>NC_066319.1:62040011-62388500 GCF_022539315.1 Serinus canaria | reverse complement strand
GAAAGAAGGAAAGGGGGGACGGGGAGAGAGGAGCGATAGCAGGGGAAGAGAAAGGGCAGGGAGGGAGGTCGGGCAGAGAGGAGCGATAGCAGGGGAAGAGAAAGGGCAGGGAGGGAGGTCGGGCTGTGGAGGAAAGCGGGAGGGGAAGGGAAAGGACGGGAGGGGGGAAGAGGGAGGGCGGGCAGAGGAGAGAGAGTGACGGTGAATAGAAGGGAGTAGCGGGATAGGGACAGGAAAGGAAGGAGCCGGGCTTGCGGGGACGAGGGAATGGGGGAAAGGGAGCGAGAGAAGGCGAATACGGGGAGGAGAGAGGAGGGGTAGAGAGAGGCACAGGCGGGGAAGGCTCCCAGAGCCCCGGCTCCACCCCGAGCCCGCCCCGGCGCCCCGCCCTGCCCGGGATGCTGCGCTCGGCGGAGCTCAGCTCGGTTCGCTGACAGTCGGCTGTTCGCCTAAATTCAGCTATTATTGGCTAAACTCGGCTATTATGGGCTGCATTCGGGTGGATTCGCCTCTTTGGCGCAGCTCGGCTCGGTTCGGCCTTACTCGGAGCCGCTCTGTGCGTTCGGCGCGGCTCGGTTCGGCTCCCTGAGGTCGGGAAAGCGGCACCGCCTCACGTTAAACTCGCACAGCTCGGCGCTCTCCTGCTGCAGCGTCCTGCGGGCTGCCCGGCCATCGCACGGACACGGACGGCAGCGCTAGGTTGGGCAGGAGCTCATTAGGTGCTAATTAGCGGGCACGAGAGCAGGCGGCTTGGTTCAGCTGAGCTCGCTTCGGTTCTGCCAGCCTCGTAAGCTTCGCCTCGGTTCGGTCGAGGTCGCAAGGTTGGGCTGGTCTCGCCTTGGTTGGGCTGAGCTCGTTCGATTCGGCCGAAGGCGGCGACGTTCGGTTCTGTTTAATTAAACTTGGCTAAATTCGGCTTGGTTCGGCTCTTCGTCTAAACTCGTTTCAGTTCGGCTTTTCGTCTAAATTCGGCTTGTTTCTGCCCTTCGGCTGAACTCGGCACGGTTCGGCTAAACTTTGTCATATTCGGCTCTTCGTCTAAACTCGACTGTTTTCGGCTACAGTCGGCAATCATCGTCTCTTCGTCTAAATTTGTCCATTTTCGGCTACACTCG
This sequence comes from Serinus canaria, assembly GCF_022539315.1. Lineage (NCBI taxonomy): Eukaryota > Metazoa > Chordata > Aves > Passeriformes > Fringillidae > Serinus > Serinus canaria. The sequence continues at coordinate 62,387,385 of NC_066319.1, read as the reverse complement.
GCAATCATCGGCTTTTTCGTCTAAATTTGGCTATTTTCGGCTACAGTCGGCAATCATCGGCTTTTCGGCTAAACTCGGCTATTATCGGCAAAACTCGAGGGGGGCTGCAGTACCGCTCTGTGTCCACAAGGGAGCAGATTTACCGGGGGGGGGGGTGGGTGGTGGTGTCTTCGAGTTTTCCACGCTTTTGGCCGCCACCTTGAGAAGGTCAAGCCGGTCCGCGACATCCGCCGCACGCCACTCCCAACATGGCGCCCGCGGGGTGCCTGCCCGTGCGGGGCTGCAGTACCGCGCTCTGCCCACAAGGCGGCAGCACCGCCGCCCGCCCCAGCCGGGGGCAGCCGCGCGCCTCGGGGCTGCGGGCGGGGAAGGCGGCGAAAGAGAACGGGGGCGGCCCCGCCAAAACTCTGAAATAAATGCCAAAAAACAACCACGAAGAAAAAAAAAAACAACAACCCCGTCTCTAACACAATGAGAATTAAAATGAAGACCGCTTTCTTTTAAACAACATTTAAATATATTTTATATTTTTATTTTTCAATTATATATTCATTTTTATATTTATAATGTATAATGATGTATAATGTAATTTATATTCTATATTACATCTATTCCTATTAATTTATATTTATATTTTTACACAAAAATTATATATTGATTATATATTTCTATATTTAGATTTACATTTCTATAATGCTTATATTATTTAAAATAAAACCCCCTGCCTCTACCCAAGAAAAGCCAAGAAGAACTCCTTTATTTTAAACAGTATTTAACTTTTTAAAATTATATTTTTCATATTTGTATTTACATCTAAAATGTATGTTGATTTATAGTGGAATTCATAGTCTATAATACATCTCTTCCTATTACCTCTATCTATTTATATTTTGTATTTCTTTATATATCCTTATATATTGATTTTATATTCCTATACTTAGAACTACATAAAAACAAAATGTATATATATATATTATTTTAAATAAAACCCTTGCTTCTAACCAAATACAAACAAAAAAGCTCTTTATTTTACTTTAAATATTTTCATAGTTATATTTTTCATCATTATATGCACATTTTTTTTATAGTTTTTATAGGTGTATTTTATCTATAAATATGTATAATGTACATAATATCATAATAAAATCATTTTTTGTTTATATTTTATATCACATGCACTGCTAATACTTACATTAATTTAAAATTTTAGTTTTTATATATATTTATGTATTTATTATTTATTTCATGCTTAGATATCTACCGTTATTCATATTTATAATTTTTATAATAAAAAGTCCTCCTGTTACCGTATTAAAAAAATACCGTTATTTTAAACTATAGTAAAATATTTTTATATTTTATTTTTGGATATTTAAATTCTTAAGTGGTTGTATACTATATTATAAATATTCACTATTATATATTACTATATTATATTATATTTAGTATTATAATATATGTGCTATATTTAGATATACACTATGTATGACATATAAAAAGATATATACATTATATTTTGTATTATGTATTGTATCGATTTCTATTACTATGTATTTCTTTATATTTATACACATTGTATATAAATGTATAAACTTATAAACATCGCATATATTAATATTTATTTATATGCAATATTTTTCCCCTTCCATTTGAAATAGAACGCAGGGATTCCCTGTCACCCCTGTGATACCCCTAACAGCCTGGAAAAGGCAGGTGTTCCTTCAATCAACACACTTACAACCACAAGTGAAGGCAGGTCCCCCCGGTTCAAACACAGACAATAATAGAAAAGTAGCTGCTTCCCTCTGTTTAATTTTCCTTTGCCCTCATAAGCTCCATTTGTGTTCCTGGGGGCACCGGGGAGGGATTGGCAAGATGAAATTGAGAAGGGAAAGGACAAATGTCGCCGCTCCAAATCCACACGGGCTCACCTGTTCGGCTGCTGCTTGCCGGCACAAAGCTTTGTCTCTCGGCACCTCCTTTAAGCGTCGCTCCACGTATCCAAGCGCGTATCCTGGTGTTCCCCCAGACCCCGTGAGGAGCTCTCACCGTCCTTCCATGAGACAGCCCCGGGAGCCCCCCATAAACCCCGCTACTCAACAGCACCATGAAAAAGGGAGCTGAGGTATCCAACATGACCCCCCTCGTCCTCCACCCACCTGCTCCCCCACCGCAGTGTGGCTCGCTCTCCCAGGGACCTTGGGGTGCCCCCAGTGGCATCAGAGCCCCGAGTCTTCACCCCCTTTTCCTCGCCCCCGAAGAAGGCACAGAACGAGTCCAACTGCCCTGGACAGCAGCGCAGCGCTTCCTTAAAACCCTTTCCACATGTACAGCCCCCCAGACCGGGATTGTGCTGCAACAAGACGGAGGGGCAGCCCCCAAGAAGGGCTGAGGTTCCTCCCCAACCTCGCTGTCACGGGCGAGGGGCAGCGAGAGGGAGTGACAGAAACGGCGGGGAAGGCACGGCACAGAGCGGGGCCCACTCTCAGCGGGATGTCGGGAAAGCCGCAGGTACGGCGGTGTCGGGCGGGCTGTTTGAGCGGCACGGGGGGATCCGCCGAGAGCCTCCGGCCCCGTGCGGGGACTCCTGCAGGGGCCGCGGGGCGCCGGGCTCCGGCCCTCTGGGCTTTATTCTCCGGCACGCCGAGCCCCGCGGCTGCGGGGGAAAGAAGGAAAGGGGGGACGGGGAGAGAGGAGCGATAGCAGGGGAAGAGAAAGGGCAGGGAGGGAGGTCGGGCTGTGGAGGAAAGCGGGAGGTGAAGGGAAAGGACGGGAGGGGGGAAGAGGGAGGATGGGCAGAGGAGGGAGAGAGGGGGAACAGAAGGGAGTAGCGGGATAGGGACAGGAAAGAAAGGAGCCGGGCTTGCGGGGGGAGAGGGAATGGGGTAAAGGGAGCGAGAGAAGGCGAATACGGGAAGGAGAGAGGAGGGGTAGAGAGAGGCACAGGCGGGGAAGGCTCCCAGAGCCCCGGCTCCACCCCGAGCCCGCCCCGGCGCCCCGCCCTGCCCGGGATGCTGCGCTCGGCGGAGCTCGGCTCGGTTCGCTGACAGTCGGCTGTTCGCCTAAATTCAGCTATTATTGGCTAAACTCGGCTATTATGGGCTGCATTCGGGTGGATTCGCCTCTTCGGCGCAGCCGAACTCGGAGCCGCTCGGCATGTTCAGCGCGGCTCGACTCGGTTCCGCCGAACTCGGACCGTCTCTCTCCGTTCGGCGCAGCTCGTTTCTCGTCGGATGCACTCGGAGCCGCTCGCTCCGTTCGGCGCAGTTAGGCTCAGTTCCGCCGAACTCGGAGCCGCTCGCTCGGTTCGGTTCGGTTCGGGTCGCTCCCTGAGGGCGGCGCCGCCTCACGTCCAAGGCGCGCAGCTCGCTGCGTTCCTGCTGCCGAGTCCCGCGCGGCCCGGCCGTCCCACGGAAACCCCCCTCCCCCCGAGGATTAGACAAAGCAGTTTCTATGTTAAACCTTTTTTATCCTATGAGGAGAAAACTTCTCTACCTCCTTCGTTTTCTCATTTTTCTTCTTTGATTTCAAAATCAGTTACAAAATCCTCCCCAAGTAAACGAGTCAATAAAATAGTCCTGTAAATTTCATAACCTAAAGAAAAAGTTATCCTTATGTTTCCACAAGAAATAAACCACACGTGATTGCTACTCACTGTCAAACTCTATTTAAAACACATCAAAAACCCCCAAGATAAATACTTCTACAACCAAAACAAAACGTAAAAGCAACACTAACTAAAACCACACATCCTAATACAATGTTTATCGGTCACCAATCCTTAAAATTCATTTTCTACGTACCTTGTTAGTATACCTCTTAACAACTAACCTTTTCCCTCACAAAATTTAAATTGTAAATTAAATAATCCAATACATAACATAAACTTTTATTTAAAATAAAATTTCTACATTCTTACCCAAATTACAACTAAACAAAAAAAATTAAAATTAGTAAAATCATTACAAATAAATACTTGTATAATACTTGTATACTTTCTTACCTAAAAAATACCCCCAAAAAACTGCCAAAAACCCAAACAAAAATACACAAAACCAGAAAGAGGTTACCTCAAAATATCAAAACTACAATTTAAAACAATTAACCCTACTAAGACCCAACATAACAATAATACATAAAAAAAAAAACCAAAAAAAAAAAAACCAACAAAACAAAACCCAATCACAAAACACATATTCACTCCTCAGTAACAATTCCCATGAGAGTGACGTGTTCCCCAGCAACTGTCAGCCAGTTGCTGAGGGGGGCTCGGCGTAACACCAGTGGACTGCCTGAAGCACAAAAATGAGAATGGAGGCTGAGAGATGCAGCAGAAATCAAGACCTGAGCAATAACAACTGCTTCCATCCAGGGCCCACTGCTCACCTTGCCCGCTTACCTTGACTGCTAACATCCTTCCCTAAAAATTAAAACACATGTCAAAATTTTTGCCCTCTTCTCTGCCTTGTTGCTACCAGGCAGAGGAAGCCAGACCTGAAGGAAGTTTAAAAACCTCTCTCCTCTTGGGTTCTGTACCTAGTGATAGCTCATTATTAATCTACGAAACACTATTCCTGGAATTCTAATTGGAAGGTTATGTCATAGCAAATGCTCATACTCAGCAGGAAGTAGTCACTGAGTATTGTTTTCAATTTCAGGAAACTGCTCTTTATCTGGTACACGGGCATAGTTTCCCAATGAATACTTAGCAACGGCATTTTGCTTTAATTCCCTCTATTTTATTTCCATTTAATTCCCTAAATTCTTTAGGTACTAATACTTTTCTTAATGGTTGGAAGATCACAATCTTAAACTGACAACAGAAAAAGTCCAAGAGTTCCCTTGCTCAGGTTTTTTTTTTCTCTTTTTCTGCTTGCTGTTCCAATATGGTATCTGTTCTTTTTAATGTGTATTTAAAGGAGCACAGTTATTAGTGCTCAGGGAAGATTTGTGAAGTGCTACTTCTCCATGTTGCTGGTCATGTTACAGAATCCAGCCAGAAGATTCCAGTCTGTAGCTGTACCAAATTCCAGGTAACAGACAAAGTTAATGAAATACTACTGTCCCTAGGGGAAGATCTCCATATTTGTAAAGTCTCTGTGAATAAATAGAAAAATAATCAGATGAAGTATGTATCAGTTTAAATCCAGAACAGCATCACTTTAAACTGTCAAAAGCTTCTGGGTTTTGATGATGATGCTACCAGTTTTTAGACTACAAAAACTGACAATACTGATCTCAAAACAGTTAGACATTTCTCCAAGTATTTTAATAAACACTGGAGACTAAATAAGGTGTTTAGCCTTATACCTGGTTGTAGTTCTTACCTGTATGTAGAATGTATAAGATATGCACAGCCTAGTGAAATATACTTTACCATTAAACCGGATTCATGTGGCTCAGTTCTGAGAGCCTTAGTGAGCTGTACCTCCTGGAATATCCATGTACAGAAATTTGGTTTTGAAATGGGCTAAGAGAACAGAATGGAAGCTTACTGATCCTTTAAACATCATCTTAGAGGAAGCACATCTGTCATTGTGCTGAGGGAAGGATATCTGCGTTAACCTCTGCAGGATGATTCAGAGGATTAAGTTCAGCCTCGGTCGGAAATGCTGCACGGCTCAGGTGGTGGGTGATGTTCAGTGCGTGTGCCATGTGCTGTGCCAGTCAGCCAGGTCAGAGGGACGCAGGAAGGGGGTCGAAGGGATGGTTCAAAGATGGTGGTTGTGTAACCACTCAGTCTGAACGTGGGAGCAGCCCAGGCTGTGCTTCTCCTGGAGGTGTTCTTTGGGGATTAACTAATGTTGCTGTGATTGCTAAATTACATTGCTAAATATTCATTGGGAAACACCTGATCCATACTTTGCTTTCCTTTGTGCATTTATCGCCTCTTTGTTTGGCACGGTCCATGTTTTGGGTTAGCCGGAGACACTGGACTACGGGGGATCCTTCTCAAGGCCTAGTGAGAGCATTTAGGTTTAAATATCAGTAGATTCCCTGCTGATTTGTTTGAGATTTAGAGGGAGGGTGATAGAAAACAGATAAAATAGATCTATTTTTCTTATTTGCCATATGAAATAGGTAATATATTTATTCTTTGAAATAGGACTCTCTGAGATGTCTTATCTGGAAAGGAGAGGGAGGCTCGGGGAGCGGGCGGCTCGGGGAGAGGGCGGCTCGGGGAGCGGGCGGATCGGGAAGGCGTCGGGCAGCGGGCGGTCGGGGCACGGGACGGACTCGGGAGCGGGAGGCTCGGGGAGCGGGAGGTCGTGGGAGCGGGCGGCTCGGGCAGCGGGAGGCTCGGGAGCGGCGGCTCGGGCAGCGGGAGGCTCGGGCAGCGGGGAGGCTCGGGCAGCGGGAGGCTCGGGCAGCGGGGCGGCCGTGGCAGCGGGAGGCTCGGGCAGCGGGAGGCTCGGGCAGCGGGCGGCTCGGGCAGCGGGAGGCTCTGGCAGCGGGCGGCTCTGGCAGCGGGCGGCTCGGGCAGCGGGAGGCTCGGGCAGCGGGAGGCTCGGGCAGCGGGAGGCTCGGGCAGCGGGAGGCTCGGGCAGCGGGAGGCTCGGGGAGCGGGAGGCTCGGGGAGCGGGCGGCTCGGGGAGAGGGCGGCTCGGGGAGCGGGAGGCTCGGGGAGCGGGAGGCTCTGGCAGCGGGAGGCTCGGGCAAAGGGCGGCTCGGGCAGCGGGCGGCTCTGGCAGCGGGCGGCTCGGGGAGCGGGAGGCTCGGGCAGCGGGAGGCTCGGGGAGCGGGAGGCTCTGGCAGCGGGCGGCTCTGGCAGCGGGAGGCTCTGGCAGCGGGAGGCTCTGGCAGCGGGAGGCTCGGGGAGCGGACGGCTCTGGCAGCGGGAGGCTCGGGGAGCGGGAGGCTCGGGCAGCGGGCGGCTCGGGGAGCGGGAGGCTCGGGCAGCGGGAGGCTCGGGCAGCGGGCGGCTCGGGGAGAGGGCGGCTCGGAGAGAGGGCGGCTTGGGGAGCGGGAGGCTCGGGGAGCGGGAGGCTCGGGGAGCGGGAGGCTCGGGGAGCGGGCGGCTCGGGGAGAGGGCGGCTCGGGGAGCGGGAGGCTCTGGCAGCGGGAGGCTCTGGCAGCGGGAGGCTCTGGCAGCGGGAGGCTCGGGGAGCGGAGGAAGAGAGGAACGCCCTCTGAGCCGGGCCCGAGGCCGCCCCCTGCGTGGGAGCGGCCGGCAGCCGCGGATCTCCCCGGGATAACCAGCAGCAGCCATTGCGGCCGGGGTAACCGATTCACTCCCGGTAACCGACCCAACAGGGGGTCAGCCTCAGCCGTGCCCCTAAACTGCCCAAGTTCCACCCCAGGCTGACGTCATTGGCTTTTTTTTTTTTTTTCTATAATGTGAAAACAAGGGCAAAGGAGGTTGCCTTTCCAAAATCCTAGATATTAGGAGTTTCCAGTGCTTTTCCACAACATGAAAATTAGTAATTTTTGATTTTGTTTTTGTCCATTACAATGTGTGTGTGGGGGGGTCTTTGTTTCTGGCTTCATCAATCCATTCAGTTTCTGAAAGAAATGTCACAGTTTTGGTCTTCTGAGAAAGACAAATCTGCTGGGATTCATGGAGTGAGAAACAAAACCTTTATCCAAAACTTGTTTTGTTATTTCCCCCCATACACTTTTATATATTTACACTCAACTATTTAGGCTATGTCTATTTGCACTTAATATACAGAATATCTATTTATACCTACAGATCTATTGACACATATCTATTTAACTTCTGTTAACACACAAACCACATATTTACACTGTTCAGACTTGTGTATTTTGACACTTCGATATCACTTGAGACTTCTCTATTTCAATTTAGATATCTACTTATATAAAAGCTCTGCTTAGATTACTGCTAGTATCTGCTTAGACTTTGTGTGCAAGAGCTAAGAGAGCTATTAACTCTTTTTAATTCCTTCATATATAATATTTTGTTACATTTTGAAGTCCTTTATTGGGTAATTTATATATATATATATACAAGAGTTATATTTGCATTTTAAAATCGTGTCTCTTTCTGTGTTGGGTAGTAGTGGCGGGGAGGGGGTGGTGGGAAGGCTACAACAGTGGCTTCTGCAAGGACCTTTTGGAAGCTCCCACCATGTCTGGCAGAGCCAGTCCCTGGTGGCTCCAAAGAGAGGATGTGCTGCTGGTCAAGGCTGGGGCAATTAGAAATGGTGTAACACCTCAGTGATAACATATTTAAGAAGAAACAAAAAAGTTTATTGCACAGTTGTAATTGGGACCAGAGAAGAGCAGAATGGGACTATGTGAGAGGAACAACTCTGCAGCCACCAAGGTAGAGTGGAAAAGGAGGGGGAAGAGGCACTCCAGGCACTGGAGCTGAGATTCCTCTATAGCTCATGGTGAGGATCATGGTAAAGCATCAGTGCCCCTCCAGCCTTTGAAGGTTCATGGGGATGGAGAGATCCACCTGTAGCCTGTGGGAGAGCCCATGCTGGAGCAGCCTGTCCTTGAAGGTCTGCACCCTGTGTAAGAATGACCCACGCTGCAGCAGTTCACAGAGGTCTGTTACTCATGAGATGGACTCACACTGGAGAAGTTTGTGGAGAACTGTCTCTCATGGGAGAAACAATGGATGATGTAATGACCATAACCCCCATTCCCTGTTGGCCTGCACTGCTGAGGTAGGAGGTAGAGCTGAAAAGGAGGGAGGGGCAGGGGGAAAGTGTTTATTTTACTTAAGTTTTTATTTTACTTCTTAGCCTGCTCTGATTTTGTTAGCAATACATTCAATTAATATCTCTAATTTGAGCCTGTTTTGTCCATGATGCTGTTTGATGAGCAATCTCTCCTGGTCCTTAACTCATGAACCCTTTGTTATATTTTCTCTTCTCTGTCCAGCTGCAGAGAGGAGTGAGTGAGTGGCTTTTGTGGGTGCCTGGCATCGGGCCTGGGCCAACCCACAACACACAAAACATCTGTAATGTGAAAAGGAGAGATTTCCTCTACCCTTAGTGGAGAGAGATGTACTGGAGCCTTAATATTTAATTTGCCTGTCAGCACTTCAGGAAAGCTGAGACCCTTGTGCCCGAGCAGTCTGTCAGCACCCCGTTACTGGTACACTCCACTGAGCAGTCAAAGGATGGCTCAACTGACTTACTCAGGGACACGCACCAACAGCATAAGGGAGACCCCACAGCAGATCTTCCCACTTCATTTATGTCACCAGCTGCCAGTTTGCTGCTGTCTGTGAAGGACTCATGTCGACAGTTTATGGAATAAGACTTAATATAAAACAGTGACAAGTTAAGTTCAAGGATTGTTGGTGTTAGTATCTGACTGCAAAAGCATATTCAAAGAAATACACAGGGAAGCTCTAATCCCCAGTGAAAGTATTCAGTGCACACAGAGTACAATTCTGGCGGGATGAGCCCAGAGCCTGGTGCTGCAGCCCGTTGGTCAGGTACTAGCGCTGTCCCCTGGGGATCAGTGCTAGGCCCAGTCCTGTTTAATACCTTTATCAATGATCTGGATGAGGGGATTGAGTCAAGCACTAGCAAATTTGCAGATGACACCAAGTTGGCGGAGGAGGAGTATCGACCTGGTGGAAGGTAGGAGGGCTCTGCAGAGGGACCTGCGTAGATGGGCTGAATCCAACAACATGGAGTTTAATAAGATCAAGTGTTGGGTCCTGCACTTTGGCCACAACAACTCCGTGCAGCACTAAAAGCTGTGGGCAGAGTGGCTGGGCAGCAGCTAGGCAGGAAGGGACCTGGGGGTGCAGATGGACAGCAGGCTGGACATGGGCCAGCAGCGCGCTGTGGCCAAGGCCAATGGCATCCTGGCCTGCGTCAGGAACAGTATGGCCAGCAGGACCAGGGCAGGGATTCTACTCCTTTACTCGGCCTTGTTTAGGCCATACCTTAAGTACAGGTTCGGGTTCTGGATGTGCTTGCTTAATTTGGCCTAAAAAGAGAAAGGAAGCCCATTTCAACCCTAACCTGAACATCCTTCTCCTTTCTGTCACATGGAGGTAATGTTGCTGACTAAAGAGAAGAGTAAGTAGTGGGGGAGTAGGAATAATTCATTTCAATGACGTGTCCGTTTCTAACTCCGGATGAATCCCGGGAGGGGGGGGAATCCACGCATTCACCGGAGTTTCCGTTCCGCCCTTAATTAATGACTCGGTGACAAAGGGCTTCAGTCTGGTCAGCGCGCATGCGCCCTGTCTAGGCTGTCTTTGGCCGGCAGGGCGCGCCAGCGGGTCACTGTAGCGCGGCCAGCCCGGCTCCGTGCGCGGTGTCCGGCCTGGGGCGGCGCGGCTGCGGCTCGCGTGGCACGGAGCTGCTCCCGTGGCACGGAGCTGCTCCCATGGCACGGAGCTGCCCCCGGCGCCACGGAGCTGCTCCCATGGCACGGAGCTGCTCCCATGGCACGGAGCTGCTCCCGTGGCACGGAGCTGCTCCCGGCGCACGGAGCTGCTCCCGTGGCACGGAGCTGCTCCCGTGGCACGGAGCTGCTCCCATGGCACGGAGCTGCCCCCGGCGCACGGAGCTGCTCCCATGGCACGGAGCTGCTCCCATGGCACGGAGCTGCTCCCGTGGCACGGAGCTGCTCCCATGGCACGGAGCTGCCCCCGGCGCACGGAGCTGCCCCCGGCGCACGGAGCTGCTCCCGGCGCACGGAGCTGCTCCCGGCGCACGGAGCTGCTCCCATGGCACGGAGCTGCCCCCGGCGCACGGAGCTGCCCCCGGCGCACGGAGCTGCTCCCGTGGCACGGAGCTACTCCCGGCGCACGGAGTTGCCCCCGGCGCACGGAGCTGCCCCCGTGGCACGGAGCTGCCCCCGGCGCACGGAGCTGCCCCCGGCGCACGGAGCTGCCCCGGCGCACGGAGTTGCCCCCGGCGGCATGGAGGTGCTCTCATCGCCTTCCGCCCGCCACCCCTTCCCACCTGGTCAGCCCTTGGAGCTGCCGGCTGAGATCAACCCCGCCCATGGGATCACTTAATAGTCAAGAGGTTTTATACTTTACAGGTCGGAGGCAAGACATTTAATGTTGGTTTTCTTAGGAGAATTCATCCACAAATATCTGAGGTTTATGTCCAAAAAAGGAGACAGAGGAGTCCTTTTACTTTATTCGAATAAAGGGAGAGGCCATGGGGCATTCCCCTGGGGTCTCTCAAATTTTTGGAGGACGCAGCCCTCGTTTTTACCCTAATTTCCCCGCCACATTTCCCTTCTCTCTTTCCCCATTGGCTGAGGTACTTGAGAGGTTCAGACTTCCCGATACGCCTGATACCGAAGATTCCCCTCTAATGTATAACCCTCCCTTTTAATTTTTAATTCTTATTGAATTTGGGGGTTTTTCTTCCCCATTGTTTCTTTCATCTTTCAATGTTTAATTCCATTTATCAGCAAACCTAAAGTTTATTTGTAAAGGCAAATATCCTTTTCCATTCATCAATCAGTAGAATCCTTCCAATCGTTTATCTCTCAGTGCTAGTTTTATCTACCAGCAGACCCACAGCTTGTTTGTAAAGACAAATCCGCTATTCCTCTCAGTTTGTTGTTTTGCTTTTTGTTTTTTTAATCTGCTGCTCTAAAAATGCATAAATATCCATAAAAATAACACTTACCTTAGTTCACTGTTTGAGGGTACTAATGATAAATTTATTCCAACCAGTTTATTTTATGTAATATTTACTAAGGAGTATAAACAGCTTTAGCTACCTTTTATTTTTTTTCTTTTCCCCCTCTGCTAATGGACAGAAAATTGCTAAATAAATATGGACCAAAGGATGTGACTGACAGTTTCCTATTCTTTCCTGGTTTGCTAGTCAATATACCTATTCTTACTAAACTAAAAAAGTGATTGTTGTTGTTTTAATGGACTGAAAAGTAAAGAGTCTTAATATCTATAAATTCTTGTTTGATAATGTTTTTGACACTGCTTGCAAAAATTGCAAGTTTTACTTGGAGGCAGCAGGTCTGTCCCTGACTCATTCTTTAATGAAGTCTGCAACTGGGCTGTTGATGCTTCCCAAACTTTTAGTATTCTCTTTAAAACATGTTGTATTGGAAGTCTCCAGTGATTCAGCTGTTTCTTTTTCTGTTCTTGCTGGACAGTGAGGCTGAGAAGATTAGTCTGATTTGTTTGAATATTCAGACTTCCTGTGGTGGCTATACAGCTGCACCATGGCCATCGGAGTGTGGAAAAATTTGGCACTATGAACCATTCCTATTATCAGAAAGTGAACAACTGTTTGGAACATGAGCCAGTCTCTTTCTCATATGACAGCAGCTGATGGAGTTTCTGCATCTTGCAGACAGGAAAGGACACGAGAAAATAGATTTCTGAAAGCTGTCCCTACTGTGTACAAGAAGGATGTCACAGGCGCTCAGTGTGTTTTGGTATCTGCTCCAGAAAGGCAAATGCATGCCAACATAGAGATAATCCTGGGAAATTGGTGCCCTACTGCTGGTTTTGTCTGTGCAGCATACGTGATCTGCCTTTATTGATGTCAGTCCTTCTTGCTTCATCTGAGTCATGTTTGCACTCTCAGTCACTTAAAGTGAATAATGCCCATCAAATGCAGCTGTAATGTAATAGAAAGCATTCTTGGGCATCTAATAGAGGAGTGGTGCTGCTTTGCTTCCCTCCCTTGCCAGGAGAGGTTGTTTCATGTCTAATAATTGGCTCATCTTTCATGTAGTGAGTCCTTAAGTGTAAGCTCAGCTTCTCTACGGGAAGATGGAAAGATGCATTTACTAGAGGCCAGGCAAACCACTTAGATTAATGGGAAATGGAATCACTCATCAATGTGAAAATTAAATCTTTCTCAGAGTTTGCACTGCTGTGTATTTTGTTTTGGTTTGTTTGGTTGATGATAGATATACATTCTGACAAGTGCAGGTTGCTATTTCTAAAGTAAATTTCCTCTCTGGTTGTAACTGCAGAAGATATTAATGGTGCTTCTAAACTATGTCATTCTCTTTTAGGGATTTGCCTGGAAGCAATGTACTGTACATATTTTATAGTGAATAAATAGTTGCTTAGCATTTTTTGTCAGTTTTCTGGCTACTTTTAAGCAAAAAAATGTATCTATTTAGATATTATACAAATAATTTGCAAGAACAAATTTTAGTGTCTGTGTGATGAGTTTGGTTCTTACTATTTAGTATTCCTGTTGATAGTTTATTTCAGTCATTAATGAGATCTTTTTTGCTTGAGTGTGGTACAGGAAAACATGTAAATAGAACAATAGAAGGCACTCTGCTTAAAGGCTACTGATTACATTTATATTTGAATACTGAGTGCTAAAGGTAACTATTCTGGAACACTGGCCAAAAAATGCAGCAGTCCTATTCACAGCAGTAGTCATGAACAGCAAAGAAAAACTCTTGGGCAGAATCTGATAAGTTTGTTCTTACTGGAAATAGGTACCTGCCAAAACTGGTTTTGTTCTGGGGCCAACTCGTAATTCCTGCAATGGTATCACCCTTCCTGTTGTCCAAGCTGCTTGTCATTGCTTTGAGAGGATGACCTAGGTGACAGTGGCAACTGGCACGGCTTAGACGCACCCCGATCTCACATCACCTACACCTGGAGAAGGTTAATGTGGCAAGTAGCAATTAGCAGTGGGCAGGCGATGTGGTTCTCTCTTAGAGAATCACATTGGCCTCTGGCATAAGGGCCAATGTGGTCACTATGCCTGAAGCCATCACTACTGTCACCAGCACTGTCACTGTGTAGTGGCAGTTTTGTACTGGCCCCCAGAACTGGCAGCTGCTGGGCCACAGTTGGATCTGCCTGTTGTGTGTTGTCGCACTTGACTTCCATGCTTTCTATCCCCAGGTACACACCAACTGCAGATACGGCCCCAAGTTCTCTGGCTGCACCCCGAGAAGGGCCTGGTGTGCACACAGAGCCTATGTTGAAGTTACTACTGACTGATTTAAAGAAAAAAATGAACAAAACTCCCATCCCTCTTTTTGAAAACAAACACTCCACAAAATTGAATTTTGTTTTTCTTTTCCCCATGGATGGCATAAAGAATTCATTGTTAATAAAATACAGATTGAAAAGGATTGAGAATCAGAGCAAAGCTTTCTGACTTCCTTGGTCCTTACCAGGGTTAGGGGCGTACTCCTCTGAGTACCAAGACTATCACTGTTCCTGGAGGGCCTGGCTGTCTTGATGCCCTGTGTGCGGCACAGTACAGAGGGAATAATGGCCTCGTTGCCTGAGAGGACCTATTGTGAAGGAAACACGAGTACCTTTCATTTCCTGAATGTCTGGGACCATCAACACAGCCCTGCACAGCTCTGCACGTGCTGCTGCTGTCTGTCCAGCCTAGCACAGGCTCAGGCTAGGTGTTATTTTCAGAGAACCTCTGTGACCGTCTCAGCAAAATTGGAGTTGAAAGGGATGAACACAGAGAGATGGGAGGAGTGCCTGGCTCCAAACTGAGGGACAACTTCAGCTCAATTCCCTTGTGGAAGGAGAAGGGGAAGTTAAGAACATGCTCAGTGTCTCATAGAACAGCACGTGCTGCTTTCATCAAGCATTTATTTGAGCACTATAAAATGTTTCTGGTAAGTGCTGCGGGTCCCCAAAACATGGCTGGCTCCGAGGCTGCGGTTCAGTCATGACAAGTTTATCAGTTTATTTGCAATTGTTTATCATTATCCAGGTAACTGAGAAGTAACATCCACAGGGGCATTTCAGAACAGTGTTTCTTCTTAGCTGAAACCAAAAAGGTCTAATAGAACCTTTTCTTTCCTCTTTCCTGCCCCTCAATATTCTGCTGTTCAGAAAACCAGACAGATTCTTATTTTACTTTGTTTATGGAGATGTACATTTCCCTGATTTGTCTCTCTTTCCTTCCACTGAGAGTATTCAAGGTAGTCTGTCTTTCTCTCTCAGTTTTTGTTTGCTTGTTTGTTTGTTTAGGAATAATAACTGTGAAGGTGAGTTTAAGAATAGACTGACATGAAACTCAATGTGTTTTTATTCTGGCTCATTTCCATAGTTAACTTTGCTGCCACCCTAAATTTCCGAAATACAGAGCTATGGAAATACAGACCAGTGAACTTCAGTTCCCAGGAAAATTGTTGCTCGAAAGTGAATCAACATGGTATCTTGAGAGGGCTTGTAAGTGTGAAAGTTTTAGAATAGAAGCAGAAAATTGAAAAAAGAAGTGAAAGTACTTAAAAAAAAGTAACTTAAAAAGTTTCATTTTAAAGTCAGACTTAAAAAGAAATAAAATTAAATTAAATATGAGTGTTCTTGAGCCCGCTCACACTAAACTCAGTTGCAGGCTTCAAAGATGTCAAAAGATGTCAAAGATATCAAGGATGTCAACCTCTAGAGGCAACCTCTTTAAGCCTTTTCTGATACTGCTGAGAAGAGCTTCCAGTAAAATACAAACATAACTACAATAAAAATATGTACTTGAGTTTGATGTTACAGATTAAAAATGTTTTTTAAGCTAATAATAATAATTTGGCTATTCGTTTACGAAAAACAGCTTGGAATTCTCACATATGAGTGAAAATATTGTGCTCCAGGTTTTTTGATTAGCAAATAAAAAAATGAGTGTCTAAAAGGTCTTCACACTCTTTTGCACAAGCTTTAGGAGAAGTTTTAGGATGGAGCAATAAGTGAAAGAAGGAAAGGAGGGAAAAAGGACCTGCTAAAGTCAGCTGAAAATTTTCAAAAAATCCTATTTCAAAATGTGCAAGGCCTCATCAATTTTACGGATAATAAACCTAGGCCATCTACGTGGGCATATCCAATGCCTCTTGTTTTACTTCCTTCAAGCTTACCTCAGTAGGCGAGTATCATTTGCCAAAAAAAGCTTGCTTAACTTTGCTGATAAATATTCTTCCCATAAACAGGAAAAGCTCAAGAACCCGATTAATGTATACATGGAATATTTTGAGTTGAAATGGACTGACAAGGATTATCAAAGTCCAGCTCTTAAGTGAATTGCCCACATGTGGACTGAACCTGTGACCGTGGCATTATCAGCACCTTGTTCTAACCAACTGAAATACATTTGATGAAGAGCAAAACCTGGACATTGCTTATATTATTCTCATGCTGTGCCTTATAAAGTGCAACTTGATTTGAATCACATGGTTGTCCTGTTTCTCCAGGGAGTCAGGAGTGTTTGCGTGGTGTTCTGTGTGACCCTTAGCAACGCAGTCAGTGTGTAAAGCACCGTGTGAGCTAACGGGAGGGGCACGGTCTGAGGGAACACAGCCGTGCTGGATGTCTGACAGGTCCTGCTTGGTTACTGATTGCTTTCTGTGCACGCTGATCTGTGTGCACTGATCTACACAGGCAAGGCAGAGGGAAGTTGGTTTGCCTGGTTGCTGAGCCAGGGATGGCTGTACCTCCCTGTGCTCCAGCAGCCTCCGGGGAACACGGGGAATGTGCAGGAAGGCAGGCACAGCCCAAGGGGCGCGCCGCACCAGTTGCTCTGCTGCTGTTGGAGAAGCAGCACTGGGTGAGCCACAGCCACAGGGAGAGTCTCTCAGGAAGGTGCTTTCCACAGCCCAGAAGCACTGAGGGGTGCCGTGAGCATCTGCACGGGTGCAATGGACTGTAGTGGTCCTCTTGGTGCAGATGTTGTGTTGCTGGCAGCACAGAGCAAGTGGATGCTGTAGCCAGTGACTGCGTGCAGGCTGGACAGCGAGATGCAGGTTTTTAGCAATGAATGGGAATGATTTTCTAATTACCACAGGATTTAAAAATTTTTTTTGTTCAGGTGCCTTCTGCAATCTGGGACAGGTCCAGTCTACATCTGTATCTTTGAGCAGGGATCTTCTCAGTGCCATGGAGCCATGCATTGCTTATTCTCGTGCTTCCCTGGAGGAATGGCTGTTTGCAGTTACCTGTGCCCTCACCTGTGAGTACAATGCACAATTATCCTTTCTAATAAAGGTAATCAAAGCATTGATTAAAAACCTTCAGTTAGTCCATTTAACTTATTCATAAAATGTTGAAAACTCTTGTCATAAGGATGTGAAAGAATTAAATTATTGAAAGAATTCTTGTTTGTCTTTAAGTCTTATCCTGATATTGATTGGAATAATTCTATTTGCATACTGGAGTATTTTTTTTTAAATAGATTGTTACTAGTAAGTTAAATTTAATTATCAGTAAGTTACTGGTACCTTCTTCAGGGGAAAAATGGTTCCCTTAGTGATAAGCATTCTAACCAGGTATCGTGACCTTGTATTTTCTAACCTTTCTTTTACAGTTTTATATCTTCAAAAAATTGTTGCTTTTATCTGTGCATTCATTTTCCTTTTTTTTTTTTCTTGATCAAAACCAGAATACAAACTAAGATTAGTGGTGGAGTTAAAAAGAATTTGTAAAATAATGTTGAGATAAATGGAGATAAAAGATACAATGGAGAAAAAAGTGAGGAGAAGTAAACTTTTGATTCTATTGGGATGGGAGTGGCAGCACACAGTCAAAGATTATGTGGATTGAGGACTCTAGGGAGTCTAGTACGTGCCTTGGGATGAATAACAGCTGGCCATGTCTACCTCTTGATTCCATGTTAGGACCCAAAATGCCACTGAATATTGTGAAAGTATTGTTTAGGAAACGTAAGGAAGAAAAAATTTTCATGAAAGACTTTATGACTTTAATATTTTCAATTCTTCTAAAATTACCTCAGAAAGGTAGAAAATTACTGTAATTTGATTCCCTCTGTTACTGCATAGCAAAAATATTTTGTTTTAAACCACTGCTTGTTAAGAATAGCATCTTTTGTGTTCCTTAGAAATGGCACCAGTCATGGCAGGTGCAGGAGACCACAGCGAGCCATGCCCTGGAGACCTCGGGCAGGCTCGAAGTCCTCTGTGAGAAGACAGGGGAAAGGGATAGCAGGAGGAGGAATCCTAAATCTCCAGAGCAGCTGCAGATGGTCACCACTCATTTCATTCCAGGCAGTAATGAAATAACTGTAGTGGTTGCTACAGACCGACAATGCCAGCATGCAGCTGCATAGTCAAGAAGGGAGAGAAACATTAGTTTGAACACAAATGAGTAGCACTAGGCAGACCAGAATTCAATTAGACAGAATAACTGAAGCCAGCTGTTCCCCAGGCTACCATCTGCCCTGCAAGAGACAGGGATTTGCTTCATGTATTTTTCACCCTTCTAGTCACTTGTTTGTTAAAACCATAAAACTTTTTAACTGAAAACCTGAGGTTCCAGTGCTTGCCAAATGTTTGTAACATTTATTTGTTCTACTTCTTAGATGTTTTATTATCTTTATTGTGCAAGCAAAAACTATTTGTGTATCAGCAATCAGTGATTCGTATCGTCAAGCTGTTTTCTTCTTCCAGGAAGATCCAGCCCTGCAGACATGATTCAACTCAAATAAAAGTAAGTTCTCATGCTAATGGCAAATTGAGGTGACCCTCCATTCCTCTGAGTCTTCCCATCTGAGTCAGCTGTTCCAATTCTCTATGGATCAAAGCAGCTGACATGGATGCACAGGAATAGAGCAGTGCTTCAAAACCATGGCCTGTTGACAGACCCTTGTTATTAATGCCTGGCTAAGTGAGAAAATGCACACATATTAATCCTTGTTTTGCTTTTATTTGTGATGGTAAAAATATTAAAAGAAAGCATAAACATGAGTCTGAGCAATATGATTGCATGCTGCCCTGTCCCTGCTACCAAAGACCAGGCACTGAAGGAACATAGTACAAACTGTGCCAGTTATACTTCTCTGATAGGCCAGGAACCACCAGGAGTAGGCCAGGAACAACAGCTACCTGGTGCAGAGCACAGCTCAGTGCTGTGTGATAGATATTGCACCTTTCATACCTGTATCATTTACCTACATTTTTAAAAACTCCTAGGACAGGTCATAACGTAAATATTTCTGGGCATTCAGACAATGTTAAACCCTTGCAAACAGGACAAGAAGTTCCTTCTATGGAACATATCTAGAAATAACTGGAATGAGGTTCCCTGTTCGTATTATGGCCCTGTCTCTACAAAAGGAACCAGCATCTTCTTTGTATTTAAGGAGACACTTCTGACTACACTGTAAAGCAGGAGTTGAAACAAGGAGGTAGTGTGAGTTGATTTCACCAGAACTAGGAAGAAGAGCCACCTCCTTCTAAGATCCTTAGAAAAAGAATTAGGTTTATTGCAAAAAATATTGCATCCTGATTGATCAAGTTAACATAATATTGGTCTGAGTGCAGCATTTGCTTTTGTCTTTTTATTTGCATATCAAGGCTTTAGAGAGGGATAAAAATATTAGTTGTGACATAATCAGGGTTTCTAAAAGCATATCTATACAACTGCTACACAATGAAAAGGGACAAGTAGAAATTATTTGTCTCACAAGGGTTCAGATAAGTCCTACTCAGTGTCCTGAACTAGGGTCTGTGATTTCCTTTTGCTCTGCAGGAGTTCAGGTGTTTGAAGGGAAGGAGTCTGCTTCTACCATTGCCATGACTGAGGTGGGACAGGGTGTGGTGGAGGAGCATGATGGCTTCTGGAGGAGATATAGTTAAGCTTTTCCTCTTTATGCAGTAAATCCACCAACATCAGGAAGCCCCTCTGCTACAAACTGCTGAGAGCTATGAAAGTACTTAGGAAAGGCATATATTCCTATGCTTTCTAAATTCCTGATAAGACATAAGTCCCTGCCTGAGATACGTGGGATGAAACTTTGAGACAAAATGTTAGAGATGCTTTTATGTTGGTGATGATGGGGATGGGTTTCTGAAAAGTAATAAAATAGATTTGAAGCTATTAACTAATCAACTAAGAAAAGTAGACCCTAAACATAGGATAGTCATGCACAAGTATCAAAACCTTTCATTCCGGTAGTTGGGAGAGAAAGAAGCACCATTGTACTGGAAATGCGAGCTGAAGAAAGGCAAGGCCTTAGGGACAACAAGTGTGGTCCTGCTGTGACCAACTGGCCAAACAAAAATAGTTTTTGACAACCTCAGCTCCCTGATAGGATTACTTAACCATCAAGAAAATGTCCATATTGTCATTCCCAAGAGGACTATTATGAAATTAAATTAAAATAAATCAAAGAAATTATATGAAAGGACTTGTGCTTCAGCATTGCATAATTCTGTTTTGCATCTGAGATTTCTTGTTCTGTGGTTAAGTTTTCCAATAGCTGATCGTTTGAAGGAAAGATTTACAAATAATTTAGCTTGTTTCTAACAAAAAGATAAAGTCCTTTTACCTTTATATTAGGTCTAGTTTTTACTTAAGCTAAAAAAGGTCGTAAGACGCCATCTGCAGCAGCCTTTATTAGCTGGGAATCAAACGGATACAGACTTTTCCTGACACTGTTTGTAAATTTCTGTTGAGAGTTATTTAACTCCAGCAGGGAATTAAAGGAGACATCTCCAGTTTGAG
Organism: Serinus canaria; assembly: GCF_022539315.1. NCBI lineage: Eukaryota > Metazoa > Chordata > Aves > Passeriformes > Fringillidae > Serinus > Serinus canaria. The sequence goes on along the minus strand of NC_066319.1, from coordinate 62,367,005 downwards.
CACCTTCAGCCTCTGCCTTTCCCTCATGTCATAGCTCCCACCAAATCTGCTTATCCTCATGGTGGATGCTTGTTCTCTGGAGAAGAGAAACAGAAGGCTTTTCTGGGTGCTGTTGTCAGCTTCACTTTTTTTACAAATCTAACTATAAAATAGGGCTGAGAGAGCTATAGGGCTACATCATGTCCTCCTGAGCACCCTGCACAGTCAAAACCATGGCTAATCGGCTTTTGACTGCTAGATCCAATTGCAGCCTAAAGGATCAGTTTAATTAAATGGGAGATTAGCAAGAGTAAGTTTTCCCCTGAGATTTTAAAATTCTATTGTGATTTTTACACAGTGCATTCTAATCCAATATAAGCAGCATTAATTTAGATTTTCTACTTATTTTTAAATGTTGTCAGGGACTCCGTATAGATCAAAAGTAAAATTGTATTTGGAAGCACTGGGTGACTTCTGTAACAACCTTTGTATTAACTGCTTACTGTTAAACTGTGGAAATTGGATTTTGCTTCATGAAACTTTCATGCAGTTTTCATGAATTTCCTAGGGACTGATCAACAGAACTTTCAATGCATATCTAGCTGATGAGACACAGTCAAGGCTTTTGAGTCCTAAGTCCTATTTACTCTCTGAAAATCCACAGCATTTTAAAAGAAACATTACAATGCGTTGTGAAAATCTGTAACCTCCCTGAACAAAATCTGGGCTAGATACCAAGTGCTTACATTTTGGTAGTTCTGGAAAGGGAAGGATGTTGTTTGCAACTCTGTCCCTCCTTGACCCATGCTGTATTCATCTGTCTCAGGCTTGTAAGGACTGGCAAATGAGAGATGTGCTGATCCAGGGTCCTGCTGAGTCAGGTGCATACACCTTTCTGAGGTGTGCAGTAACCTACCATGTTCTGTATGGCAGCTAATCCAACTTGGGGCACTCTGTTCTAACGTTATTGTAAAGGCAGTGAGGGATTTTACAGTTTAAATGAGACTACCTTGAGTAAAATGAATACAAACATTGTGGCTCAAAGTACGTAGTTGCAAAAGCATGAGTCAAACTCTTAATACTGAAAACTGTATTGAATTACTATATATTGCAAGACTAAACAATTATTCTTAAGTAACCTACCTTCATTTTGTATTTTTCATTTGCATATATGGATAATTTGCTTGCTTTTTTGCAGTTGATTTGCCTGCATTTACTGCATTGCTTGAAGCTGATTTGTCTTCCTCTCTTTTTTTGTCACCCCGAAAGAAGTCACTAAAGAGGTCACTTTTGGTTTTAAAAAATAAGGGAATGCAGAGTTACTCATTATTTTGTCAGACTGGGTGAAATAAAAGGGATTGCTTTTCATCTTTCAGTGATAGATAAATATAAAGTGCAAACTTCAGTTATAAAAATGGCTTTTTGATATTAATATTGAAATGAATTTTAGAGAGCTTGTATAACTTATCTATCATCAGAACATGAGAATTTCTAAACACAATAAAGAGTGAATGGCAATTAGGTTGTTACCCTTAAAAAGCAATTATTTCAAATAACGAACATTTTTCAAAAACATTTTATTTCCTTGATCAAGGTATTTCTTTGAGAGAAAGCAGAGAAAGTCTTCTTGTATAAAATTAGGCTTCTGGGTTCCAGAAGTGTCTCAGCTGATAGAAAATCCAATGAAAGGTAGGGTCAAGATGTATGCTCAACTCCTGTTCTGGCTTAAGAGCCCTTTATCTTTCCCTGGGCCCTTTTCCCCACAGTACTTGTTCAAGGATGCGGTCCTGGGAACTACCAGATGAGCTATTTTACATCATAGAATATCCTGAGTTGGGAAGGACTCTCAGGAATCATGGGGTCCTGCTCCTGACTCCGTAGAGGGCAACCCAGAAGCAAAACCCTATATCTAAAAGCACTGTCAATCCTAAGCCTTCTTTTCCTCTCTTACTTTCTTATTCAAATTCTCCCTTTTGGCAGTTTTAAAGATTTGTTCCAATTACTTTAAATTCATCAGAATACTTTTAAAACTCATCATAAATACTTGGCAGGACAATATAAAAATCTAGTTTTTTCTCTCATGCAGATTTTTTTTCTTAATGAACAGATGCTTTTAGCAACAAATATAACAGAAAAACCAACACTGTAAAATAACCTGTCCTTACCACAAAAGAGAAGTTGAAGAACTTGGTGTATTTTGCATGAACTTGGTGCAGTTTGTAGGGAAACTGGTGGCAAAATGCCTAAGACTTTATTGTTTGTGTTAGACCATTTAGTATCTCCTAGCTAGGCTACAGGAAGGTAACATGATTGCAAAGCATTGAAGGAATTGACATTTGTCTTGCCCTTCTCTGGATGCACTGTTTTGTACTATTCACTTAAACATTAATTACCTCTAATTCCTAAAATGCAGCCTAGTCACATTGTGAAAGGAGAGAGGAATGAAAAGGGAGCACAGCTGTCTCTGCTCCAAAGAGCCAGCGAACAGCAGGCTCTGGTGGGTGAGACAGGAGTGAGGGCCGGCAGAGGAGAGCAGCAGGCCCCAGAGAGGAGTGAGGGCCGGCAGGGGAGAGCAGCAGGCCCCAGAGAGGAGTGAGGGCCGGCAGGGGAGAGCAGCAGGCCCCAGAGAGGAGTGAGGGCCGGCAGGGGAGAGCAGCAGGCCCCAGAGAGGAGTGAGGGCCGGCAGGGGAGAGCAGCTGGCCCCAGAGAGGAGTGAGGGCCGGCAGGGGAGAGCAGCAGGCCCCAGAGAGGAGTGAGGGGCACGGCAGAGGGGGAGAGGGGGAGCAGCTGGCCCCAGAGAGGAGTGAGGGCCGGCAGGGGAGAGCAGCAGGCCCCAGAGAGGAGTGAGGGCTGGCAGAGGAGAGCAGCTGGCCCCAGAGAGGAGTGAGGGCCGGCAGGGGAGAGCAGCTGGCCCCAGAGAGGAGTGAGGGCCGGCAGGGGGGAGCAGCTGGCCCCAGAGAGGAGTGAGGGCCGGCAGGGGGGAGCAGCTGGCCCCAGAGAGGAGTGAGGGGGCCGGCCAGGGGAGAGCAGCTGGCCCCAGAGAGGAGTGAGGGCCGGCAGGGGGGAGCAGCTGGCCCCAGAGAGGAGTGAGGGCCGGCAGGGGGGAGCAGCTGGCCCCAGAGAGGAGTGAGGGCCGGCAGAGGAGAGCACCTGGCCCCAGACAGGAGAGCAGCAGGCCCCAGAGAGGAGTGAGGGCCAGCAGGGGAGAGCAGCTGGTCCCAGACAGTAACCCTGTACCCTGTGTAACCCTGGCTCTCCTGCTGTCCTGCCATGGGGGCCTTGCAGCAGTCTGGGCTCTGGAGTAGTGTCACCAGTACACGAGTGCTTTCAGAAATTCCTGGGATTTTAGCTACCCTGACTATGATAATGAATTAAAGGCAGTAGAGGTATTTTGGGGAAGAGATGAGGTTCTTGCAAGAGAACATTTTAAAGAGAAAAAGCAATGAGCTATGGTGCTGCAAGTTTAGGACAAGGAAAAGTCTCCTTTCTCCTGGGGCTTTGTTGACTCCAAACAGACCAGCTTCAGCATTATTGAAATGACAGTGCATTGATTTCTCCTAGTACCAAAAGATAACAGGGGTCCATATTTTGCTATGTTTCAGATTTTTGAAGGGGGAGGGTCAAAGCCTGACAGTCTAACTTCCATGTAAAGAGGGATTATAATAAATAATGGAACCACCTAAGGATGAACAGAATATAAAGCAGTGGAGGCAGCAAAGCTTCCTTTAGAGAGAAACTGTGTCTCACAATTCTGTTACAGTCTGGGGAAAGAGCTGACGCCTAAGAAAAAAGCAGCTTCATTTGATGTTGCACTTCAAAATCCTGAATGTCCAAACACGAGGAACTTCATAAGAAACAGAAGGACCTTGGGAGACTTTTGTCTCCCCAAAACAAAGCCCAAGAAAGGGAACATACCTGAACTGTCATTGATAAATGTGTAACTTTACTTACTTTAAAGTCTGTAACTTGCATTTGGATCCTTGTGGGAATTCCAATAAATATATTAAAGTACTTCACAAATCCCCCTGAAATGAAGTCAGTGCTGGAACATTAATCCATGTCTGTTAAAAAAAAGGGTCTAGTTTGCAGAAAAAGTAAATTCTCACAAAGTCAAATCTTTTTAAAACCCAGGTAACTCACAGAAGAAATCCTAATGTTTGATTGCCTTCTGTGTCTGATTCCCATCAGTCATAAAGTAGATTTAGTCAGAGGCTACCAGCCATTTGCAGGTATTTCTACTGCTTCTGGTGACAACAGCCTTGCAGCAAACCTGGAATTTGGTGCTAGTGCTCTCTTGTCAGATGTCCAACATGGCATTTGGTGCTTTGGTGGCTTGCTGTTGACTTGCCATCTACTTAAAATAACTTAATCCCTAAATACATAATTTGTTTTCCAGTAGTCCTTTCAAAGTCTGTGTTCAACTCAATTTATTTCAATGGAGACCTGAAGAAAAAAATCTACTTCTCTGTTCATGTAATTCTGTATCTCTCTCAAGATTTTGTAACAGTCAGTAGTAATAAATAATGCAACACTGGCGCAGAAATATGCAGGCTGATCTACAGACATTACTTCAAAGCCAAACTACATTCTATTAGTTTTCTTTCTGTCAGTCTGCACATAATCTTAGACAACCTTTTCAGTCTTAATAAAGCATTCTGTACATTTTTTCCTTTATCATATTTAATGTAAAAAAATAAATACCGCATGGACTAATGCCAGCACACCCCATCAGCAGTCAGGAATATGAGACAAAGCAGGGAGGTGAAGTGCAAAGACCTCTCAGTTCAGTATTTTATCAGGACCCTGCCCTCTTCTCTAGCAGAAATTGAGTTCCAACATTTTAAAACAGACATTCTGGACCTTAATTCCTCTTTCTGCCTCTGCTTCTTACCAAAAGAGGTCAGAATTGTAACTAGTCATATGGCAGCTCTGCAAACTGTGATATAGAGCCTTCCTTCTTAGATTAGTACAGCTGATGAACCTGAAATGTTCTTTATTCTCATAGTTCTGGCTCTAAATTTGTCTTTTCCAAATTTCTGATAATGGAATGTTTCCATTTCTTGCCAGTTTGACCATTTGGATTTCATGGGAGGCTATGTCAAATGACTTGCTAAGATCAAAACTAACAAAGTCCAGGGCTCAGGACAGAGAGCAGTCAGACTGCTTGGGCATGACTCATGGAAAACTCATAGATCCTTGTCATTTGCAAAGTAAGCACCTCTATTTTGGACTGGTTTTCATGCAACAGACCTTGCTAGAATTAAAAGCAGATCTGTAACATGAAAAAAAGAAGACCAGAAATTGGAAATGAGTAGGAGATAACTGACTAAGGAAAAAAGTAAGGAAGTAAAATATGATGTAATTAGTTTTCATATTAATTTAATATACAGTGATAACTCCTGTCATTTGTTCATTTAGAAATGAATAATATGGTTGCAGCCAGAAGAGAAACACCATAAGCTTCACAAGGCCATGTGAAAGAAAGAGATTAGAGAAGTCTAGGGAGGAAAGAAACAAAAAAGGGCTGGAGAGATCCACTGTGGTCTTGGTCTGCTGAGTATAAACCCTTACCCAGCAAAATCCAGAGAGCATATAGTTTAACTGTATTTGTATAATAAATAATGAGAATTAGTATCCATAATGTATTGAATCCATTAAAAATATAATTGCATTACTATAATGTTAATTATATTTTATTATATATTACAGACATTATTTATATGTACATTATGTATAATCTATAGGTATTATGTGTAGTAACAATCTGTATAATTAAATAAATTCCTAGTAATGTGAAATGCTCATACTGTCACTGTTGGTACAGAAGTCAATCTGAATAATATGTAACATGAGTGGTCTTGCTAAATTCTGTTTAAAGCTTCTGTTAGCAGCAGATAGTGCTGCTAGTGTTCATTTTACTCTTACAAATGGAGAAATTTGCATAACAATTTCAGTGTAACAAGCAGAGTATAAATATCTCACGAGAAACTGTTAGGTAACAACTCAGCAGTGATTAGTTGAAGACCTGTGTTACTTGTTCTGTTGAGTAATCCGGGGTGTCAAAAATGCTTCCCACTGGGTAATGTTATACTCAGAGTGTCATTAAATATTAGTGCTAGTTTCAAATATTAGTGCAGTTATTGAATATTAGAGCTAGTTCTCCTTCATTCCCTTGAAAAGTAATAGAATTTAAAGTAAAAGAAAATGAGGTAATTTTAATGGGATTATGGAGTGTAGTGAGGGTACCTTATCAGCTTTATTTATATAGCATACACAAACACTGATTTTGTTTATATATCCCCATTTAACAAAATGCAATGAAAAACAAAACTAAGATTCCTTGATTTATCCTGACCAGACTCCAATGACATTTCTGTCAAAGAATTCATTTTGCATGGGCTTTTGGTTTTTTTATCTGGCTGGTGCTGTGAGAACAGGTTGTGACTATCTCAGAGGTGTGTTGGTTATGCTAGAATATTTTTTGTCAGATTAATTGCAATTATGCAGCTCTTCAGAAATTCAATGCAGAACAGTTTACTGATGGGGTGGAGAGATTATTGGACTTATTTTTACACTATGTCTCGATGCTTCCTTGGTTATACATCTATTCCCACTCTTTACGTTGCAGAGAATTTGTGTTTCAATCAAATAACTTTTCTTTAAAAGAAACTCAAGCCTTAATATTCTAATTCTCTTTACTAAAGAAACAGCTGTTTTCTTTTGCCATATGAGTCCTGAATATTTTTATTTGCTTCCATACATATTTTGATTGTTCTATACTGTTACACAATTCTTTTTCACTATGTCCTTGACAGATTGAATGTGACTGTTTAAATTGTATCATGTGTATACCTGTTCATCATCCTTTTATTCAGTTTTAACAATCTGAAAGGCTGCTGGAAATGATTCTAGTTCTCATTTGTCCTAATTGCTGAGCACAGTAATTGTGATGGGAGCTCCTGAAGACTCTCTTGTGTGTTACACCCTTATGGGAATGTGTGATGAATAGAGGTTTGCCCTTTTACAATACGTTCATTATTTTCTTTATTCCCCTCACTGTTTTTGATTCTTTACAAATGATCAGCAGACCAACAACGCCAAGTTTTAAAGCATTTAATTAGTGTTTGAGGCATGGGTACACGGAATAGGAAATCAAGGACATGTTTGGGTGTATTTTAAGTATGCATTTTCTTATAACCATCTCAAAACCCCTCAGTCCTTCTCTTATTTGCCTATATGGAATAATAATTTTTTAATAGTGTCTTGACAGTCTTTTCATTATCCAGACCTGTAGAAAACTATGACTAATGGTTATTATTCCTCTTACCTTCCTTAAAATGTTTCTGTATGTCAGGAAAAAAATCTCTAAAGAGCAGTCATTCTATTCTGCAAACTATCATGTAATCACAGAATCAGAGAGTGGTTTGGGAAATCCCACTGAAGCAAAGCCACAAGAACTCTGACTTCTGCTATTCCTTTGCACCATTCTCACAATGACTTCTGCAGCTTTTTGGGAGCAAACAGACACCAGGTAGACTGAATCCCACTGGTAAGGGGACTCTTCCTTCTAAACAAGGGCTGCTCAGTATGTCTTTCTGCACAGTAAAACCCCGTATATGTGCTCAGTGCTGTAACATTTTCCAGGATGGCCCACTATGCATGCATATCAAAAGTGATGAAGAACTCCAAATATTATACTTGAATGAAGAGTATGCACACATATATACAACCTTTAAACAAAAGCGGGTTTGTGTAATAGAATAAAACACCAGTAAAAGTATTTAAAGAACATAGTTTCCTTTTTTTATCTACTTTGTTCACAGAAACCACTATTAAAGGCATCACATCTGAGTTTATGAAGCCTTGACCTAGTATGTGCCAGTTGTTTCTCAGGGGAGGATGGTAGATTTTCATGATTACCAATGTTGCATTAACCCTAACCCTGCACCACCCAAAGAATCTTCTTCCCACTCCTGTATATTCTTGAATTCCCCAAATGTAGGACCTTCCTCTGTGTGAGTCTTTCCTCCCATTGTGACTCCAGTGTCAGCAGAATGCAGCCTCACCTTCCTCAGTGATGCCTGTTTTTGTGAGCAGTGCCTTGTCCAACGGCCCCAGGGCATGAGTTACAGTCAAGGTCAGTTGGCATTCTTCCACCAACTCTCTCATAGTATTCTGCTGTTTTCATTAAAAAAACCCAGACCTTTTACCCTATTCTTCATGGTCAGTGGCACCAGGATTTTAAAAGTTTCAAGGCATAAATACTATCTTACATGGAAATTACCTTGCTCAAGATGATACAAAATATTGCTCTTGTAACCACTCTGGAAATACTTAATGTTTTTGTGTTCTTGAGCATCCTTCAGGGGCAGAACATGTCTACACTCTCTCCCTCCAACAGTATATATAAATCAGATATGATGACTTGTTTTGAAAGTGGCAAACAGTAACACCTGCTTACAACGAACCTCATTTTCTTGCAAAGTTGCACGAGATTGACAAAGACAATTAAGGACTAAACCTCCACTAACTGCTGTGGCTGCAGGGCAAAGAGTATGCACACATATATACAACGGGTGTTTGGTCTCCACAGAAACACTTGCAGCCTGCTCCTGAGCAGGACCATCAGCATGTCTCAGGGTTGCCCAGGACTGGGGGCTGCACTGTGTCCAAGTAGTGAAAATGTGGAATTTTGTACAGCTGATCCTTGTTTTCTTGAATTTGGGATACTTGACTGTGCTGTTAGACTGTGTATCGCTAATATGGAAACAGGTGAGAACAGACTGCATTAGAAAAATTGTCCAGGAAATTGTTAAGTGTGTTCATAGGCATGCACAGACCACCTGAAAACCTTATCGAAGAGCTCCTCTGAAGTGGTACTTCACTGCACTCACTGTATGACAGCTCTTATGTCATTAAAAATTGGCTTATTTTAAAAACTGCTAACTGCATACAACTATTTATTAAAAGCAAACAGAGAACACTCTGAAGTTATAAACCATCACAAATTTCAGAGCATTTTTGGATTATATCTTGCTTCATTTGGGGACTTAATATGAAGCTGCAAAAAGTGTAAAAACTGCTTCCTGACATGTTAAAACTGTGTTTGTGTTTCAAAATGAACTCTAGTTGTTTCAGGGACAGCTGCAGAAAGAATAAGTTCTACATGTCCTTCAGATTCGAATAAGGACGTTGAAAAACACAGCAGGGGGACAAGTTGACATGTTTTCCTTTGAATCAATTCAGAATCTTCTGCTGAAAAGATCTCTGATTGGATTCCTCAGCAACCTTTCATCACTGAAGCAAATAATTTGATATTCTCACTCCTCACTTAGGGGACAATCCTCAGTTTGAAATCACTAAATTTCAGGAAGACAAAAGGGTTTTTCCCTCTAAATGAAGGAGTGCTTAAGCTTTGGACTATTGTGCCAGATGACAAATTAATCTACTTCTGTCTTGTTGCCCTGTCTTATTTGTGTTTTGGCTCATGTGAATCTATTTTCTTGCTCTCAAATAAATAAAATCAAAGAGCAGATTTGCTGTGACTCGTGTTTTTTTATATATGTTTATCCCAAGTGGAAGCCAAACTTCAAGAACATTAGATATGGCAAAAGTTTTAGTCTAAAAGTCTTACTAGGAGGGAAGTGGTGCCACTGTCCACTTTAGATAGAAAACCATCAATCCAATGAAGAATTAACTCACAAATTACCTTTTAGTAAAAATACATTAATTACAACTTAGCACTGATAAAAGAAAGTATGCAAGAAAGACAAGATTTCTTTAATGGTTTAATTTCTACTAGCAAGGGCTGTTAAAAAGGTTAAGAAATACTGGATTATGGAAAAGAGCCACAATGTAAAGAACCATGGCCATTGGGCTCTCTGTGCCCATCTTTCAGCTTTAGGGCTCTTTAAGCTTTACCATCATTTTCCTGGAAAAACAGGGAAGGTAGTCAAGACTTTAGTGCTGTAAAATCACAGAGCAGGTTTGGAAAAGATGTTGAAAGACATTGAAAGATCATCTGCTCAGCCTTGTGGAAAGGGAGCCTGGAAACATTTTCCCATACCCTGTCCAGCTGCTTGTTGAACCCTACAACAGTGGGGACTCCACTTGTCCCTGGGGAGGTTGTTCCAGCAAATTATTGCTCTCACCATCCGTTCCAGCAGGGGCCCAGGCCTCACAGGCCTTCCTCTGCACTGGGCTCTGGTGTTATTCCATCCCAGGTGCAGAATTTTGCACCTGACTTTATTAGACCTCACACTGTTCATGCTAGCCCAATGCTCCAGCCTGTCCAGGTCTCTGTGGGAGCTGCTCTGTCTTCTCATGTATTTTCCTCACCAAAGAGTGTAGTGTCAGCACACTTGGTGAGAGTGTTTTCCATCCCAAATAATTTATGAAGATGTTGAGCTATGTGGGACCCAGTATCAGTCCCTGGGGGAGCTCACCTCCGACAGGTTGCCAGCCTGAGTAAAACACATTGGTCTGAGCTCTGAGTGCAGACTGACACTTTCTCACCCATCTCAGAGACCAGCCATGCAACCTATGTCTTGTCCATTTGTCCAGGAGGTGTCTGTGGGAAATGGTGTTGAATGGTTTGCTGAAGTCCAGGTAAACTGCCACCAGTGTTCCCCTGTGTAGACAGAAAGTAGTACCTGGATAGGACAGGATAGGATAGGATAGGATAGGATAGGATAGGATAGGATAGGATAGGATAGGATAGGATAGGATAGGATAGGATAGGATAGGATAGGATAGGATAGGATAGGATAGGATAGGATAGGATAGGATAGGTCAGTTGAAAGGAACCTACCATGATAATCTGGCCCAATTGCCTGATCACTTCAGGGCTGACCAAAAGTTAAGCATGTTGTTAAGGATATTGTCCAAATGCTTCTTCAGCATGGGCAGGCTTGGGACATCAACTCCTCTCTAGAAAGCCTGTTCCAGTGTCTGACCCACCCTCCCAGGAAATAAATGCTTTCTAGTATCTGCTCTGAGTCTCCCTTCATGCAGCTTTGAGCCATTCCCAGGCATCCAGTTTCTGGACTGCAGAGATAAGAGTGCAGCCACTCCCAATCCATGTGTCCCTCTCAGGAAGCTGCAGGGAGCCATGAGGTTGCCTCTCAGCCTCCTTTTTACCAGAGTAGACAAACACTTTATCTCATTAAAAGGAGCAAAAAATGTACAAAGTTAATACTTCATTATCCCTTGTGACACAGAGATGAGGAAAAGGCATATGAAATTTATCAAGATTTAATAGAATTGAAAATGTGAAATATTTAAAAAATATATTAAAAAATATTTCTTTTTGAATGTGTTATGGTAACTTTACCTCACAGAAATACTGTTAATAATTTATGCATTCCAAAAATCTGCATTCAAACAATCATCTCTGTACTCTAATCCTTTTGTAAAGACAATAAAAATCACTGGAAAGTTCTACCTTATGTCCAAATTACATTGTAAAAATAAAAATATGCATTGTCAGATTAAGCACTATGGATATGATGACATTTCCAGGCTAACAACACAGTTATAAAGGCCTTAGAAACTAAGAATTATACTCTGGCATTAACATTCAAAGTGTAACATTTTCAGTATTTGTCATTTTATCTCGATACTGTATGAATATTCATAGACACACAGCTTGATTGCCACCAGTGACAATGGCAAGCATTTCTAAATTATTCAGATACATATATTATCTATATTTATAAATCTTGTTTAATTAACATTAGCTGAAAATGAATTATTTTTCATAATTCATATATTCATAAATGTAATGTTGTATATATTATTACTAGTATTAACATTTTTTACCCTCTGTACAAAACAGGAAAAAGAGAAACAGTATTCACTAAGATGAAAGCAATAAATAATGCAGAGCAGTTCACCAGAATCCCAGCCCTTGATGTTTCAACCCCTCCCTGTGACTCAGAGTCAAGGACTGGCATGGTCAGCAGGAGATAACCAGAGCCAGGTTTTCCACTGTCTCACAGGCATTGTGTAGCCCTGCTGTCCTTCCTGCAGATCCACCCAAACCCCACGAGTGTGCAGGGAGAGGCCCTGCAGCAGCCTCTGGAGGCTGTGGGGACCAGCAGAGGCTCAGCTGCAGCAGGATGTGCTGCTCTGCTCCCAGGACGTGGCTAGGTGCTCAGCCAGCTCCTGAAGTGCTGCAGGAACCCGGGTGCTGAGTAACTCAGACTGCTGCCATAGAAGTTTGCAGAGGAGGAGAAAGACTTGAAGGTGATGGTGCGTTTGAGGATGGATGTGTCCCAGCTGCGTGTTTTGGCAGCCCAGAAACCAGCCGTGACCTGGGCTGCATCCCCACAGTGTGGGCGGGTCAGGAGGGATTCTGCTGCTCTCCTCTGTTCAGCTGAGGTCCCACCTGGAGTCCTGCATCCAGCTTTGGGACCTCTGCACAAGAAGGATGTGGATATTTTCCAGCACTTGCAACTTTGTAAAATTAATTGTGAGGTTTTGCATGCAGTTTAGCTGAGGGGGTGCAGAAAAATATATGACCAGTATTTGCTTTGCAATGAGGTAGGTCAGTTTATAAATATCTTCAGTTCTCTGTGATTTAATAAAGCTGAACAACTCTGAGTCACAAGACATTAGGAAAGCAGTCCAACTGGGGAAGAGAGTGTGAGGTGACACAATACAGCCTGGTGCCACCTGTAACTTGTCTCCAGCACAGTCCAGCTTCCCCAGGATGCAGAGCACTGGCAGGGTTTTGCTGAGACAGGTGCCTCAGACAGGAAGTACAACGGTCTGCTGCAAGATTAGGCAGGCTCAGGCTGTGCAGATTTGGTACTCCTCCTTTTAAGAAATAGGCTGGGAAAAGAAGAGGAGCTTTTGAACAGTCATCAGGGGGAGTTAGCCTCTGCTCTGACATGATCTGACAGCAAAGGAATGTCTGGCCACGCAGTGCACTACAGCACTTTGGGCTTTCCAGTTTGTGCACTCTGCCTGTTGAACTCACCTGATCTTTGGTATGGTTATCAGTGACTCAAAGAACTGCAGTCAGGTTCCTTGCTCTGCTTCTAGCCTGCTTCTGTTGTCTCTTGAGAAATGTCTCCTGTTTTTGTAGAATTCATAGTTTTGTGGTATTTTTGTAAAATTCCTGTTTTGTGGTATACCCTGGGTTCTCAGTACATGAGCAGGGCTGCTGGGCACCCATGCTGACAGGAGGCAGCTCCCACTGCTCCTCTCAGCTGATTGCTCAGACATCAACCTGCCAGCTCTGACTGTAGCCACTCAGGGATCTGCCCAAGGGAACTGGTCACAAATGGGGGAACAAGATGGAGTGAAAATGATGAGGCTGAAGCAGGGGGTGAAGTCCACCTAAGTGGGGAGTAATTTACTCTTGATTGCAAAGGAGCAGCCTGTGGTAGTTGGTGCTGGACAACCACAGTGGCTTTTGACCATCATGCTGTGTGAAGCTGGGCTTTCTGCATGTGGTGGACATAGGTGCAATACAGAGCAATCATATGACCAGCACCTTCATATTGAAAAATCTAGAACAAAACAGGGAAGTTCATGGGTTGAGAGGTGCAAAGTAAAATCACTGCCAGTCCCTGCTGCTGTTACTCACCAGTTTTCATGGGTGTGTTTTTCTGTAGGGATGTGCAATTGCTCCCAAGTAATACATTCCTGAATTTGGTTTTTGCATTAATATACCTTATTTTTTTTGTGGAATGGTGACCTCTGGTGAAGACAGCACATCATTTTTGCCGCCTCTCAAGTACAACTACTCCTTGTTTAATTTTTGTCCTCCATTCCAGCACTTTCAGCTCTTCATTTTTTCATGCAGTGATTTTTACTTCCATCTTCTCCTTCCAGTGTTGAAAAATTCTGTCCCCATTTTTCTCATCTTATTTCATGTTTCAGGTGCTAATAAAAAGTAAATGTAAAGGAAACTTCATAACCCACTGATGTCGTGTTCTTTTTCTTGTTGACTTCATCAGAGAGGAGCTGGAACACCTCTGTGAGGTTTTGTGTTGCCTGACAGCTGGTCTCTCACCAGGGTGGGTCTGTGATGCTGGGTGTGCTCATGTAAGTGCATTTAATGGAAAAGACCGAGTGGGGAAAATGGCCTATAATAATCCCATAATAATTCCTCATTGTATCAATCTATTTTTCAGCAATGAGAACATCTGCTCTTCAGACCGTTAGTGATTTTGCACATTCCTTTGCATTTACTGTCATCTTCTAATGCTTCCCTTGCATACATTTTCAACTGAAGCAAGACTGTGCACTCAAGTAAGAGTCACTGAAGCCTTAAAAAATAAGAAGTCTGTTTTCCATGCTAGATATGCTAATAGTGACATGTGCATCTATGGCTGTAAAGTGTATGAGTGTTTTTGCATGCGGCCTATGAGATATTGGGGCAAAATTCTTCCCTGTGAGGGTCAGGAGGCCCTGGCATGGGTTGCCCAGAGAAGCTGTGACTGTCCCATCCCTGGAAGTGTCCAAGGCCAGGCTGGACAGGGCTTGGAGCAGCCTGGGACAGTGGGAGGTCTCCCTGCCCGTGGCAGAGGGGATGGAACCCAGTTGTTCTGGAAGGTCCCTTCCCACACAAACAATTCTTTGATTTTATGCCAGGGCAGTAAAAGACAACAAGTATTTTTACAGGAACAGTACAGGCACAAAACCTGGGAATTCCTCCAGGCATCTGAACTCCTAAACACTGCAAGAGCAAGATAAATATTTCTGAGATCCATGGGGCTCAGGAGCCTGCCAGCCTCCAGGGAGCCCGATGCCAGGCTGCCCTGCAGATGGCAATCCTGCGCCGTGGCTGCCTGGCACGGTGCGCTCAAGACTCTACGGTGTAAGGGGGACTTGTGTTACCTCGCCTTTGCTCTGAAGCAGATTATGCTGCAGCATTTTATGGTTCAGTAAAACATGCTGGACACGATTCACAGCTGTTATTTTCTTTTGTAAAACAAATGTGCAGATTTCCCATTGCAGGGTCATTGATGTCAAAGGTGTTTTGAATACATGACAAAGCACACATCGTGGCAGTGACCAGGTCACCTGTCAGACCCTGCTGACTAAAGGCTTTGCCTAGTGGCCATTACACCCATACTTTCACTTTGGTTCAGGCAGCAAAGAGCAAGAAAACCAATGTCACAACCACACATACAGCTTTCCCTCTGAAATATTTGTCTAACCATTTTCTGATATCTTTTCCTTGAAAAATATCCTACTGGGGGAGAGCCATGGGACTGAGAAAGGTGGAGATGGATGGGAAGGAAGAAAGGAAATTTCATACCAACATGTGTGTCATGTTATAACCATGTAGCCTTGTAACATGGTATTGCTTTTGCTAATAACATGCCCTGAGCTCTGTGCTGTTTGCCAGGCCTTGTCGCACCTGCTTTGCCCAAACTGGGTGTGACCTACTTGCAGCTCCTTCTTATCCTGTTGAACTGTGACAACAATTTTTCTAAGTCACCGTGTGTCTGTAAACCATCATTTTTCACAGACCTGGAGCTCTGGATGGACAGTCTGCACAGCCCAGGCTGCTTCAGCAGGAGTGCTGTCAGCAAGCCCAAGGTAGGCAGCAGACCCTTCTGTCCAGCACTGCATCTCATGTGCATCCACAGGTGTGTGGATCCCAGTATGAAAAACTTACCAGGGAACTGGGGAGAGTGTAATAAATGAGATTCAAGGTGGGGCTGAACATATGGAATGTGACGAGCAGTGGAGGGAGCTGGGTTTGATTAGTTGGGAGACAAGGCTGCCAATGGACAACCTAAGCCTACAGGTAATTGAAGGTGAGGTAAGATTCTGTGACCTAGATAGGCAGTCAGCACAGTATCAAAAAGACATAAACTCCCCCTTTTATTGATTCATTGTTCCCCCTTGTTTGTCTGTCTGCTCCACTTGCCTTATTCTTATAGTGAACATCTGTACTGATATTTCTGAGCAGTATCCTTTCTGGTCTGTACTTGTGCAGCAAGTAGAACAAGGCTGTATTTCATGCCTGAATTTCCTGGATGTCACACAATTAGAGCTGGCAGCAATAATAATAGACAGTTCTGCACACAATATAGGTAACTGTGTATAAATAACCACAAAGATGAGAAAAAAACCAGAAAAGATGTGAATTTTCATGTTACCTAGAGACAAACTGTGAACTTCTGTCTCTTGTATTCAGCTCATTAACTGCAGCTGTCTGAGAAGGAAAATTGTGCACAAATGAGCTGTGATGTGTAAGCCACATCCCGGCTGATGCTGGGCCTGCAAACTTGTGCAGTGATTTTTTTCTCTGTGTCAATTGACACAATGATTTTTTCCTTTCACACCAGTTTACAGACAGCAAATTACCTACTGGAGCAGATTTGCACAAGTGCTCAATTCAGCTTTGAGAAAAAGTTTTCAGATTCAGCATTCAAAAATTAATGAATCCTAGACGATTCTTTCCTTCACCCCCTGAACACGGCTGGCCTTGGGAACAGAGACCCTGTTTAGACCATAAACACAATCTGACTGGAAACAGGATTTTAAACAATTTCAAGGATTGAGTCACTGAGGTTAGGGGAGGAATTGTTACAAGAATGTCAGGATCAGGGCTAAGCACTCTATTGGGTCTATCTGACAAAAGAGATTAAACCACTTTAAAAATGGACCCTTTGCTTACACTTCTGAGGAGGAGAAAATGGTGATGTAATATTGTGTGTGTTTCTCTGCCATCCTGGGCCCTGACTCCTTGTACTGGGAAATACATAAAGGTGCTGATAAAATATGATATTATAAAATGAAAGGAAGCATTGGTTTGTTTCCTTCAAATGAATTAAAACAAACAAACAAAAAAAATCACATATTCCTGACCAATATATAATTCCAAGTTTCAGAAAGAATCTTCAAACATGGTCCTAATATTTCAAGTGAGTTTGTATGCAGTGACATGAATCAATTAAAAACACTACTTCCAAAAGCAACCATGAGGCTGAATAAAAGCAGAAGCATCTTGAATGTAGAAGGATTCTGGAATAAATCACATTGAAAGAGTTCTTTTGTTCCTCTGAAAAATATCCGTCATTATAAAAAAAATAAATAAAAATGAACACATTACAAAGAGAAACTGATAAATTTATCTACCATGGGTTTTGGGAGTATGGGGAGATTCCTGCTGACTGAAAGCTAGCCAATGCTATTTCAGTTTACAAGAAGGGCTTGAAGCAGGCCCCAAGAAACTACAGACATGCCAATGTAACCTCAGTTCCTGGGAAAATTATGGAGAAAATTATACTGGCCACTATTGAAATGCATCTGAAGAATAATGGAAAATACATATCAAAAAAACTCATAGCCATGAGTCCCTTGGAGTACTTTGGACCACAAAATAAACATGGATCTTTAGGGAGTTTTATCCTAATAGGAGAACTGATGGCAAGGGAAGCATTCCTCTGTCCAGAATCTCTTCTTTCAAAGAAATTATACTCCCTGCAGAAGTAGCATGCTCATTGCATTTTAGGTGGCAGTTCACTTGAAACTATCAATGAAAGTTGAGATGATTAAAGCTCAGGGAGACTGAAACTGCCACCCTAGGAACAGTGCCTTCCACTTTAGTACACAGATTAAACTGCTGGTTTGCATTCCTTAATGGATTCTCTGATTGTAACATCTTCAGCTGCCTTGGATTGTAGATCTGTCTCTCTTGCAAGAGAAAGGAAGAACATATGATCTGTGCATACAGGAAGAAAACACAGTAAAATAGGTCTGGATCCCAAACTCACACTGGTGCCATCTGTCTCTGCCATAAATCCGTTGGGGCACATAGCCTGTGCTGACTTTGATTTTGGGATGGGCACTACCAAGGAACAGAAATAGGAAGAAATGGCAGTTATAGGTAAAATAGCCACTTGGGGGTAGTAATGGGGAAATATATATTCGCTGCATCTCCTGTCAGGAAGATGAAGGACACTTGCTGAACAAAGGCAAGAGATGGAAATGAACGCAAGGGACTTCATTATGCAACATACAATTAGACTGAGGAAATTGCTGCTGTAGGAAGTTCTGGAGGTCAAGCAACTAACAGCGTTCAAAATGTGATTGACTACTATGAAGGATATTTTAAAATATGATCAAACATTTGTAAAAATGTTGGAAAGTATATTCTTTTTTTTTTATGTCAGGCCATAACCTTTATGGGAGATGAAGATGAGTTAAAGCAGTTAACAGAGTTCATAAATGAAGGGCAGATGACATAATTGAATTATTTTGTCATCATAAATTATGATACGTGAAATCCTAAAGTTAGTGCCTTATATCTCAGAAATCTTTACTGGGCTAAAGCATTTCAGACTTTGGGACACTAGATGGAAAGCCACTGAAATCAGGGAAGGTTTCAATTCCAGCAATTCTGAACCCTCTGAAAATGCTGTGGAGTAAATGAAGTTAAGGCATGAGTATCCCTTGCTGCTGAGCTGTATAAATGAGCCAGTGATCATCACAAAGATGCCTGTCAAACAGACTAGGGTTAGGGATGGGGTTTTGCAGGGGCTCCCTTCCTTTACATCTCCAGGTGCACAGCACAGAGAGACAAAAAGAGGGATCTTCACACCACACAGGACAAACACTCATGTCACTAACACCTCATCACCCACTGCGGCCAAGTACTGAAAATGTCTGTGCTGCGGAAGGAATTGGGTCTTTCTTCTCTCTTCCTACCTTAGTTGCTTGGTTAGCTGTACATCAAAGGAACATGGGCACCTAAGCATTGCAGGCGTCCAGCTGAAGTGACAAATTAGATGTGAGGCTGCAGCCATTGCCTCAAAGTAGAGCTGAAACTGTTATGCTCATGCCCCTTAAGTGCTTCTTTGCTCCACAAGACCCAGGAGACGGTGAAAAAGGGGCTCAGGCACAGCCCAGGGGCCAAGATAAAGGCCCCTCTTCCTCTGAGGAAGTCCCCAGGTGCAACTACAGTGAGACATGGGGCACGGGAGAAGCACACACCACTCTTGCTCCATTGGGTGGGACCAGAACCAAACCCACTTTCATTATTGTTACCAGAGCAGAATAGGAGGTTCTTTCCTTTTCCATGTTTTCTCCTGAAACTGGGCCCTGAGTTCAACTATCCGAGGATGTTTAGGCACACAGGGCATCACCTAAGTGACTAAACAGAAACAGAAAACTTCACTGCCTTGCCATTAGCTCTTTCAAAGCAATGACCAGGCTCTGGAAAAGAGGAAATATGCTACTACACGTTGTTTGAAGTCAGTGGTTTAATATCTTTAGAGAAGCAATGTGTCTCATAAAAATAAACTCCAGGCTGCAGCTCCTATGCTCCTAAAAACTGTCTGGAAAGTCTTTTGTGTACAGGCATAAAAGTCAGTCGGCTTCACACTACTCTGGCAGCTGCCTTGCACTGAAATCTGATGTTCAGATATTTGTACCATTTTGTTGTTAATGGATACTAATTTGTCTACAGATTACATAAGTAAAAGAGAATTCAAAAATTAATTGGTTTTAAAATAAATCACATTTTAATGAACCGGAAAGAAGCTTTTTTTCTGCTATTTCTTCCCTTCTGATGAAGTTAGAAAGAAGAATCTTGTGACTGCAGAATGGGTATATGGGCCATGGTACTTGCTTTATGGTTCTGCTTGTGCAGACTCCCTCAGCCAAGAGGGGAGCTTAGCAAATGGCAGGTGAGCCTTCAGTGTGAGAACTGGGAGGCTACAACTGGGAAGACTCATGGGTTTGAGATAAAGACAGTTTAGTATGTCAAGCAAAAATTTCACTTCCCAGCAGAGCAAACCAAAGAATTCATTCTCTGCTTCCCATACTAGGCAGGTACTCAGCCATCCCCGAGACAGCCAGCCTCCAGCACATATGACAGTGACTTGGGAAGACAAATGCCACCACTCCAAATGCCCTCCTTGACTTCTTCCCCAGCTTTGTATGCTGAGCACATTGTCCTGTGAGCTGGGACATCCCTGGGGGCAGTGGGGATCAGCTGTCCCAGCTGTGTCCCCCCCAGCTCCGGTGCCCCCGTGGCTGTGGGTGGGTGAGGAGCAGAGCAGCCCCTGACACTGTGCAAGGGCTGCCCGGCAGGGACTGACACATCCCCATGGGATCAACATGGATCCAAGGCATCATGCAAGCTACTGTGAAGAAAACCAGCTCTGTCGCAGACAACAGCAGTTCAAGGATCCAGATGAATAACTGGATTAGAAATGCTTTGGTGGAGGTGGAAGTTCCCATGAAGGAGGGAAAGCTACAACAGGCAGCCAGCGTGGCTCAGAGGAAGGACATGTAACTGCAACCTCCTGAGTCTGTGTGCTGCCTCTGTGTCATGCTCTGAACACCCCTGTGGATTGCTGGGGACTACATCGATCATGGAATAGTGATTTTAACCTGCTACTAGCCATAGCAATGATTCCTGACAGCATTAATCTTTTTCTGAAAACATGTTTTAGCAATGTTTAAAGATGGCTAAAAAAGGATCTGTATAGCCAGCTAGAGAACTAAGCATAACTAACTAAGAACTAAGTAATTGACTTTCCCCAAAGTAGACATTAATTTGTAGATTTTTATAACCTGACAAAGCCAAGCAGTTGTGTTTCTTTGTTAACCCAGGCTAAAGATCTGTATAAAACAAGGGTGCAAGTTTTAGAAGAGACAACCCAAACTTTTCTGAAACTGCAACTTTTCTATGGGCCCTAAAATGGTTGCAAAAAGTACCCCAAAACTGAACGAAACACAGCAGCACTCATGTCCACCAGTCAAGGTCATTGTTTGTGGGCAGTGCTCATAACTCAGTTGTCATGGCCACCGATTGTTGTGCAGCCCTACAACTGTCCTACTGCCCGTGCCAGAACAGCAGCTCTTCTCAGCACGTGCCTTGGCTTGGGGCTGCTGCAGGGTCACTATTGCAACTTTTATTTACTGAAGAGTAACTGCTCATTCAGCATCTGCCTTTCCCCAAAACATTAGTTCCTCGCAACTTGTTTGTAGTTAAAAACCCAGAGTGCTGACCCATGCACTGGCTTTGACAGAGAGGGACTGTGCAGCACCCTCTCTTGCCAAGACTCTTCTGACTCTTCAGAGTTACTCTGCTCCTCCAGATTGTGCTCCTGTCTCATCAAAACTCAAAAAAAAGTGCACCTCACTGTTGAAACACGTATGAATGCCAAAGTGTTGATCAAAAATGTCTTAAAAACACTAGCTATTTCAAATATATTTGAAGTGTAATGAATATCAGTCTTAACATAACAGTAGTTGAAAGTTAAACTCCAGATACAGTTAAAACATGTATTTGCATTCATATGCAAGTTTTGGTATGTGCATGGCAGTGTACAAATTTACAGATAGTAGGAAGGCTCTAGCAATGATGGTGAGCCTGACAGGCATTACAAGGATTGAGAATTATGTTGTTCCTTCCACAGACCCTTCAGTCCATCTGAAATTTTGAAGTTCCCTGAAACTGCCCTTGCCTCTGGCAGTTCTAATGAATTTTTGTTTGCTAAAAAAATTTTATTTTCATGAGGAATGTAATAACATTTTTCATTATGGAAATATGAGTCTGTCAACATGTTCTCTTGAGCTCTGGAAAAGACCACTTGGAGGTGCCTTTCCAAAGTGTCATCTCAGCTGTCAGTTTTGCCCATAGCTCAGGAAAGAGGCAGAGTTGCTAATTCTTTTCTTTCTAAAGCCATTTTAAAAAGCATTTGAATTTTAAATTGTTTTACAGGTTGCATAGGTACATGTACAGAATCTTTCATGGCATCACAGATATTGACACATCCCCGGATGTCGACTCTTACCTGTAGTCCTACAAGTAAGAGATGTCTGAAAACCCAGGTGGGAGGGAGCTCCCTCCAGCCTTTGAATCTGAGAAGGCTGGTGTGTTTTGTTTATTTTAGCAGGTTCTTAAAATGTTTTTGTGCCTTGAAAAGCAAATAAACCACATCTGTATTGTCTTGGTTTTGTCTTTGCCAACAGCCGAAGAAGAGAAGAAAATTAACAGAAGCCCAGGAAGAACCCCTCTCCCCAGTCACTCTTTGCCAGGTCCAGCTTCTTCCCTTGGTGGTTTCCAGCAGGAACTTGTTCTGCAAGGGGTGGTCAGGCTGCAGGGACCACCCAATCCCTGAAAAACAGAGCAGATCCTTCTCTTTACTTGAACCCTCAGATCCAACCTGCTTTTTGCTCAGATTCTGAGTTACCTGTTTTATTCCCGGAGAAGATGTGTTAAGCAAATTTTAGGCCACCTCCTTTCAGCTTGTCAGCTCTCACAGAGTCCACGCTGCCAGTGTCACTTGTCCCAGCAAGCTGGTACAGTGGGAAGAGACAAGCCCCTTGTCACTTGTCACCTACAGAATGCTTTGGTGGAATATTTGGCCTGTAGCTTTCATTCAGAAACCATTGTGTGTTGTGAAGATCCTTCAGATCAGTCACAAAACCAGCAGTGTTGTTCTGATAATGCTGTTCTAGACTACTTAGGTCCAGCAGTTTGAGCCCAACAATAAATTAATGATGAAGCAAAAATACTGAAGACATTTAGAAATAATTAAGAACTATTACACTGGCTAAGTTTATGCTAGTAACGGTTGTATTATAAGAAAAAGTGAGAAAAATATATGGTAAATAAATGATTAATTATGGAACTAGAGTGTATCATGCAAAATCTTTCATCTTTTTTTGCCTCTGCATTCCCATAGAACATAAAAAAGGAGCATGCCTGAAACTAGAGTATGACTATTCAGTGAAAACCCTAGTTAAACACTCATGTTCAACACCTAGAAATCAAAATCACTCCCCATGATGTATTAGAATAATTACTCACATGGCTGACATGAAAATCTAGTTTAATTACTGTCATAGTCCAAGCACAGTAAGTATTGCATAGCATTAGAAATAGTTGCTTTCATGTGAGAAAGTTTATAAATTTTCCTGCTTCTTCAGACCAGAAGAATAGTCAAGAAACACATTTTAAACTCTCGCTCTATTATTTTGCTAGTGTTGGAACAGCAGACCATATTAGGTTTGATGAATTATTATTCATCAAACTTAATATGGTCTGCTGTTCCAACACTAGCAAAGAAATTTTAGAAATAGTTCCCTGACTTTTACAGACAGTCTCAGCCACATTTGTGTAACACCTTTAGATCATTTTAAATCAAAGAGGCCAGTCTTACCCCTCTATCCTTCTGTTCAGAACTGAGTAGTGATTAGAGGACTTCTTAAAATTTATAAATGCAATTATCTGAGAGAATTTTATAATATATGTGCAAGTAAAAACATGCAGTATGAACATAACAGATGGGTAGCTGCATGTATGTAGCCCTTCTGTTTGGAAGAAGAATTTCTTCTGCTCACAGACCATCAAATTCTATGCTGTTATTTGAAGCAATTTTAGAGTTGTTGAGGTGATGGCCAAACAGAATGCTTAATGTGCTTTGAAGCCTTTCCACACAACTGAAACAAGTCCCTTTGAATCCTAAACCAACATGCTTACCCCTGAATTCTCAGTCTTCCTATAAAGCTGTTTGAGAAAGGTCTGGGCTGTTTGTGCTGTTCCGTAGGTGCCTTGGCAGAGCCCTGGAAGGAAACACCATTTACTGGACATGTCGAGGAAGCAAAGAACAGAGTACATTTTGTAGCTACTTTGGACAAACTCTGAAAAGGCAAGCATGGGTGGCACATAGGAGACTGAGGAAAAGGAGAGGCAAGAGCCCAGCTTGGATACTTCATCATCACTTCAGATTATGGACTAATCCAATGCACTTTCCAGTGAAGGGCAGAGCTTCCGTATTGAATCACAGAATCACAGGATATGCTGAGTTGGAAGGGACCATCAGGAGCATCAAGACCAACTCTTGTCCCTATACAGGACACCCCAAGAATTGCACCTTGTGCCTGAGAGCATTTTCCAAACGTATCTACCTTCCAAAGAACATGTTGAAGTAGCCTGTGAAGCACTATGTCAAAATTGCTGCTCTGGAAAATTATATAGTGTGACTGAAGTACCTTCCAGTGAGGGAAATAGGGCTGATATCACTGGTTTGAGTTTGACACGCTGGCAGTGTACCAGTAAAATGACAATATTTTTAGCACTGGAAGGGTGCAATGGATGGATCACCAAGGAAAACACACAATAAAATGAATAATCTTCTTAGTGACTCAAAGTTTTAGAAAACCAGTCTTTAAATCTGGTATGTGTTTAATTACAAGTGATCTCATAATGCAACAATGAAACAAAATGTACAAGCTCATCTTTCTACTTGCATATTTTCTAGGTTCTGTTTTGCAGCTTCTTGTCGTTTCCCATAACTTGTATTTTCTAATTAATTTAAAAATAAATTCAGAATAGTTTTATGACTAAAAGGCTGTCACCAAAATAGTTTTATGACTAAATGGCTGTCAGCGGTACTTGTGATATCACTGCTTTATGTGCTTGAATTTTCTTTAATGGCGCTATGAACTTAATAATCAGAAAGATTTTGATTACCACAAAATGAGTGGTAAATTTCCACAGCAATAGTAGTGGGATTCTTTTTCTTTTTTTTTTTTTTTAAGAACAAGCCCTTTTTAAGCTGTTATAAAACTCTGTTGTCCAAAATAGAGCTAACAAGATCAGCTTGCATGAATAATTGATAATGATCAATGATTATAATAATGATTGATAATGATGATTATAATAATAATTTGAATAATTGATAATGATTATTTTGCAAACTGTATTACTCATTATGAAAGCAATTAGCCTCTGTCTGTAAAGCCATGGACTATACTCCAGGAAATTTTAAGTGCCCATACAGATAGAACTACACTGCAAATTTTATTTCTCCAAGAGAAGCAGGTTATTCTATTAGGGAATCTTTTCAACTGAAACATAAATGACAGTCATTCTGTCTTTGTAATTCAATGTTTTGTATGAATAATCTGCAGCTAGATTGTAGGATCAGGTTGTGGTGCTTCTCTGTAAAGTATTTTATACATAATATTAACGCAAGGGTGAGAGTGTATTTCTAAAGCAGAGGACAAGACTGTCTTCCCAAGATTCTGCACAGAATAACATGGCAGAAAAGGCTTTGTTAAGGTATCAGATGGATGGGGTCTTTGGAAATCTCAATGCCAGATTTCTGCTGCTAGTCTTCAGCAGTAAGTAAGTAAGTTAAGGTAAGAAGAGATAAGTTGCTTCTGTATCTGTCTGGGTTCTGTGGGAATGGGAGATTCATGTGGAGAAGGGCCTGGACTCAATAAAATGACAGCTCCTCTCTTGGGAATGGAGAAGGGGACTGTGACACACTGGAGCCTGGTTGCATTTGAAATGTTCCCAGCACTCCTATGCACGGGGAACCTCCTGATTGTCACCAGGGCCATTTTTCAAAATCATACCAGTACATCTCAAAATGCTTCTTGTGGTTTTGGAGACTTACAGGTGTGATGCAAACTGTGTAGGCCCTTGGGATGCTCGGGTTATTGCTGACACTAAGAGCTGGTGTCTGGGAACTTGGGCTTTGGTAAAGTCCCTGCTCTGATGGCTCCTGGACAGGCAGTGCTAAGGCAGGTTCCAGCAAAAACCTGTGTGATAGGTGTGATGTGACTGATGTGATGTGAAAGCCCAGAGAGATGTAGAGAGAGCACAACTCTTCAGAGTAGCTGCTCTGACTTATGTAGAGCTCTGCCCCATAGGAAACTTGGCTCCTCCACCAGAGTTTGAACTGTTATACAGTTTTTTTCTTTCTTTTCTCATGTGTTCTCTTTGCAACAAAAAGCAAACAGGAGTAGACAGTGGGATGACAAACCTCAACACCTCAAAATACTGACTCTGAAATACTTGGTTCAAATCTGATCTATATACTTATTAAAATTATTTTACAAATTTTTTTCAATTCACAAATAAATACATAAGATCCACAGAAAATGCCTTGACCTAGTTGATTTAATAAGTTCAGTTCTCTGAGTTTAGTTTAAAACAAACAAAAAAACCAGATCAAACCAAACAAAAACCCAAACAAACAAAAACCACTCAGCTCCCCAAATTATACATTGACAGTCTATTTAGAATGTGACTCATTCTCATTAAGAATCTCTCCTGCTAGAAGAAAACAAAAGGAGTTGTGTATTTATTCTCTTTAACTGGACTCACAAGTGACTATGGCTCTTCATAAAGCACTTCTGAAATAGTGAAAAAACCCTTCAGAAATGGTGACACACACACTGAAAAGTGGCAGACTGGTTTAGGAAGAAGTAAATTTCTCAAATGATCCATCAAGCGATGAAGTCAAAATGAGACACCTGTTGAAGACAGAGGCTAATGAGGGCTCCACAGATAAGGAAAGGATTACCCTCTGTTTTAAAGTTCAAGAGGGAAGGTTTGAGGCTTTAATTTGTTGCTATATCAGGCAGCTGAAAATAAACTGATTTAATACACTGTTTCCATAATTTGTGTTGGATGTAGTTCATCAGTTCTTTGATTCACCTCACACACCGATCTTCTTCAAAGAATCTAAAAGAGTTATGCAAAGATTTAAAAAAATGTGGATTGTCTTTCTCTGCTGTTCCATATTTTGCTGCTACAGTGGAGGCTTATGCTGCTTTTGAGAGGTTTCTCACACACCAGGGGAGTTCAAATTGTTCACACATCAGTTATTTAAAGTCAGTCCCCAGATGCTGAGACAGGAAACAGCTGTCGCCAGAGACAGGTTGTTGAGATCACTTTTTTGAACACTACGGAGTGCAAACAGAAGCTTTTCAGCACTGGTGGGTTCCTTTGTCTCCCTGGTGCTACACTGCAGCTCCTGGCATGTAGATGTCAGCAAAAAGGATTCTCTCTGAGGACAGATCCAATACTTAGATCCTTTGGCATTCATCGTTTTTCAAGTATCTTATGTTACATTTTACATATTTCACTCAAAGTTTCAAGTTTAAATTCAGTCATGTTTTTCAGCTCTAAGACCATAGAGTTTTGTAAATTTATTTTTAATTTACTGGGGATTTCTACTTTTAGGGATTTTTACTTTTTATAATACACTGTGGAATTCTCATGGGGTAATTGACTACTTTTTAACAGTCAACATAACTGTAACAATATTAACATAAGTAGGCCAGTAATAAACTATAAATAACAGCACTTTGAATCTATCTTTCCTAACAAAAATTCACCTCATTTGTCTTTCCTGGCCAGATAGCTCTAGCTGAAAGTGAAGTATTCTATCAGGGCATTAGAAACATAGAACAGAGATTTTTTTCCTCTGACAGTGTCATTTTCACAGAAAGCGAATATTTCAGTTCTGGAAGCAGGCAGTCTCAGTGCTGTCATATTTGTAATTATGATGGGAAATCTCATGATAGTATTTTGTTTTCAAAAACCAGCTTCTGGAGATATGGTCTCATAATGTGTTGTACTTTTATTTCACTCTTTAAAACTTTAGACATCAAAGAATATTTTAAGTTCTGTTAAAGTACATAATTATTTTAAACATTTCTGTTTCTTTTTATGCCCATCTTCATAAAGTGTGAGTTTAAATTGTGATTTAACATTCAAAGGCTGATTGTACTTCATAGTTTAATTTTTCCTTTTAATGAATGTTCAGAACAATTTTTCTTTCTGACATTATGTTACAGTGTAACACATCATCCAGTATATTAGCAAATAATTTTTTCTGTTTGGAAAAATGCCAGCATCTCTTTAAACGTGCTTTGAGCATGCAAATGAAACCCACAGTAGCTCTTGGCCAGGTCATGGTCAGTGGCACAAGGAAAACCTCAGGGTAAGGGACAGCAGGAGACACCAGAAATGAGCTGCAATTTGCAGGGGTTCTGCTGGAGCAGCTTGTCCTCAAACCAGCAGGCTTTGGTTGTCTCTTGCAATCCTCCTCCCTCTAGGCAGTTCTTCCTGAGACACAGAGTTATTATTTTAAATACAATTGGCAGGTGGGCTTCCCCGGGGTCTCTGGTGCTGCGGCAAGCACAGTCAATAGCTCAGGACACCTGCTGCCCTGGTTCTTGTGCCGGCCCAGCCTTGGTGATGAGTTACACAGCACGAGCTGTGCTGGCACTCAGGGATCCTTTTCTGGGCTGGCAAAGGAATCAAAGAGGAGACTCACTGCCCGTGTGCAGCCAGGTGAGTCACCTCGCACACTGAGCCCTGCCAAACCAGGCAAGGTGCTGTCTCCAGTCACGGCTGTCTTCAGCCCCTGATCCAGCAAGAAGAGCCTTTGCTTTTGTGACAGTTGTTTCAAACCTGGGCGATGAGGAAAGTGCAGCAATAAAATCACCCCCATCTGCTGATAGCTCGGGACTTCCCTTGTGCAGGACATGCACTGTGGGATGGTCTGTCACAGGGTCACACGCCTGCTGCAGTGACCTTCAAGTGCTCCAGCCACCCATCAAGATCATACTTGTTGTTAGCAAAATATAAAATTGATTAGAATTAACGCAGGTAAATAATTTGAAATGGAAATGTAATTGTGATGAGATGATGAAGAAATTAATATTGAATCTAATGAGGTAACCTAAAGTACTTCAAATTGAGATTACTTTGATTCCTTATACTAACTGCCAAACTTTAAATATGCAACAGGGTTGAAATTTAGGAAGACAGTGTTGGCACCCTTGAGACCTCCTTCCGTGGTTGCATTCAGCAGCCAGACAGTGACATGCCATACAAGACCTCTCAGCTTCCACAGCCTCACTCAGATGGAAACTCTAGAGTTTAGATAAAAAACAGTACCAAAATTTCTCCTGACCTCCACTGGTCCAGAATGTCACTATTCCTACTTTAGTGATGACAAAGAAATATCTGCCAAACTTGTTCTCCAACTACATCCAGAAATATTTTCTTTTCGGTGAAAACCAAGGTAATTACAACAAGAAAACTGGTTTCTAGATAAGTTTTCCTGTAGTCCCTAAAGATTACTTATATAGGAAAGGAATAATTAGGGAGAAGATTTTCTTTAAAGCCACTGTTTATAACTTTGCTTTCAGCAAAAGATATTCCATGGGATTTGACCAGTTTTCTGAGCCTTTTTCTTTAAACAAAGGTGACTAAAAAACTCTCAAATTCAACTTCTACATACACCCAAAGTAGCTCTGTAGGCAGGTGATGTACCTCTGGTGTCTCCCCAGGGAAACAGAAGGCACAGCAGGCACAGCCAGCTGGGAGCAGCGTGGTGAGAGGCTGGGACTGTAGATACAGCACAGGGCAGAGTGTAATGGGCTCCCAGGGCTCCAAGGACTGTGGTCACAGGCTGTGAAAGAGGAACATGGGTGCTTGCCCTGAAAAAACTCAATTCCAGCTACCCATCACATGGGGGCTTGCTGAAAGTGAGAAGGGATCATCAGTGTGTGATCTGAGACCAGCAAATAAGAAATTTAATATCACCATTGAAAAGTGTTTAATCACTGCTCACATTTTTGTTTACCTTTACATTGATCTTTAAAGAGCCCCTTGAGCTGCACGGAGCCAAGCCTCTGGACTGGCTCGTGGACTCCTAGCATGCAGAGCAGCAGAACTTGGCAGGTGCTCTGGAAGAAGCTTGTCTCCTTCCAAAGCGTGGGGGGTATTTCTCAGTTATTTTCTTAGACGCCTCATGGCCCAGCAGCAGCAGCAGCAAGATTAAACTTGGCAGCCTCGAGGCTGAACTGGGACTCACCTACCTTTATCTCAGGTAAGGGAGGAGCTAGCTCACAGAAATATGGGAAAAGGATTAATTTTCTTTGTTCTAATTGCCCTTTCATCATTAAAAAACTGGCTTCTTCTCTTGGGAGAATTCTCCCAGAGACTGAGGACTATCTACATGGTCTTTCTCTGTAGGAACTCCACTGCCTGGTAGTACTGTGTCTTACCTATCATTTTCAGAGGTGCAGCAGATTGTTTTTCTTTTCTGCTGTGTCCATGGTTCAGGTGGGATTTCTCGTATGATTGCTATTCTCTGATCCCCCAAGAGAATGGAACGGGCAACCTGAATCCATATCACCTTATTGTGCCCAACTTCATGACACAATCCTCTTTCTGTGGGGAAGGTAGAGGAAAAGCAGCCTCTTCTCATACAGTGCTCGTGACTGTGCAGGACTTCTCTTGGCAAGGCTCTCGATGGACTGTGGCAGCCACAAGCAGGAACAGAGAGAAGTCCCAAGGGCCAGCTGTGACAGCTGGCACAACCTTGCAGAGGGCAGCTGCAGCAGGTCAGACCCAGATCACCTGCCCTCCCCTCATTCTGCTGCACGGGTGGGTCCCTGCTGTGTCTGCTGCTGGCATCTGTGGCACCCCCAGAAACCTAAGGTGGGGCACACCTGGGACTTCTGGATCCCCTCTGTGCTGCCCCAAGCTGTCTGTGGGGCCAGGCACAGCCCCTGCTCCCCTGTGGCACTGGTGGAGCTGGGCCAGCCTGCCCTGGGATGCTGACCATGCAGCTGCCTCCAGCAGAGCCAAGCCTAGCACCTAGCCTACCATTGCTCTATCACGGCTGGCTGGCTGAACTCGCAGTCCTCATTTATGTTATTAGCTCTAATTGGTCATTAGGCCCTCAAAAGGGCAGGCTGTGCTACCAGGGAACGGGTGCAGGTGTCCGGACAGCTACAGCAGCAGCTCTGTGTTCTGCCCCAGTGGGGCTGCAAGCTGCTGTCCTTTCAAGGCCCTGGTCAGAATGCACAGCAGCAATAAATTAATCTCTGCATGCCTTATGGGAACACCTTCCTGGAGGATTTGCTGCTGCTCCTGGGCTGGTGGGTTTTATCAGCCCTGCAGAGGCATCGAGCCCCAGAAACGTCCCCTGGAGTGCCCACAGAGCTGCCAGGGCTGCCTGGTCTGAGCCTGGCACTCTTATCTGATTGCTCTTCTCTCTGAATTACAGAGCACAGAAGAACTGTCTTGGGGATTTTCTGGGGATGTGGAAATTGTATATGCTTTGACTGGCACTGCTTTTGGAAAGATGTGATAGACTTATTGTGGGAAAATAAATTCCTTGTGATTTTGCACTTCACTCCAATATGATTGTTTTGTTTACATCACATACAATTCTGACACAGATGCATGGTGTGGTTTTACACACCTTATTCCTCAGCCTTTTCCACTTCTGTCCTATACTGTCAGGAGAAAAAGGAATGCTCTTGCATATTTTCACTATGACAAAGCTTTTAGTCCACTGTTTCCTTTTTACTTTCCTAACCTAATGTTCGAGTGCTTTAAAAAAATAATAATCAACAAATTACTTTGGTAGGTTTGATGTGACCTTGTTATTTTCACAAATTCCCACCCCAACAATTTGTAATAAATATTGCAATGTATAAGATAGCTGGCAGCTATGTCTCTTTAAATAGCAACCTTTCCATGGTACCTTCTGGACTTTCTTAGCTCCTTGAAGATGTTGGTTACAATAGCTGATATTTTTGTCATTTTTCCTTCTGCAGACTCTCAGAGCTGTCCTGCACTTGGACTCTGGGAAACAGAGGTGAACAAGAGTAATAGAAATTAACAGCTGATAAATGAAATGTCATGAAAACACTGGCCCCTCTCCTGGTGCTTTATTAGAAAATGAAACTTTTGCTCATCTGGAGTTCTTATGTGAAAAACCTCATAGCCCCAGACATTGTGGGACATTGTGGGATCCAGGCACTGCTGCTGCAGGGAGGGTGCAGGGCTCTGCCAAGTGGGACAGCACTGATGCCAGTGTTGGAGGGGATTGATCTCCATCCACACCAGATACAGCTCTGGGGAACTCAGGGAAATTCAGCAACACTTTCTTACAGCAAGGAAGAGCATGATAATGTGACTGATTTTGTCCTTTGACAAGTTATCAGCGAAAATAACAGACCCAGGGAAAGAAGCTGACACATGCCCTAAGCAAGGCAAAGCAGTGAGTGTGCCAGGTGCCACAAGGGATCCCAGGGCAGAGCTCCAGCCAGGGAGAGCTGCCTGCTGTGCTCAGAGTGCTGCAGCTCCCCAGCTGCCTGGGGGTGGGCTAGTCCTGCAGGGCTGGCAGGGGTGTCAGCAGCCCAGCTGTGACCCTGTGAGAGCTGTCAGGAGCCCAGATGAGACCCTGGGAGATCAGGATTGTTTCCACAACTGCCTGCTCGGGTAAGAGCTGATTGCCCAGTGACTGAGCACAGGCACCCCCTGGTCTCAGCCTGCACTGCCCAGGGGTTTATCAGTTTGCCTCTTCTGAATGACCTCCCTGGGAGAAATTCTGGGTTCAGGCCTGCAGGTGACAGGATGCCACTGCTGCAAGGGACACAGGGCAGGTACACTAAGGAGCCCATAGTGAGGGGGGACCTCTCCACTAGCCCTGGTGCACAGGGTCAGAGTCAGCTACCTTTGAGCTGTCCTGGTAATAATAGCAAAAAAAAAAAAAAAAAAAAAAAAAAAAAATTCAAACCTGTTACGGGCAGTAATGTACAGCTAAACATGTATCTCATTTTACACTTTCAGTGTTACACTCATTGACAAATACAACAGGCTGTAGGTTGTTAAACAATCTGAAGTTAAATTGAGATTTCTTAATATTTTTTTTAAAATAGAATACCAAAAGTTAAGGGTTACATGAACTTCAGTTTTGGTGTAAAAAGCAGAAGTAATCTTTTACTAGAGATTCTAAAACTTAAAAAATGCACTTCAATTTTTTTTATAGCCATATTTAATCCTAAATTTCAAATAAAGTGATATCATGATTTACACCTGCTTGTATTGTCTAGCATTATTCCCAGAAAGACTAATCAACAGATTGGATGCAAAAGATTAATTACAGTCCTCTCAGGAGACAGTTTGTTTACTAAACAATCAGCCATATGCAAATTCCTGACTTACCATGCCATGTTTAATGGCTTCTTGAGGGAATGTAACAGTTTGTTTATGTTTTCACACAATTACTTCAGCTGAGAAGTTGCTTTTAGGGAAGAGATGGAACTTGAAAGTGGTTGAACTTTATTGTCCAATGCACTGAAGGAAGACTCTTTCTGTGTAAACCAAACAGAGCTGGCTTCTGCATTCACTTTTAGGATAAAAAGCCACAACAACCCCTTTTTTACACAGTTCCCAACGAGCACTTTGCTGTGCTGATGTTGTGTAAGAGCCCCAGGAAGGAATTGCAGCTGGGAAGCTGCACTTGGTGCACACAGGGTGTGAGCTGGCTGGTGCAAACCAAACATGCAAAAAAGAGCACAAGGGAGAGATGGGAGCATTGCTGGGGGGTTGCTTCCACACCCACTTTTTGGGGGGGACCAAGCGATCAGCAGTGTGCTGAAGAGCAAACAGATGGATTTAGGTTGTGGGTGCAGGGAACGGGGGTCCTGCAGAGCCCTGTGTGCAGACAAAGCCTGGAAAGTCCAGCAGAGCAAAGAGTCATGCAGGGGAGAGAGGTGTCAAGCCATCAGACATTTTAAAATTCTTTTCCCCCAACTTTAGTTTTCTGTACAATTAATTTCAAATTAATTTTCATATGAAAAGACAGCTCATGGCATAAAAATGGCCAAGGACTAATTCCCTGTAAGAGTATGGGACTATGTAGCAGAATAACAGCTCATTTAGAATTAACAGATTCAAAAACTGATGCATTATTTACTTGTTTTCATTTGTAATTCATGGTGTCACAAACCATTGTATGGTTCTCATTTAGGTCCTTGCACAAATGTTTGGTTGTACTTTTCAGCCTCCTGAAGAAAAGCAGCACTCCAGTGTTCTCCCATGTGGAAATGTGCCACTGAGTGCTGATGAGATAATAGAATCTCCTGAGGGAAAGAGACCCACAGGGATCATCCCAGCCTCTGTCCCTGCCCAGACCCCCAACAATCCCACCTGGGCATCCCTGGCAGCACTGTCCAAACCCCCCTGGAGCTCTGGCAGCCTTGGGGCTGTGCCCATTCCCTGGGGAGCCTGGGCAGTGCCAGCACCCTCTGGGGAAGAACCTTTCCCTGATTCCAGCCTGACCTGCCCTGGCCCAGCCCCAGCTCTCCCTGGGTGCAGTCCCTGTCCCAGGGCAGAGATCAGAGCTGCCCCTCTGCTGTCCCTTGGCAGGAGCTGCAGCCTCCTGACCTCAGTCTCCTCTTCTCTAGCTGAACAAACCAAGTGTCCTCATCCTCTGCTCCTATGGCCCCTCCAGACCCTTCACCACCTCTGTGTCCTTCCTTTGGACACTCTCTTATAGCGTTATATCTTTCTTATATTGTGGTGCCCCAAACTGCCCACAGTAATACTTGTCCTAACTGCTGATGTTCATTTTGGAGAAATAATTTGGGTTAACTATACTTAAAGCACTACCCTGCCTAGACTGGGAGACATGACTGGAATGTGCTTTTAAAAAGCCTCTTTGTCCTTACACAGTAAGCCTTTATTCAAATAGCTGCTAGAATATGTAAGCTCTGAAAATGAGCCTGTGATTTTTTCAATGCAGCGTCTCTTTCATTGCTTTGCATGACTATACATACTGCTAAAAATATGTGGTTTTGATGCTCTCCTCTAATTAACTTTTAATTGTTTCCTTGTTATTAGTATTTCAAATATATTTATTCTCCCATCATGAACCACCTTTTGGGGACTTCTTGGTACTGACAATTCTATTTACAGGTATGTACAATGAACACTGCATGTGTTTATCAAATAATGATGTAATATTATATGTTCTTTACATGCATGTAAAATATATATGTGTGTCTATTTGTGGGACCATCTACAGGAATCTTGTATAGTCAGAGGTGTTTAACTGTAAAGGAAAGGTAAAAGCAATCCTGTTGCATAATCTGTAACAGCAGCCAAATAAGTCAACTTTTATACCCAGCCTTCTTTCTTTGTGTGCCTGGAAACATATTTTGCATAGCATTTAAAAAGCAGGACATTTATGACAATTGTCATTAACCTCAAATTGCTAAAAGTGCAATTTCAGTGGCTGAACTTAACATTTACAGCATCACAAGTTTCCTATGCAACACGGGCAATATTGATATATGGAAATCATCTGGAAGTCTGTTAAATTTAATGGTGGAAAGGGAATTCAGTAGGCCTGGAGAACAACTTTAAAAAACCCTAATCTTTCAGTAAATTAGGAAAATAAACACTGTATAAAGGTTAAAACCATTTATTTCTTTTTTGACTCAGAAATTTTAAACTTTTTTGATTAAACTTAGTAAATTTTCTGTAATTTACTGTGTGACATAATTCCAACAAACAGGATGCACATAGAGATAAAGCTCTACAAATCCAGGCAGAGAACCTTGGCATGATGCATTTTCAACTGATGCTAATGGTTTCCCACATCCATCTCCCATATTCAGGAAGACTGACATAATGTCATAAGAAAAAGAGCTGCAGATAAAAAATTAACAGTCAACTTGTGAGATCCAATAGCAAAAAGTCTGGCTGTCCTCAGCTGTGGAGAGTCAAATGAGTGTCATTAGTGGGAAAATGCAAGAACTATCTCAAGAGACCCCATAAGCTTTTTTCAGAGGTCCTTTGGGAGATGTTGCAATGGGTACCAGATGTCCAGAAGAGCTGCAGGTCACACTGCAGGTAGCAGCAGCGCCCTTTGTTCTCCAGGTCATGGCTGATCTGCAGCGACTCCCCGAGGACACGGTGCTGTGACACCGTGGCACAGTGTGGCACAGCCCTGGCAGCACCAGTGCCAGGGGTCCTGGGCCTTGGGACCCTCCTGTGCCCACGGTGGGGATCCCTCACCTCTGGGACCCTCCTGTGCCCAGTGCCCAGGGTGGGGTCTCTCCCCCAGGACCCTCCTGTGCCCAGTGCCCAGGGTGGGGCCCTGGGACCCTCCTGTGCCCAGTGCCCAGAGTGAGGCCCCAGGACCCTCCTGTGCCCAGTGCCCAGGGTGGGGTCCCTCCCCCCAGGACCCTCCTGTGCCCCAGCCCTGACACCAAGGCTGTGTGTTCAATCCCTGTATGGGCCATTTGCTTGGAGGCTGGATGCTGTGATCCTTGTGGGTCCCTTCCACCTCAGGATATTCTGTCAATCTGGACTCTGTGATGTTCCAAACTAGCAGGCTGGGCACTGCAGGGAAGCACTCCACCCTCTGTTCTTTGTCTGTACTTTGGATCTCTGTGATTCCTACTCCAGAGGATTCTCACACAGTTACAGCCTTTGCAGCTGGTACTCTGTCTTCTTGTTTTAATAAAATATAGATAAGGTTGGACACTTTTAAAAAAGATAAATATATTATGTGTTATTGTAGCAGTTATACTGGGACTTTACATGGCAGTTTTATTGCCATCTCAGCAAGTGTCATTTTAGCATTATTGCTTCTCAAGTAATACAGGATGGGTGCAGATACATATTATGTAATCACAGAAAAATGTTAATAAAGAAGCTTTTTCTAGTCTTTTGAGGGATTTCTTTTCCAGGCAGTGAAGCCTCACTGGAGCTAAGCTAATTAATGTCAACTTTATTGTGGAAAACATTTTTATCAGTTGCTTTGATACTGGGAAATGTAGGATGATTTTTCTATTTAACTTTGAAGAAAAATAATTAGCAAACCAGTCAGTCAGAGGTATGGAGCTCTTGTGCCAGTATTGGTATTTTGGATAACAATTTATGAACCTGGGTGTCTAGACGTGTCTTTTAGAGCCTTTGTTTGATATATTTCTCATTGTTCTCCCACATCCAGGAGACACTTGCCTAAGGATCTGCCCAGCCTGGTTCACTCTCCTGGAACCCCCATCATCTCAACAGGTCCTGGAGGAGGTGGGTCCCTTCCATGAGGGAGACTGATGAATTTTAACCACATCATCATCCCTTTTAAATTGATATCAACTAAGAAGTAGCTGCCAATGGACTGAAACCCAGTGTTTGGCTAAGGTATATTTGCTTGTGTGTACAGATGGCAGGAAAACCCAGGCCTGAATAGCATGGAACTGGTGATGCAGCATAATCCAGCTGTCAGGGAACAGCATGAGTGAAAGGTAACATCTCAGTAAGTTTTGGGTACTATCAAGCACAAATTACTGGAAAGTTTGTTTTAATCATCAGGTTTATTCCCCTCTTTCAGCATTTCACATCAATCTTAGTGCTAAGTGACAGACAGCTGGGGGATCTGATGGCATTACATGAAAATTATACAAGCCACAGAGAGAATAAATATTTTCCATCTATCTTTCTGTCAATGGACTTGGGAAAGATCAACTGCAGATAAATAACATTCCTCTCCAGCAGGCATCACCACTTATATCTGAGGAACATGAATTCTGGGAGATAATGAAGTTTGGATTAACCTGATTCAGTGCTCTGGGGTATTGAGGTAGAGGGGTTATTCCCAGTATTAGGACCCGGCCCCTTGCCTCCACCATCTACCATGCTCTATCCCACCTGTTGGGCAATTGCTACTGGCTGTCTCACTTCCTGAAATATTAAAGTTTATTACCAAAGTTTGAATGGCCTAGACAGCAAGCAGGTTTATGTGACTTGTAAAAATTGTCAGTATGTGGACAAAAAGTTGAATCCTAATTTATATGAATTAATGCCATGTATGAAGTTCAATAAACTAGTGATGACTGTTTCACCCATGGCAAGAGCTGGTTACACAACTAAAATGAGTCATTACTTTGGTAACCAGAGATCTCTCCAGAGATAAGTCACAAACTGAACTGCAGAATTTGTGATTTCAGTAGCATCAAAGAAGAATCAGCTATTGGAAAGATAAAGAAAAATCTACATAAAATCATAATTTTCCCAGTCTATTAAACTGGTTTGTATAAAGAAAGAAGTGACCATTTTGGGGAGGAAGTGGTGGTTGGGGTGTCGCAGTCCTGCCACTCAGTATGTGGATGCTCTCATCTTTAAGGGTGAAATGTTGTGTATGCTTTGCTGCTTTGTGCATCACAAATCTCAGCTCCTTGCTCTGAACTCCTGGGAGACAGTGGGAATTGAATTGGACATGTGGAAGAGGGTGAGCATGCTCCTGTGCCTATGCCTCAATCTTGTTTTTAGTCCTGCCAGCAATGCTCCGAGGGTGCCCAGCAGTTGGATCTGCCCCTGCAGTGTCTGACCTGGCCCCCTGGCCCTGCCCAGCACGCGGGTCCTGGAGCACTCAGGACCCAGGCACCGCTGCTCAGGGGTGGGCTGCTCCCAGCTCCGGGCTGCTCCCAGCTCCTGGTGAACATCCCAGGGCTGGAACCACGCCAGGGATGTGTCCAGGGCTGGGGCTGGCACAGCTCAGCACCTGCGGCCCCAGGAGCCGTGTCTGGAGCTCAGCCCCAGCACAGGCCACAGCTGGTGACAGTGGTGTGGCACTCCTGACCCAGGAGCTGCTGCAGGTGGTAATGCCTGACTCAGAAAACAGGACTTTGAGTAGGGATAGAAGTAAGTCAAGGATCTCCTTGGCTAAATTTGGAGTTGCTCCAGCTTTGAAAAAGAATTTAAAAAAGCCATAAAAAGTAAAGTCATAATCCCTCTCAACACACAGGACAAGGTGGATTTTGAATCTTCCATTTCACATGTGGTCACTAAACTACTCTTGATCTTGAATCGGATAAGGAAACTGTGGCCACAGCAGAAAGTCTGGGGAGTGACATATCTAAATTCCTAAAAGGGAATTTAATCCTTAATTTACATACAAAAACCACAAACACACACACACACACGCACACACACACACACACACACACACACAGCCCTATTTTGTATTAGAAAATTGATAAGGAGCAGCAAGAGATGTAAACTGCACAAAAATGATTCAGGTTAATCAAGACTAGGTGATGATCTTCAGAGGGTATAAAAAGATGGTGGTGTGAATGGAGAATGGATGATGAGCAAAATTCAGTTTTGACATATGCAAAGTAATTTGTGCAGAGGAGTTAATTTGAACAATTTATACTCCTGGCTGGGCTCTAAATTAACTGTAATAACCCAGAAAAAAAAGATCTTTTTATCACTGGGAAAGCTCAAAGACTTAACATGTAGATATTTTCTAAGGAGTGAGAGTCATTGGAATGCAGAGGGAACAAACTGGATAAATCAAAACTGGAAGTATTGGAAAACTGTCAAAAAAATCACTGTTACACACTCCCCCAAAATAATCTGTTCGGGTCAGTGTGTCTCAAAAAGGACATAGATGGAAGAGCTGGCTCCAGAGATCTGTTCTGGAAATGACTAAGTGCTTGGAGAGAAGTTATGGGGTCTGCAGGGCTGAAATGGCCTGAATTTATTGTTGAGTGAAAAGATTAAGTGGGAGATCTGATAAACATAAGAAGTAATGAGCAGTGTTATGAAATTAAATTGTAGGTGACTGCACATCCTTTATCATGGAGCAGAAAACAGAAGGTCTGTCCTTGCAGAAAGGTGGGAGCAAGCTCAGGAAAGCAAACACAGGGAGGGAGTTTTCCACACTGTTCACTGCTGAGACTCATTTCTGGGAGCTGTCAATAAGGCCAAGCCTGCATCAATTTCAGGAGAACAGGCATTCATGGGGATAACAGGAACCTCCAGAGCTAGTGCAGTGAAGATTAAGAGCTAAGCAAAAGCAATTGCAGTGGATAAAGGTCTTTGTGACCCAAGGCCTGAGCTAGGATCCGGTTGGTGTCCTGGACACCTGCAGCATGAAGGGCACCTGCTGCAGCCCGTTCTGAGGGTGAGGAGGGTGGGTGCAGGGAGCCTGGGGAGCCCTGGGTGCTCCGGGGGCACAGAGCAGGGCAGAGGCAGCAGCTGAAGAGCTGGTCCTGCTCAGGGCTGAAACGGTGCCTGCTGCAACCCTTGGTGTGGGCACTGGGAGGTGAGAGGTGCTGTGAGCTGCACACCTGGGCACACCTGGGCACACCTGGGCCAGGTATTCTATCACCCTTGGTGTGGGCACTGGGAGGTGAGAGGTGCTGTGAGCTGCACACCTGGGCACACCTGGGCACACCTGGGCCAGGTATTCTATCACCCTTGGTGTGGGCACTGGGAGGTGAGAGGTGCTGTGAGCTGCACACCTGGGCACACCTGGGCACACCTGGGCACACCTGGGCACACCTGGGCCAGGTGTTCTGCCTGTGCCAGCTGGGGTGTGCCCGCCCAGGCTCCCGGGGGCTGCAGCAGGAGCAGACCCCACACTGCCCGCACTGCTGGTGCTCTGTCAGTAGCCCGGGGCAGGAAGAACCAGCACAGAAAAGACAAAAGGTCAGAGGTCTCCTGGTGACCAGCTGCTCTTGTGGAAAAGGTTTTGTTTCAGTGATGGGGAACTGCAGATAATTTCAGAGAGATCAGGAGAATTGGCCTCTAGCCTGAGTTTCTCTACTACCAGTAACATGAATTTGCTTTCTTTGCTGTAGAAAAGAAGGAAAAAAAAAATCAAAATTTGCCAAATGAAAATCACCAACGTCATTAAATGGGAAAGGTTTTGGGGTTTTTTAAGCTTCAGTTCATAACAAATAATGACCATTTGAAAGCATGCTGCTGGGAGGAAAAGGGTTAAAACCAGAAGATTTGGCAAGAAAGGAATAATTTCACTCAAAGTGGTGTTGCAGCTGGAAATTCTAAGAATGGTGGTGTGGGAAACTGTACTTATCATGCCTAATGTTGTTCATCCTCTGCCTGTTTTGAGAAGCAAAATTCCTGGGTAGAGAGACCACTCTCATGGACATGCTTGTCTGCTGCTGAGAAAGGAGAGATCATAAAAGCCTTGTGATAAACTTGTGAAGCCCTTTAGCACATTTAAAACACGGGCAGACAGCAGTTCCTGCCCATGGGATGAGCTGGGCCTGTGTCCTGTGTGTCTGTGTGTCTGTGTGTCTGTGTGTCTGTGTGTCTGTGCCCATGGGATGAGCTGGGCCTGTGTCCTGTGTGTCTGTGTGTCTGTGTGTCTGTGTGTCTGTGCCCATGGGATGAGCTGGGCCTGGCAGAGCCCCTGTCCTGTGTGTCTCTGCTGCTCAGCGTTGTTAGTGAGGTAATGAAATAAATCTACTCTGCATTTTGGCTGTGATTTGGTGGTTGCCATGGTTACCTGTATGTGTCGATTCACACACATGCAGAGAATTCCACTTTAGGTATAAACTCTAACAACATTTTAGTTTGACTTTTGAGTTAACTACAGAAATAATTTTACTCTGAAGATAATTTCTTCATTGCTTTTGACACATGTATTTATCATGTGTTAGTAAAAAAAAATTATCATGTATTAGTTTTAAAAATAATTAATTACAATACCTTATGGAATGATTGGCACAATGTGTGGTACCTGTCATCACCACAACCACTGCAGAAAGAACCCACCAGTGGGTAAGAGTATCAGTTTCCTCAAACTGGAAAGGGAAATACAGGAAATCTCAGAAATAAGATCTATTTTCTTAAGTGCTCCCCTATGCAAAACCACTCCCATTGGTACTTAAATGTAAAAAGATCTGTGGTGCCTTGTTTGACAACTGGGAAGGCATAAAAGAATGGTATCATAAGGCACACTTGCTCTGCCCTTTTTTAGACTTAGCACTACCAAAATGAAAATCAACCATTTTGTCTTGTCTTCTGTGGTTAATATTCTGCTACAGAGTAGCAAAGTTTTATTCTCTCTTTTGTTTTCTTTTGTTTCTCCTATCCTTAAATGTTCTTTTTCTGTGCATTACTCCATTGTCTCAATTGCAGCCTCCTCAGCCATCAGGACGGCTGACCAAAGAGGCTGCTGTGGGGAAGGATACCAAGGGAACTCTCATCCCCATCCTGTACCACCCTGAGAGTGTTCCTATGTGAGATTGCTCATTTTTCTGGTTGGAAGAGCCTTGTTGCCTCCAGTAGCAGTGGAGGACAGTGAAGTGGTCCCTGTGCCTCTCCTGGCTCTCCCTCAGCACTGGGGATGAGCAGGCAGGGCTGGCTGGGCTGAAAACGGCTCCCAGTTTGTGTTGAGGACTGCAGGAGCTCCAAGCAGAGTGGTCACACAGCAAGGGGGAGAACTGGAAGCTGCATCTCTGAGCTAGCAGCATACCGGGTTGGAAGAGGGACATGGACCAGAAAGTTCCATTTTGGTTTGGAAGTAGTTGCTAGAAAATATGGGAGAAGCAAACTGAAGGGAATAAAGCCAGCAGGTCAGTGCTGTGGTAGGAAAGGAGTTAAGGCTGGTATTTCAAACAATACATTCAGTGGTCTTCGAGGCAGGAGAAAGGAAATGCTTAAAGCATCTAAACTGAAGATGACAGCCATTAAACCCTAAGGGACTAATAAACTCATAGACTCCTGTGGAGATACAGCTTGTAATATTATTGCCTTTAACTTCCCTGTAGGCTTGTGTAGAAGAGGTGCTGAAATGCTGAAGGCCAGATCAAAGCATTTTAAATATTCTCTTCTTTTTTGCAAAATTACACAGGCCATTGCTCTTATATGTAAATTAAATCTTTTGCATTGTGGTAATACCTAAACCTTCTGCCTGTTTTACAAAAGAACAAGTAAATACAGAGATGAGGTTTCAGAAAGGCAAACCAAGACACACCCTCTGTCTTTCTCTCAGCTGTCTTTCTCTCAGCTCCAGTCCAGCCTCTGGCTCAGCCAGGCTGGGATCTTGCAGCAGGGTGTGGGTCAGAGCTGGCAGCTCTGCCCTCCCCAAGCCAAAGGGACTCTGCCTCCCAGGCTGAAATCCCCCTCCTTCCCAAAAACATGCAAGTCAAGTCCTGGTGGGCACCAGCTCTGCCTGGCACAGAAATCACTGCAGCGCTCCAGATCACACTTCTGGTGAGACACGTGCCCTCAAAGATGCAGAATGAATGTATCTTCTAAAGGATGTGCGAGATTTATTTCTTCATTTATTTGCACACATAAAAAGCAGGACATTTACCCTTTGAGCAGTGGGACAGAGAGCGAAGCTGGTAAGGATTTTTCTTCTCTCCTGCTTTTACAGCATTACTGTTTTCTTTACAATGTGATTATATGAGCAAGCAGTTGGATTACTGAGAGCATCCAGATCACATTTTCTCTTTTGAAAAGACCTGTGAAAATTTTTATACCTGTGCCAGGAAAGAAATAGAGATGTCATAAAGTAAGTGTCTAGCCTGCTATCTCTGCAATCTGATTATCTATGTAAGTGCACTTATGTTCAAAAGCACTCTATTTTCCATTTCTTTATCTCGCTGTTCCTCAGAAAGATCTTTCTATGTCATGTGTTTGAAATACCTGCTGTGAGGGATGTCCTTTATGGCAAGTAATTAGCCTTGTGAAATGCTCTGCCTCCCCCTTCTCAGAGCTCTGTCCCTGGGGTTCCCCTCACAGATGTGCCCCGTGTCCAAGCAGGAGCCCTCACATCATCCCTCTCTGTGCCAGGGGTGTGAGTGTTCTGCAAGCAGAAGTCACTACATGGACTGCTGCTTTCAGTGTCTGTGCTGAGGGCAGTCGCTTTGGCTGTGTTCATGGATGGTTGTGTGTGCCTGGGTCCCCCAAAACACAGCAAAACAACTCTGGTAAATTTCTTGGAAAGAAACTATTTTGAAGGATACTCTTGAATAAGAGAGACGAAATCCTACAAAATAACTAGTCACACCCCAATATTCTTTGGGAAAATAGTACTTCGTTGTGTTTGGGTATTGTTATTACTATTCTTTTACTGCACAATCAGTTCTGCCCCAGCTCCAGTGCTTTCTGTATTCAAGAGA
The DNA here is from genome assembly GCF_022539315.1 of Serinus canaria. NCBI lineage: Eukaryota > Metazoa > Chordata > Aves > Passeriformes > Fringillidae > Serinus > Serinus canaria. Next base: position 62,323,532 of record NC_066319.1, on the reverse strand, counting down.
GAGCAGTGGGCAGCGGTGGCCAGGGGGGACACTGGTGACTGAGAGGTAAGCAATTGCTCTGTGCCAAGGCTCCAAAGGAAGCCTCCAAAGGTGGGGCTGCTCCAGGCCAGCCAGAGCCAACACAGGCAGGGGACTGGGACAGCAGGGTAAGGATAGTAATGGAGTTGCACAAAAACTCCAAATCTTGAGTGGTAACGCTGCTGGAGATGACAGGAGGTAATGTTAGTGGCACAGTAAATAAAAAAAAAAGGTGTGAAGATGAACAAAAATATTTCTTTAAAAAAATGCTTCCAAAAGCCTGCTGAAAATGTTTAGCTTGCTGCAGCAGAGAGGTGAGGAACACATAATCACAAATGAACAGTTTCAACTTTTTCAAACCACATGATCCTTTGGCAAACTGAAATGAGTAATTAAATGCAATGACAAATTCCGTAGGTAACCAAAGGGAAGTATTGACCAAAGCTGAGCAGAAACAGTGAGAAATGGAAGAAAATGTGTTTTCTAACAGGCAAAATACCAGAAGGAAGTAAAATCTATCACTCAGAGAGCTAAATAAACCTACATTGAAGACTCTGAATAAATCTGGAGCCACTGATGGAAGATGTGTACCCAGACAGAAGGTGGAACACAGTACTGCAAATAGTACAGGAAAAATGGACCTGATGTCTTTGGGTACAGCATTGGTACCACCCAGGGGAGTAACGAGGAAGCCTAGGCATCCTGTCAGCAAAACAGCAGAAATGTGTGACTACTGCAAGAGATATTGGCTTTAACTGGTGATTATTATTGGTTTGCTTTATTTAATGTTTGAACTGATAAATAATGTAATTTCTTTTCCATTTATTTATCTATGCCTAATTGAACAGGATTAAGTGAGCAGTACAGATAATGAGGCTTACTGCTCTGAGGTTATTGTGCTAACTGTGGAGCTGATACTTTATAGCTATGAGGTTAGATTCATTAGCTGCCTCCCCTTGAGCAAAGCCAAAGTACATTTTCTGCATGTGAACTGACTCAAAATTAATTCAGATTGGTACCTCAAATTCTTTGTCTTTCAAATACAGATGGGGAATAAAATGGATTTAAGTATTTTCCTTAAATGTTTGTGAAGATTCTGTTTCATTAGTCCCAGTGAATTCCCTTCCACTTCAGATGTGCATATTTTCTACTTTGTCTCCATTTCATCTTATTTGCCCCAGCAGGACCGAAACCAGAAACCAGATCTCTTCCCACACTAAACTGAGCTGGAAGCCAGTGATGTTATTCGTGCACTGACTCCCAGTTTCTGCAGGGCTGCTTTGGAGAGCTGCTCTTCCTGCCAGTGCTGTGCTGGGGAGGAGGGAGCGGGGAGAGCACAGGATGCTCACGATGCCCTGGGATCTAGGAGCATGTCAGACGGGCTCCTGAGTGAACCCTTCAGAGGGATGGCAGCCAGCCCAATTCTGCTAACAGGATTCTTTTGAATGAGCAAGTTTGCTTAATATGAGTGACTAGAACTTAACTAAAGCCTTAGACTGAATTTCTCTCAAGTCTTATCTTAGACTGAACTTGTCTTGAGCTCTTGCTTAGTTATGCGAAAGGCAGCCCTGAGGCCACTGGAAGCTGGGAGATAAGGAAGCCACAACTTAAAGTCAGCTACTGACCCACTGTGAGACAGAGGAAGAATCCAGTAAGGTGCTAGAAGACCCCAGACCAAAAATCACCTTTGGACAAAGAGGTGTGTGCAGGGTGTGTGAGACTGTCAGGATATAAAGGGCCAGGGATTCCTTTTTTTGGGGGCTCTCCCTGGAGGCACACATCTCCAACTGTTTTATCCACTGTACAAGTTGAATAAATTTGACTTAAAGCTCAAAACCGTGCTGCAGAATATTAAGGCAGAGAAATTTTTGTACCAGTGACCTCACCTGCATCCCCAGCTGAAGATCCATCTCTCTGGGCACCCTTTGGGGCTTCCTCATAGCAGCACCCTCAGATGGGAGAGCTCCCAACACACCCCTGTGAGCACATGTGATTGTCTGGCTCAGCAGTAGAGAGATGGGCATTAACATCTGCCTTCAACACACCCTGTCCCTGGGTCCCAGGTAAAGCAGCTGGGTGCTTAAATCACTTCCTTAAACATTCTGCTACCCAAAGATAGTGAAAAGTATTCCTATTTACCAAGTACTTTAAACAGGCATTTCAGAGAATGTCCATAGCTTTAGGGACACCTGCTTTCATTTGGGAAGGAAACAATGGTGTTTTTCTCTAGGACGAATTTTATCTTATCAGTGAACATCACAGTGTCACCAGCCCGCTCTTGCCCCAAGCTGTGAACAGCACTGCACAGCTTGTGGTGTTCATGCAGATCGTTTGGTATAGTCTGAGAAACTTAAAATGCAGCTCAAAAGGGACTAGAAGAGATTATTTTAATGAAAACTTCTGGTATTTTTACTCTGGACACAGCAGCCCTGCATCTGGCACAGGCCAAGGAGTGCCCTTGGCCACCACGTGCCCAGAGCCAGCGTCTGCTGCTGGCAGAGTGGATTTAACTCCACGGGCAGAGCAGATTTGTTGCATTCAACCAAAACCACTTTAGTAATAAAACAGGGCTGGCAGGGCTGTTTTTGGAAGCAGGTCTCCTCTGCAATATTGCTCGACCTCACTAACCAGAATCTCTGCAAAGCTGTTTCCTTCCTCTGTCAGGGAAGGTTTTCACAGATGTGAGGTGGCCTAAACAGCAACTAATTTAAAAGCTGAAATGGAAAAATATTTTTGGTTCATGAAGTACAAAAGTCCATGGAGATCCCAGGCAAGGCTAGATTTATTTTTACTGCTAAGAGCTATTTAGGCTTCAGGTTGTTTGTTACCAACTTGCAATTCTGAATATTTTGATTAGTGCTTCAAGTCTTATTACTTGCTTTGCAACATTTCTGCCTGCAGGAGCAACGACAGTGCTTTGGAAAACTCATGTTTTTAGAGCTTTTAAAATATACAGTCTGCCTCAGAGAAGATTAAAGTGTTGCTTCTTTCCTTATCCAGGAATTGACAAAAATGTAACAGAATATATTTCAGCAGAAGGAGTAGCAGAAGAAGCAAATATTATAAATTGCAGAGCCAAATATTATGATTTCTTGTTCTCAGGTACCCATGAATTTTCCAGACAGATGTGTGGGCCAGGCTTTCCCATGATGCTATCAGTTGGAATGACTCATTTCTGTCTGTTCTAAAGGACTACTAAAAGTACTTTTTTCCTGTGTACTCCGTGTACAGATGGGTAGTGAAGGTGGCTGTGGAAGTTAGGCATATGGAACACCACCACGGGAAGAGAAAATAATTTGGATTGATTTCTTGATGGAAAAAGCTGCAAAGAGAGGCTGAAGCCATTGAGAAATGTTGTGGTGGAGCACACAGAGGGGATGTGGAGATGTGTGAGACGTGGAGGCAGGGACCACCCATCCCTGCAAGGGGTGTGAGATACCAGCTTGTGCTTGCCCTCAAGAAGGGGGAGTCACACACCTGAGCTGCTCCCTGCTCTGAGAGGCAGCTTGTTTTCCTTTTACACAGAAGGCATTAAAGCAAAGACTCACCTCTGCTAGGTGGGGTTGTGGATTGGAGACAGACACAGGACACAGCACCGTGGGTGATCACAAACAGCCATGAGTTTAACATGACTGCACCTTTCATGGGGGCTTTGCATTTCCCAGGCTCAGACAACTGATTGAAAGGGACCTCTCTGCCCAAATCTCTGGCCAGGGATGTATCTGTATCTCAGCTAGAACAGGGCTGGCTGAGGTCTTTGCTTGGGATTGAATCCAACCTATCCCTGCCTCATCCAGGGACTTGTTTTCTGCTAGTTGAGTTTAGGTGGCAGCTTCAGATCAGCTGCAATGAGACAACTCACCTCTACTTTAATTTTCCTTCTGCCTCTGCATGGCTGTCAGGTAAAGAGGGGGGGGGGGAGGTTGAGGGAGAGACTGCACAGCTAGCAAAGAGTCAGTAATTATGGTTTAAGTTCATGGTCAGTAATTATGGTATAAGTTTATGGTACGTGGGCGTCTGATGTTTATTTTCCAAGTACCAGGCCTTTGAGGGCATAATCCACCTCCCCTCCTATTCTGAGCCACGGAGGGAGGGGCTGGGGGAGGATGGTGAGAAGCATTTCCTGAGTAGAGGCAAGTCAGCCCTTTTCTGCACAGGTGAGGACAGAATCCTGCTCGTGCTGTGGAGGCTGCTAGGGAAGGAAGCTGCTGAGCACACTTGAACATCTTGGCTTCTGCTTGCAAAATGCTAACAGGGTGCACTGGGCTTTTCTTCAATGACAGCTTATTCAAGTGAGACCTGAAATTATAATTAGAAGTAGGATGCACTTGTCCTATGCAAATATGATAATTGGTTCATAAATGTATAATGCTGTTAATTAGCGTGTGATCTCTTGTAACACAGGAATGTGTGCTGCTGTCTCCTGAACCCCTGAGGACAGGATAATGAATCACAATTCAGTGCTCCCGTAGTACTTGGAGAGAAAAGAGCATCACACACTCAGTTCAGGCGCCTCAGAAACTTTGAGCAAAGTAAGGAAAGAAAGAGGAGTCTTTGCAAGGCCTGCCTCTCTTGCTGAAAATAATCATCTAGTAGGAAGACAGAAATATTTTTCTGTTCAACAGTGGGAAAAAAATCTTTTTACTCTTTGCATTATTCTGTCATATCCAGTGATCTATGGTCACATGAGTATGACTGAGGAACATTTCTGTTTGTATCCTAGCATAAAAGCTGTTGCATACACCCAGCAGTTAAAAAAAGCTGCAAGAAAAATGTACTAACACACACATGCATGACCGTGTTTAATGTCAGCTTTAGTTGCAGGAATATAGAAAGTCACATTGGAAGTATAAATATATGGGTTCCAAGAACAGATGGCTCCATCCAGAAGACTTGTAACACTCAGTGTGGTGTCATTCGTTATTCATGTAGCTGTTCACTTTGTTTCTCCTCAAGCTTTATTTGAACAGTTGTTTTCACTTGAGATATGCTCAGAAGCAGCTGCAAGCAGTTGGGGGCTCAGCTTTTGTTCTGCATCCACATTGTGCTGGAGATGCAGGGGCTTTCATTCTGCTTGGCTCTATGACACAGTTTGAAGTGGGTGACAGCCACTGTTTCCTGGTCTGAACAAATCTAAAAAAGGTGGCTTATCTCTCTCCCTGATTGAAATTCTGCTTCACCTTTAACAATTTTTGATGCTACCAAATATGTTGATGAAAACAATAGAGAACACAGCTTGATTTCAAAGGAAAGACAGCTTTGTACAAACCCTGGGCACATCCTCTCTTGGAAAGTTTTGGGTTACAGCAAAGCATCTTTGGCTCAGAGATGTGTTTGCATGGCAGAGCTGCCATCAGCCCCTCTGCCAGCCCTGCAGGCTTTGGCTTTCCAGCCTCATAGGAAGATTATTCCTAGAACCCATTCACACTCAAGACAGTTAAAATGTGTATTGTTCTCATGGGTTCACACACCATGGCAAACCAACCGAAGCCCCACTGGCGGGAAGGAAGATGGGGATGTTGTAGGAGAGAGGCAGCAGAGAGCTGCCTGTCCAGGACACAAGGAGGCTGAAGGCAGTGGGGGTAGTTCCCAGAGGGTGCTGAGGCCCCTCCTCAAGGTCTCTGTGGCACAGCAAGGACATGAGCCGTGGGGATGTGGGAGCAGAGGTGTGTGGAGCTTGTGGGACAGTGCTCAGTGTCTGAGCAGGGAGCTCTGTGTCTGAGACCCCCCTCAGATGCTTGGCAGGAGCACAGAACCCCAGGGAGGGTCAGGCTGGAACGGACTACAGAGGCTCATCTGGTCCAGCCTCCCAGCTCAGCCAGGATCATCCCAGAGCACAGGAGTGTGTCCAGATTATTCTGGAATATCGCCAGTGAGGGACACTACACTCCCTCTGGGCAGCTGTTCCAGTGCTTGGTCACTGCACAGGAAAGTCATTCTTCTTCAGGTTCAGAAACCTCCTGGGCATCCGTTTCTGCCCATTGCCTCTTGTCTTATTGCTGGGCACCGTGGAGGAGAGCCTGGCTCCAAGAGAAACCAGAACACTTTGGACTTGTCTGTAGTGACAGGAGGTTGTGCACAGCCTCTGCTGTTTCTCTGCCTGCGGGTTAAGTCAGAAAAGAGATGATACAAAGCATTTTTCCCACAAATTTTTTAAAATTTACTCTATGACCTCAGCAGTCATAATAAAAAAATGTTGTTGTGGTGCTCTTAATCTGTACTCTGATGGGTAGTATTTGTCACCTTTACAGTTTTCATTTCATTTGTTGCCTCCATTTGTAGAAAGAGAACAAATGTCTGAGAATGGATGATAAACCATCCAGCTGAAACAAGTACCTGGTTTAGGGAAAGGTTTCCTATTGCAGGACAAATGGATTTCTGAGAAGACATAAAAATGTGGCTTCTTGAGAGCATCATATAAAATGAAAGTAAAAGCAAGAGAAGTTGGTGAAACAATCCCAGAGAGACAATGGTTGAGTCTTTACTCCAGGAATTTACTGTGGTAGGGACAGAGCAAAGTACATTTCTCAGAGTCCAAGGGCAGGGAAGAAACCAGACAAAAATGGATGGAGTGGGATTTATGGCTTTTTTGTTTCTTATATTGGTTACAATGCATTTATGCACCCCCAACCAATATGCCACATCTGATATCCCAACTGTGTAAACACAATTGTTTTTTAAAGAAAAAAATTGCAGGAGAACATTTGTAAAGATCTGCCTCTGGTTTTCTTGGCAGGGAAACCAGAAAGAGGGAAAAAATACAAAGCTAAGCAGAAGCCTGATTCCCCAAGCACTGATTTAATAACATCTTTCTGGTGCTATTCCTAGCCTGACTAGGTTCATTTATCTCACTGACCAGAGAGCTCAGCATCCTTCCTCACAACAGCTTTAGTGCCTTCAGGACTTCCAGATAAATCTTTTTTTTTTTATCAGGGAGACAGGTCAAAATGATTACACCTGAAAGTGTGTGGTTTTAAGATGGACTCAGACTTGTTCTTTATTGCTCTGGAAATTACTTCCCTGAAAAAAAGTCCCAAACTCAAAGCTGAGATGTGGTGGCAAACTCAGGCTTTTGCTGCTTGGGCAGATCCAGGAGGGGTTGCAGGACACCACAGCCCACCTTGCAGCCGTCCCCACTCCCCTGTGGGCACTGGCTGGGTGGGCTGAGCTGAGCTCCCCACGGGGGTGAGACCACAGGAGATGCAGCCTTGGGGCCACTGAGAGCTCGTGCCATCCAGCCTGGAGCCCTGGCCAGGGGGAGCAGCTTCACCTCCTGCCCAGCCCGGCTCTCATCTGCCCTCAGCCACAGCAGCACCTGCTCAGCACTCACCTTCTCAGCCTCTCCGTGCCTCCAGGACAGTCCAGGGCTGAGGGGAGGCCTCCCCTGATAACCCAGTGCAGGGGACCCTTTTATCAGCGACTAGCAGGAGGAGAGTCTAGCCTTTGTGACTCCAGGGAAATAGTGCTCCAGAGAAATTTTTGGTAAGATTTCAACTGCCACCATGGCTCTCTTCTGGAAAGATTTATCTGTGAATCTGCAGGACTGAGAGAGAGAGGAATTTTTCATTGCTTTAATTCCCTCCCTCATGACTCCTTGTATATCTACAAACACACATGCAGTGGCCACGTTTTTTAGACCTGCAGTCATAGAATAAAAAATATCCAATTGTGGTAGATACAGTGAAAAATTAAAAAACCATAAAGGCCATTTCCACATCTAACATTCCTAGTGTGTTCCTTACTAGGATTTTTATGATTATCTGGTTAAAATTAGGTTAAAATTAAAGTTTATTTTCCTTGAGGAACCTGCAGAGCTGGCAGTGGTGAGGTAAGTTGTGGTGTTACAAGTTTGAAACATATTTCTTTTAAACAATTTTGAATTATTAAGAAGAAGGTGAAAAAGAATATAGAAATTATTAAGTAGAAACCTTCAATTTCTTTTTTTTTTTCTTTTGAGTCAGTCTTGATGTCTCAGCAGCAGTTTTTATTTCTGAAAGCCAAAGAACCCTGGAACTCATCTCTGTCTTTGGTTGAGTACAAACTCTCTGCAAATCCATCTGGGTCTGTGTTTATTTGTTTGCCCTAAACGCATGTTCTGCTTTCATTGAGATGTGCTCTGTTCCTTTCCTCATTTGACATCAATGCCCATACTGATGCTTTTCTGTAGAACATTTGCAATAACATCTCAATCAATGCAATTTTATTCTGTGAGTTTTCCTTTATCTTAACTTTACTGAGTAAGTTCTCAGCTCTTTATTGATGCTCTTAAACTTGGCTACCAGGTTTCAATTACAGGTAATTTTCTTTCTGTAGCTTTGCAATGCAAGAGTCTCTCTTCAGTTAATGACAAAGGGTTTAGAGAAATCTTGGTTCAAAGAAATAAAACAGAGATAAAATCTGTGAGAAGTTCAGAGAATTCCAAGCCTCGGAGATAAACTTCTGAACAACCTTTACTACGTAGCTGATATGTTGCTCTTCTTAGCAAGCCATTTATTTATAAAGAGGGAAGATACCATGGCAGGTCAGGAGAGCAGAGAATTAGTTTTAAAATATGCTGTGATGTCTGATGTAGACAGCCCAGCTCGGCTGCCAATGTGATCCTGTTCAAAGGGTGCGAGGGCTGGGTGGAAGTCAAAGCCTCCTGTACCATCAGCATGAGTGATGACAGTGCTGGCCCTGGGAAATCCAGATCAGGGACATGCACTAACCAGAAGGATTTGGTGTCTTTGAATAGTTGACACAGTGTTGTGACTGCTGTCCCAAGGTGAGGAGGTGTGTGTGTGTGTATGTGTGTTTGTAGAAGTTTTCTCAGCTGCACAGTGCAATGTAAAATGACCATGATCTGACATTTGGGATTTTAATCCACTAGCCTTTGAGTGTTGCTTTTCTAATGGCTTCCCACTAATTCCTAAGAATGCCTTTTCAAATTCTGTAAGTGGAAGGAGCTGCCAAGGCAAGTGTGGAGGTGCTGGCAGAAAACCACATGCTTGTCTGGAGGGCAGAGGGGCCAGGGCCCTGGATTTAGCTGGCTACATTGCTTCTTGAAGGAGACAAGCTGGTGAAACCCACTTTGTTACGTAGTAGTCTGTTGTTAAAAGGCTTTCAACGTTTACCTCCATTTCAATTTTCTTAGCCTAGCTTCATCTCACTTCTTCTGTGTGTTGCTTTTGACTCATTACACTCCATGAAAGCAGAACTAATTCCTGAATCTTGCCAGCCCCCAAGTATTTTCATTCTTGCCCATGTACCTGGAGCCCTAGTGACACACTGCAGGAAGGGGAGTTGAAGAAATTGTCTGGTCAGTAAAAAAACTTTTTAGTGCATTATTCATGTCTTAACTGGAGATAAATGGCCATGTGTGACACAAGCAGTGATACATCATCTGCTGAATTCTTGCATTTTTATCCCAAGGCTCAGCCATTCTGCAGCACCAAGGTCTCCACCATTCAGGCAGTAATTGGCTCTGACCTAATTTAGGTCCTAAATAACTCCAGGAACCTGCCAGTGTGGCCTTCCAGACAGTCTCAGTGAAAGGCAGGGCTCTCCTGATGCTGACATGATCCCCTTCCCCTCCCTGTGCAGAGGCTTAGGAGGATTTCTGCCTGCCAAGGCTGACTGAAGGCAGGGGATGCTCTGCAGCCCTTGGCTGTGACAGCAGCCAGACCACATTGGAGCTTGTGGGGCCAGGAGGTGTCTGTGCCCTTCCCTCTTTGTCACCCTACAGTGCACCCAGCTGGGGCTGTGGCTGGGCTGTGGCCAGGAGGTGTCTGTGCCCTTTGTCACCCTGCAGTGCACCCAGCTGGGGCTGGGCTGTGGCCAGGAGGTGTCTGTGCCCTTCCCTCTCTGTCACCCTGCGGTGCACCCAGCTGGGGCTGGGCTGTGGCCAGGAGGTGTCTGTGCCCTTTGTCACCCTGCGATGCACCCAGCTGGGGCTGGGCTGTGGCAGGGGAAGGGGTGCCTGGCAGGGAGCCCAGGGCTCAGGGCTGTGCCCAGCCCCAGGCCCTGCACTCCCTGCCCTCTGTGCCCCCCTCTCCCTTGTGCTCAGCTCTCCCAGCGCTGCTCCTGCAGCCGAAGCACGCCCTGGCTCTGCTGCCCTGGCCCAGCTCCCGGGGGCTGAGGAAACTCTCATTTACAAATAACTCATGTGCACTTTGGACTCCAGCTCACCATGCGTACAGGTTTGCATTTACCACCAACTTTTAACAATAATTTTTCTTGGCTTTCAACCTTTCATTCCCTCATTTCGACCAGATGTTCTGTGCTAGGACACCAGAGTGGAAACTGGTCTGGGCAGGTGCCTCTCCAGCAGGAAGCTTCATTTCTGGATGGAGGCTCCACAGAGCTTTAGTTAATGGCTGGGTTAGAGCAAACAAGGGAAGCAGGAAATGAGCACCGACTGAGAGCTGCCCTGAGCAGGAGTCACAGCATCCACAAAAGGTGCCAGATATTTAATAATGCATGACAGACTGGACAGAAGTGGTAATACCCAGAAAAACCTTAGCTGTTAAACGAAAAAAATACAATAATTACAGTAACAGCACATATTTTTCTAGGTATAGCCAATTTGTTCCTCCCTGACAGTTTCCACCTTCTCATCTATTAAAATGGGAGCTCAGGGGTGTTTTCAGGTCTCATTCTTGCATCCTCGAAAACAAGACACCTCCATATAAGCAAGATTCTGCATGACTCGGGAGTTTTGTGAGGTTCCAGAACCAATGAGATTGGGCAGTTCTTTTTTAAGGGGAGAAAATAAAAAGTACTATAAATTGGAAGAATTTTTAGGGACTTCATTTTGTTGTTGAGCACTTTTACTGCAGAGTTTCAACTGAGCAACTTATCTTCAGTTGTCCTTGGGCTGCACATTTTCTAATTTCAAGATAACTTTGATGCTGGGGCTGGAAAGAGCTTCACCCAATTTCATGTCACGGCTTCCAAGAGAAGTGGCCAAAAGCAAGCAAGTGTAACAGAGCAGAGCACAGCCTTGGCTTGGGACCCAAAGTTTCTGTTTACTTTGATTTAAAAATAATTTTTAGAAAATCACCTTTTGACTAATTTAAAATCAAAACGGACTTATTTAAAAGACAATTTACTATAAAGATGATGAAAATAAAATGCTATGTTTTGTTTAATGTAGGCTTTTAAAAATTCTTTGGAAATTGGCTCCCAATTTATATTGAAGTCTGCAAATTTCCTTACAACTTTAAGCATAAAACACTTCAAAAATATCAGTGGTGCTAACTTTTTTTTCATTGTTACTGATGTTTATTATTAATTGAAAAGACATTTTCCTAATGAGCTTATAATTGTCTTCAGTATGTATCACATAATGAGTATTTTGATGTCACTCATTGAACATCCTTCTGTCACTAATCAGTCCCCCATCAACCACTCCAAGTAGAACTTTAACATGAAGAAAGAGATATATGAAGCTTTTTAAACACTTTTAAGTCTATGTTGCATGATCTTGGAAAATAAATTCGTAATTTTTGTGTCCAGTTCAGAGCTCCAAGCTCTAGCAAGGTAATGAGGGGGGAAAAAAAGAACACACATTCAGAAGTAAATTAAAGATTATTTGCAGCTATTTTGCTTTCGTTTGATTTTGCTTTAGTGGACTAGAGTGAATATTTATGAACATAAGATGTAACTTAGATACCCAATTCTCTTTCAAAAAAAAAAAAAAAAATCAAGCAGATTAATTGATTTCAAAATTTGTAACACGTGGTCCCATGTTCAGCTGTATCATCAGTCAGCCATGCAAGGATCAGGGGCAGTGTCATACTCCACAAAATGTATGTTGTTTTGCTTTTCTTATAGAAGCCCACGGTTTTGCTGTTGATTCCAGCGTTGCTTAAATAGGTGTTCAGAAAGGTAATTCCCACATAACATAAAAATTATAGTGGCATTCACTGAGTTTAGGCTGATATGAATAAAATTTCTGATTTTTAGGTTTGCCAAAGACATTTCTCTTTCAATTAGTACCTCATTAAGAGCCTTGAGATGTTCAAAGAGGAAGATGGTAGCAACAAACAAGCAAACACAAGAAGTGGAGCTCTCCCCTGGGATTTCCCCCCTTCTGCTGTGACCAGGAAACTCCTGCTACGAAAGCAGGACACCTATGGGCTATCTCAGCAGGACACTCAGCAGAGTGGAGGTTGTGATGAGTCTGTGAGGAGGGAATGGTGCCAGACTCAGAAATGGCCTGTGAGCACACAGGGGGCATTTGCTTACAGTCCTCAAGTCCAGAGGCCAGTTTTGGGGAGTCACTGCAAAGGAAAGAGGCAGCATGCTGAAGCTGATGTCAGGAGCAGGGAGGATTGCAGGCTGAGCCCCGTGTCACCCAGCTCTCCTGGCAGCCTGGGCCTCCAGGCAGGCAGAGCCATCAGGATCTCAGCCAGCCCTTGGCAAAGCTGCTTGTCCATGCAGCTGTGACCGTGGGCTGGTGTCCCCCCCAGGAGTCCCCTTTTCCCTTTCTCCTCAAAAGCATTCTTTGTGGGTAGAAAAATGGGTCATCTCAGCCATGATGAGCCATAAATCACTGAGCTCTTGCAGGGGTTGGGGGCAGGGAGCCCCGGTGGGAAAGCACAAGTGAAGCTCCTCCTTGGAGCCCTGGACTTCCAGCTGCATGTGCTATTCCACACCCTGGGACAGCTCAGCACTGAATCCTGAAGTCCTGCTGCCAGCTCTACTGGCCAGTTCAGTGCTCCTGGATGCCACCAAAGAGATTTGGTTTTCCAGTTTTAAATATGTGTCTGGTGCAAGTGACCCTGAAGCAAGATGCTCTGAGGTATTAGGGATAATACTGAAAGAAGGAACCCACTGCCTACTCCAAAATCTCCTGCATGCCTAAACACTGAAGGCATTTCCAGTAATGAGTGACACATCTCTGAATGAGTCAAAGCAACTAGTTCTTCATTACAATTTACTGAAACAACAGAGGGAAGGATTGAAAGTCCAAGAATTTTGTTGCTGGCTTTGCCTAGAATAAAAAAATCTTGTCTTTGTTGAAAAAAAATTGACAATTCCAGTAGGAATGCTTTCATAACAAAAATTATTTAAAAGATGTATCAGTTTTGAGGAGGCCAATTTCTGCTTGGCTGTAACAGATAGGAGTATGTTTTAGGTGTTCATTTCTAATATTAATGCATAAACAGGAGTACAGGATCCCATCTAAAGGTTTAGTTAGGGATTTTTAAAACATTTTACTTTGAAATGTTTATGTTTGAAAGGTGAAGGTGTCTAATGTGTGGGTGGTTTATGTGGGAAGGAGACAGCTAAGCTCAGTGGAAGCCCTTTGGGCATGCCTGCCCCTGGGCTGCCGTGGGGCACTGGGGAGGCAGCTGGCTCACACTGGGACCAGACCCACTTGTGCTGCTCACCGATAACACATTTCCTCTGCAGCCTGCTCTGCTGTGGTGTGGGGCTCGCTGGCAGGACAGGGCACCCGTCTGCCAGGGCTCTGTGCCACAGAAGGGCTTGGCACCAAGGCTGCAGGCCACATGTGGGTGGGTGCTGGGCTGGGACCCCCTGAGTGCCTGCTGTGCCGGGACCCCAGACCCTGCCCTGCTCAACAGGCACCTCCAGCTGCCCTCCAGCTCTCCTCCAAGCTCTCCTGCCTTCCTCCCTTCTCACCCAGCTTGTTCTGTGCATTTTAGTGGCTTTTTGTACTGGAGTTCTGTCTGTGTGAAAGCTCTGGTGGCCTGGCTAGATGCTGCTTTGAGACTGGGTCTTCTGCAGATGAAGAAATAAATATCCTTAAAAAGGCCTGAAGTGAAGGCTTGCACAGAAAGATGTATACAGTATCAGCAATAAAGTACACAGCATATTGTGATTGTGGCATGCATTGCACTGTAAGTAATTTTATCTGGATTCAGAAATGAGATTTAACAAGAAACTGTGAGCTTATTTGTTGCCCAGAATGAGTAACTGCACAAGCCAATTGAATGTTAAAGTATAAATATTTTCTTGATAATAAACAAAGAACACAAGTTATGTCTAGTCAGAGTGAGCACAGTATCAGTGACTGTGCTTTGCATGTGTTAATGGTTTCACTAATGGACCATTCATTCATCTCTCTTCCAGGAATTTGTTTCAGCATTTCATTTTCCTTTAAAGGCATTTGGATCAGGCTTAAAAAGAAAGGGAACAAAATACAGCAATTCCTTTTGCTTTGCAGCTTAGTCTGACACCTGTGTGCAAACATCCCTGTTCCAGAGCTGGTACCAGTTCTGCTCATTGGTGATCCTCTAGACAGAATTCTAACGATCCTATGGGTTATAAATTTCAGTACATAACAGCTGTCATGACATCTGAAATGGAGGTGAATAGGTTCCAGCATTTACTAGCATTTTTACCTTATAATAATTTTTATTCATTTTCTTCTGGTTTTCCCCATCCTCTCTAACACACACTGGGCACCTTTGAATGGTATGCCTGTAAGTGCAGCATGTTTCAGGAACTCTCTTGCTTGTGTAAGGAAATACAAGAACTGTAATTGGAAGCCTTATGTTAATACATTGAGCTGTCATAAACATGAAAGTGCTGACGGAAGAGAAATTCATAAATATTCTCATCTGGTGTGTGTGATGAACTCTGAAAAATTGTTCTTTCAATGTATTTCTTAGAGAAAAATTTTGTCACAGAGAGGGAATGATTAAAGAACGGGTGAATTTGAGAGCGAAGACCCCTGTGCACCCTTTTGCCAAAAAAATCTCACTGTTGCTACTTATTCCTGTGAGCAGACAGGAATGCTGACTCAGCTGGAGTACACTTGTCACAGTAATACAGAAAAAAGTGAAAACTAATGCAGGCAGGACTGGCTGTCTGAGGAAAGTTTGGCTTTTAAACTACACAGACAGACATATATATGGCACTGAAGAAATTTGGATGAAAAGATTATTTATTTAAGTAAAAACATCTAGTTGCACATTGTTTCTGCTAGTAGGACAATTCATACAGGAGATATTCCTCTGGATTTTAGTTTTCTTCTAGCTGAAATTAATCTTTCTCATTCAACTCTCTTGCTATTATTTCCTAATTCTCTACACCCAGTCCAATACTTAATTCATATCTTGTTGCCCGTAGCCTTGCAGAAAGCCTGCAGGGCCCATCACTGGGTGCCACGATCTTCTCCACAGGAGCTCTGAATCAGGAGAAGCCCAGGAAAGGATGGAGTGCCATGGAACACACTTCCTTCTGATTCAGAGCTGGTGTTTCAGGAAGATGAGACGGGAGAACTGGTCTTGTTGCACAGAGTTTATTTCAGAAATGCATCTCCCCGTACTCCCATGCAGAAGGAAAGATGCAGGAATGTGCTGTGGGGAGGAGAAGCTCTGCTCCTGTGGCTGCTCCCACAAGTGCCAGCTCAGCAGCTCCTGGGACACACAGCTGTGCTTGGTTACTCCCGGGGGGAGACAGAAACAATGCTTTAAAAGGAGCAGGAGGAGGAGTAACAAATGCATCTGTGACCATCCCTACCTATCAGCTGCTGAATTCATCGGGTGCACAAGCATTGCTGGCTCCCCATCACAGGCCTGGTCTGTCAGGCAAGGAACTGAGAACACAAAATTTGTGCTGAAGAGGGGAGTTCACAAGGGGGGAAGCACGGCTGGGATGGGTCTGGCCCTTTTACCTGTCAGCAAAAATGTGCAGGAAAGTATCTCTTACCCTACTGTCAGCAGAAAATTGAAATGTCTTCCTTTTTCTTGGAAGGGCATTTATTTTCCAGTGGTTAGTGTCAAGTGGTGATAAACATCCTCTGAAAGGGGAAGAGATGCCTTGCTTTGGGCTTTTTACATCTGAACAGCTCCTGAGCAGAGGCCAAAGCAGTATCAGTGAGTTTCTATTGGCAAAGCTTTGGGACTGATTCAAAAGGAAATTTTGGAGCTTTTGCTGGAATTTGAGGTCACCACACAAACAGTTTTTTAGTGTAGTAGTAGTAGGAGAATATTTCCTGATCCATTTATTTCCTGAACACTATTTTATTGTTGCTGAAGAGTTCAGTCACCACAGGTACATTGCTTCATTCTCTAAGTTGTTTTACTGTGAATGCTCACATCCCACACAATTGCATATATAAAAACTGTATTTTATATCATTGTGCAAAAGCCTCCCTTCACTTGAGTGGTCAGGCACTAAGGAAACAAACCTGGTGACGGATGAGAAAGGAATAAGCACTTCCAGACAGAAACACAAGAGTGTGAGCATAGCCAGCACTGTCAGCTCTGCCTGGAGTGCAGCTCTGTCAGAGACCCTAAGAGAGAAGAAAACCTCTGAAAATACATGAATTTCATCAAAAATGTATGAAATATCATCAGTGAATCCCAGGCTTGCAGCATTCATTTAAAATGACTAAGAAAGACTTTTCCCAGCATTTTTTCCTGGGGGCATAAGTCAGAGTCAGTTGGAGTTATGATAAATAAAAGTATTAATTGCAGAGGCTTGTATGCCAGGGCAGATGAATAAAAATGCATTTGCTGAATGCTGGGAGTGGGAGTAACAGATGAGTAAATTACCTTTAAAATTTGCATTCAGCTTTAAAAAAGAAGTTTTTATATTAGTACCATCTGTGTTGGCTGCAGCCTGTCTGGCACGGAGCAATGGGTCTGTACAGTGCTGGAGATGAGGGAGCTGCTGGGAAACCCCTGAGCCTGAAACTGAGTCCTTTTCTCCCCCCCATGTCAAGGCACAATTCCTGTCTTCCCACCCAGATCCTTCTCAAACCAGGCAGCTCCTGAGGGGGATACTGTGGGACCTGTGTGGGCTGCAGAGCCTGGGCTGTGTCCCCCAAGGGCACCAGCATCTCCCTGTGCTGCCATAGCTGCAGCTGTGGCCCAGCTACACTGCCAAGTGTTTTAATCAAGTGTTTTAATCATGGCAGCCTAAAGCATGATCTTAATATTAATTTCATATCAAAATTATATTCCCATTTTATATGCTAAACGTAAATTACAGAGGGGAAAATACACAGACCAGCTTTTCTATCAGTCAAATATCCTTGTAAAAGTAAAATCAGCTAAGCTGTATCCCAGAACATTTCTAGCAGTTGCAGCTGCTGCAGGATGCAGAGCAGACCCCTTTTCTCTGCGTGTCCCCCAGCACAAGCCCTGGCCTGGCAGCACGGCGCCGTTTGTGCCGCTGTCCCCGCTGTCCCCGCTCTGCCACCAGCAATGGTCACTGCCTGCAGCACACACACAAGCCTGCAGCTTGGCACGTGTCTTTGGAAGCACACAAGGCCCCAATTGCCTGTCGTCACTTTGGTTTTCAAATATTATTTGCTTCACCTCAAAGAAAATAGAGGGCAAATTAGAAATGTCAGTTGAGCATTGGTTTCAAAAAAATCACAGGAGAAACAGGAGCTCAGCATTCAGCAAAGAGCAGGTAAGGACTGGCAGACTGGAGGCAGTGGCTGTCACAGTGACTGACTGGGACATCATGCATCACATTTATGGGGGTGATGTAATACACCTAACTTTCATGTTTTTGTAGCTGTGCCACCCTTCTGTGCATTTCAGTCCCTGCAAAGGTGATGTTGTGTTCTCTCACAAGCACTGTGGGGGGAGGAGGCAGAGCCTGCACAGGCTCCTTGAGCTGGGGGCTCCATCTCAGCCCAGGGCTGCCTGCGACCCCTCCCCGCGCAGGGGAAAACCCAAATGGCACTCACAGCTGCACTCACACCCACTCTTATTTATGCTGTCATAAAGGGGCCTGAAGCCATTGCTGACATCTGCCTTCTGTGGCCTGTAGATGTTTAATGCAGAGAAATATTCAGCTGCTAAACAATAGTAAATAAGAATAAACAGCTTTGATTGCTATCATGCTCCACTCCGAGGCAAAATGCACCATGGCACACATTTTCTGTATTCAGTATTTGACACAAGCTTCAAAATCAATTTTAAAGACAGCTAAAAGAGGAAAAAGTTTGGTTTTTTTCTAAACACTCCAATTAACAGAATTGTTTGTCACCTGGTTCAAAAGCAGAACAGCCAGTCAAAAGGAAGCAGCTCTTCTAATACTTTCAGTTAATATTTTAGATATGTTTTCCCATGGACAAAGGAAAAGCATGCTGTGGTATTATTAGTGTATAATCTTCTCAATTGGCTTGTCCTGTTGGTGGCTACAGTTGGTCAACATCTGTCAAAGAAAGCATAAATGCTTTTCCTATCCCTCCAAACACTTCCCATCTCTAATAAGGTCTGTGTTAGCCTCTGGCCTGTTTTCATTCAGTGCTTCTCATGCTCGGTGTCCAAAGGAGCAGCTCAGGAGGGCCCCAGCAGCCCAGGAAGCTGTTGGGCTGTGCAGGGGACACCCCTGCTCGCACAAGGGGGGATGCTGGGGAGGCTTTTCTCCAGCATCAGCAAAAAGTGACTGCCAGGCTTTGGTTTTCTTACTTGGGCTTTAAGGAGGAGAAAATGGAGATGAAATTTGATGAGTGATTTCCCCCAGATGAGATCTGGAGGGACTTATGTACACGGTGGTAGAGCACGGTGGCAATTGTAAACTATTTTGTTTTTTCTGGGATGAATCAGGAGGGGACCTGGCTACTGTGATGCAAACTGGGGGAAGGCACTTTGGTTCATGTCCAGGACAGTGGGGGAAGCAGCTGCTGCCTGACAGGGTCAGGGGTCTGGACCAAGTCCTGAGCTTTCCCCAAACACTTCAGCACCAGCCCTGTGGGATGGCAGGATGTGTGCTGTGCTCCATCCCATCTCACCCAGCACAAAACCGCTGCTCCACAGATCCCTGCATGGCTCAACCTTGCACCTTCCCCAACGCTGTGGGACCAGGGCTGCACTGGAAGGATTTCTGTCTTAATTCCTGCTGGTTTCCTCAGCCCCTTCAGGGGCCTGAGAGTCCCTTGAGAGCTGGCAAGGGGGTCCTGAGCTGCCCCTGTGAACACTGACTGCCAGGGCTTGTCTCTGTTCTCTCTGAGAGGCCAGAGCCACTTGCTCTGTTTTGTATCGAGGAGGCTTTGGCATCAGTTGATGTGAATGATTAAATGCTCATCACCGAATATTTTTAATTATTTAGTGAGAGATTTCATCGGAGCTGATGACACTGCTCCTACCTCTACAAGTCACAGATGCTCTGGTTCCTAAGAGAGTGAATATTAATAAATGTTCTGGCACATGCAAAAAAAGAAAATCTGAAGCATTGGTAAAGCTGAAGAACGACTTGAGAGATATTGAAAGTAAATATTAATGAAAATCCTTGATGAATGAAATCAGCGCCTTGAGTCATAAGAAAACACAGGCAGGTTGATGTGGGAGGGGCCATGGCAGAGCAGAGCCCAGGCTCTCTGCTCTGGGGAGTAGCAAAGAGCTGAAGTGTGTCAAGTCCTTAATCTGCCAATAAAGGCATGACCTGCTGTGAAACCTTCCACACTTGGGCAGGATTTCGTGACACCACATCAGCATCTGACAAGGCAGGCGGTCCTCTGAAAGGTGCTGAAACATAAAGGGCATCAGTGGGTGAGCCAGAAGAGACTGTGTTTGGCCAGGTGAGGCATTCCTAGGGCCCAGCTGTGCCACAGCTCTCAGCTCACCAGAGACCCCCCCAGACTGCAGAGCAGGGGCTGTCCTGCCGTGATGCACAGCCCAGCAGGCTCATCTCCTGGGACAGGTCCTGCTCCAGGCACAGCCAGGGCAGAAGGGAACGGAGGAGGGAGGATGCTGCCCTGGGGTCATCTTTGCAGCAGAGAGAAGTGACAGGTTGAGTTCTGCAGAGGTGATCTCTAATACAAGCAGAACTTTCCCTTGTTACAACTGTTTAAAAATAATAATCTGATGTTTTATATATTTTTTTCAAAGATAAAATTGTTTTGGAAAATAATTCTGCAAGCAGCTGGTCACACATCCTTCCTTGTGAGTATTTGGTAGGGAGTGGCTGCCAGTGGAGGCTGTGGGGAGGAGACCCTGCCTGCCCTCGGGGCAGGTCTTGGCCCCCTGTCTGGCCTGGCCACAGCACAGCGAGAGCCCTGTGGCCGTTGTTGGGCTGTGTTGGCTCAAACCCCTCGCCAGCTGCGGTGGCAGCAGCCTGGCTGTACAGAATCATTGTTCCCATCCACTTCTCTTGCTATGCACAGCGTGTTCCTCCCTCATAGCAAAGGGAAGTTAGTCTCAGAGTCTGTCAGAACATAAAGCCACTAATGCCTCCAGCATTTCGGTTAGACACTTCTGCAGAAATTGATGTTTTATGCCATGTGCTCTGTCATGGAGAAGCTCAGAGAAGATTAGTTATTCACTGTAGGAGGAAGGCACTGCTGCAGATGCCTCTCTCCCAGGCAGAGCACGTGGCAATGGCACTGCTGGCCCACAGGGCACAGCTGGGCACAGCAGGGCTGGTCACAGCTGGGTGCCACACACCATGCTGCTGGCTACTCCCACGTGCCCAGGCATCCCCAGGGTCCTGCTCCTCAGGGCTAGCAAGTGCAAGTCTAACCCCCTCATTGCTTCACTCAAGTGGTTCTTCTCTCCTCTCCCTCCTCTTCCTCCCAGCTCAGTGCCACTGCTCATCTGTGGCCATGAAGACCCAAGCCTTCAGCACAGAATAGGGAAATGGTAATGAGAACCGGTGCAAATGCAGGTTTGGAGTGATGTTGTTTCTTGCCTTTGACGTGGAAAATCAGCATCTGCCTGCCCAAACACCAGAGTTTATTATGCTACTGCCCAGTACTTTCCAGCAGGGTGGGTGTTTCAGGTGATAATTCTCCACCCAAGGTATTTGCCTGAGGCTTTCCCAGCCCCAAGATCTCCTCCCAGCCACCTGGTTGGCATTGCAGTGGGTGTGGAGGTAATTTAACTCCACCACAGTATTCCCAGCTTCTTTGCTCTCCTGGCACAGCCTCACAGGGAAAACCAACAGTGAGTGTGATGGCAAGGGCTGAACTGAAGTGTTGTGTGTCTTGTCAATGGACTGATAACAGCGCACCAAAACCAACCCCATGGGATCAGACAGTGCGCTCTCCTGGACCTCTTGGGTGCTGCCACTCTCTGCTGACACGGATTGCCCATCCCAGCTGCTCCAGCAGAGCCCAGGCTGGGATCACAGCTGGGCTGGGAGCAGTGGGGGAATCAGGAGAGCAGCACAAATCAGTGATTGGGATGGTTATTCATCAGCAGCAAGCACTGTACAGCACTGCTCTGCAGAGGCAGCAGAGGGGACTTTTTCTGCAGGACATTGTAAATCTGTGCACATTTTCACTTCTGGCACTGTCTCTCTTTCTCAGTCCTTTCCTCTCTTGCTCTCTCTCTGCCCTCTCCCTTCTTTCCTTATTGCATTGCTTTTCCCAAGCAAGATTTTTCTGTGAATTAGGTTTTAATGCCTCCTCATGAGAGGCAGTTTTTCATATTTTATACCTCCATCAATTAAGATTTCTCACTTATCACCAGTAAAACCGGAGTTTTGATTAAATGTTATCCAGCAGCTCCAAGCACATAGTTTGTATTAATTTCAGGGCCTCATTATATGCCAGTGGTATTTATATGGGCTTATACATCAAATATACTGTGTGTGTATAAGCAGAGACTTTCAGAACAAATACCAGATAAAGGAGCCATAAAAAAAGAAAATGGAAGAAATTTCCTCACTTGGTCCAGCCACAGAGTGCTTACTGAGGCCCTTCATGAAGGTCATGGAGAAAATAATGGGGAAGGGACATTTCAGGGACCAGGAGAAGAGCAGGATCAAGGCCGATGCTCCTGCAGCAGGAGAGCCAGGAGGTGCAGAAGCTCATGGAGTGAGACAGGGCAGAGCACTGTCTGCTCTTGTGGACAAGGCATGGGGAGAAGGCACTGATGCACCAACATGTTCTCCATGCTCAGTGACTGCTGAGCAGCTCTCTAACCTCCCCCACCAAGGGGCTGGGAGTGGGCAAGGTCCTGGCAGGGGACACGACTAGTCAGCTCAGAGATAAAAGCTAAGGGAGAAATGAGGAATGGGGATGGCATTTGTTATTCCACGGTGTTTCCTTCTGCAGCAGCCTCTGCGTGTGCTGGAGCCCTGCTTCCCAGGAGGTGTCTGAACACTGGCTGGTATGGGAAGCAGAGACTAACTTTTCCCCTTTGCTTATGCATGAAAAACTTCTGCTTTTCCTTTATTACTTTAGTAAATGCCTTATCTCAATCTACTAGTTTCTTTCCATCTTATTTTCTCTCCTCTGTCCTACTGGGAATGGGAGTGATAGAGTGGCTTGGTGGGCACTTAGTGCCCAGGCAAGGTCAACCCCACTATATACATGCAGCATCATTAGCTTCTTCAAATATTTCAAATTATTTAGTTTAAAATACATTTGAAAGTGTCATGGCTTGCTGGGGCGGAGTAGTGTCTTCTTCAAATAAATAGAAAAATGTTGATTTCAGAAGTGAAAGGCTGGATTTTGAGATTAGAATGATCTAACAACCTCATCTGCAAAGTCTTCTACAACATCTTTGGTTGGTTCTTGTCTAAGAAGACTCTCAGGTGTTACAAAGAGACTGTCCCTGCAGATTCCAATCTGCACTGAGTAACTCCCACCAAAGGAGAGTCATTCCTAACTATTGGAACAACTGGTCAGCAGCTAATTAGTGTTTCAAAGACATTTTATCTCTAGTTTTATATTTTGAAATTATGGTTTTATATCCTGTAGGATGCTTTGCAGACCTCATTAGGGTATAAACAGAGCAATTTGAAGTAATTTGTTACGTTCACTTTTCTGTGGTTTTTCTAGTTACGAATCTAATCCAATGGCAGAAAGCAAAAAGGAGAGATCAGATATTAAGATTACAGTTAATACTAGGACGTTGAAAAGAAATCAAAGTCAAACCATGGGTTTGAAGCTCTTTAAGGAGTACATTCCCTCTGGTGTGTAGTTTTGCCTCCTTGATGCCAGTGGCTCCAGAAGTCATCTCTCATGACAGGTTCTGGTTTTATCTGGAGCTCATGCAAGGCTTGGAAGTTAATTATAGTTCTAATATTCTTGCTAATGAATTTGCGCATAATTATGGAATGAATTCAGAGGTACTTTATGTGAATACTAATTGCTGTCTTCTAATGCTGGTACCTGACTTCCTCAGGGGAGCTCTGTGAGCTCTGTGGAGGGGAGCCCAGCGAGCCCTGCCCGCAGGGGCTGTGCCTGGGACACATTTCCTTGTGCTAGAGGCCGTGGGGACACAGCATGGCCAGGAGAGGGGTGCTGCCTGGGCTGCCTGGGCTGCCTGGGCTGCCTGCCCCAGCCGGGCTGTCGGTGTGTGCCCAGGCAGGGTGGGGACACCCAGTCCTCAGCTCTGTCACAGGGGTGGGGATGGCCTGTCCTCAGCTCTGTCACAGGGGTGGGGACACCCAGTCCTCAGCTCTGTCACAGGGGTGGGGACACCCAGCCCTCAGCTCTGTCACAGGGTGGGGACACCCAGCCCTCAGCTCTGTCACAGGGGTGGGGACATCCAGTCCTCAGCTCTGTCACAGGGGTGGGGATGGCCTGTCCTCAGCTCTGTCACAGGGGTGGGGACACCCAGCCCTCAGCTCTGTCACAGGGTGGGGACACCCAGCCCTCAGCTCTGTCACCAGGGTGGGGACACCCAGCCCTCAGCTCTGTCACAGGGTGGGGACACCCAGCCCTCAGCTCTGTCACCAGGGTGGGATGCAGCCAGCCCTCAGCTCTGTCACAGGGTGGGGACACCCAGTCCTCAGCTCTGTCACAGGGGTGGGGATGGCCAGCCCTCAGCTCTGTCACAGGGTGGGGACACCCAGCCCTCAGCTCTGTCACAGGGTGGGGACACCCAGCCCTCAGGTCTGTCACAGGGTGGGGATGGCCTGCCCTCAGCTCTGTCACCAGGGTGGGATGCAGCCAGCACAGAGCCCAGGGGTACAGGTTAGGGATTCTCTCACAGCTGTGGCACACGGACCAGACCCTCATGGGTCAGTGTGCCAGTGCTGGGAGCACTGCCCAGCCACAGTGGCTGTGTGTGTGAAAACCCATCAGCAGCTGCTCATGGAGAGGTGGATGCTCTTTGGGATGATCTCTGGTGGAGAGGAAACAGATTTTCCAACAGAACAGCAGGTGGAAGGACACTGAGGAAGCTCCAGGTGTCAAAAGGGCCAGAGTGACTTGAACAGCGAGCCTGAATTTTACAATATCTGCACAGCTAATAATAACAACAGAATTATGTTCCTTCAGGCAAAATAGCATGGCTGCTTCTCTCCCTCTTTTTCATGTCTTATTTTATGCTTGCAAGTCATTCCAGGAGTCTGAGACATGGCATTTCTCTTCATATGGTCTCTGTCTTAAGGCAAAATTTAACCTCTGGGAAAGTTTATCAATTTGAGAAGTTTTGCAAAGATCAGTAGAAATGGCAATGATTATTGAAATGGAAGCTTGTGGGTTACACTGAATGCAAGATCTGTATGGACGTGTGTTTTCTTTCTTTCGAATAATTTAATAAAGTTCAAATCTCCTCTGAGAGAAAAAATTAATTGAGCAAAATATTAATTAAGGAAAATTATTTTTTTCACAGCACAGTACTTCAAATGAAGTATTAGTGAGTAAAATGAATTAAGTTTACCTCAATTAAAAGTGGTGTCAGTGTTTGCAAAGTCTCAGAGCGTGTGCACTCCCTGTGCTGGGCAGAATTAGAGCTTCTCTGGGTGATGATGCCATTGTGAGCATCCCACAATCCCTTCTGGACGGGGACAAATAGGAGATGCATGTTTACATCCTTATGTTTACTTATTTAAATTTGAAGCTATTTCCTTGCTGTCATTCTCATCCAAACACTGGTTTGCAAAACATATCAGATGTGGGATATGTTTCCATTTGTGATTTACCTGGATTCCTGTAGTCTGGCATCCAGTGGTAAAATGCACCTTCCTACAGGCACATGTAAAGAGAGACAGCAGAATCACATCTGTATGCAGCTGCCTGCACCAAGCAGTGGTCAGTCTGCACAGACACGGCTGCACAATGGTCATTCATTCCCATGGACACTCAGATCCACGGGCACAGCACATGGAATTTGCACCCCTAAGAGCTGCTAACCTCTCCCAGAAAAGGCTGGGTGATGAAAACCAGCAGGACCCTGTGGAGGAAAGGGAGGTAACAGGCTCAGCAGCATAACTCAGAGTGGTAGCTCCCACCCTGGCCCTGCTGAGACTGTGGATGGTGGAGAGCAGAGGAGCACAGGAACAGAGGTAACGGCCTGCTTGTCCTGGGGGCGACTTTCTCTGATATTTAGGGAATGCTTCCAGATTGCTGTAAAGATTAGAGGCAAACTGGTGTATATTTTCTGCCATGATTTGCTCTTACCAAAACAAGGAACAAGCAGAATTCCCTTCCTGCTGCCAAGGACACATCACTCCATCACACATGGTAAGGAACACACTGCATCCCTATGGATAAACCGTGTCTGTAAGAAATGAATAAATAAGTAGGACCTGGAAATGTACTTGATCTGTTATCTTGTAAAGTACAGAAGGAAAGGCTTAAAAATTTCTCGTAACATTATTTTGACTTGGCTTAACTAGATGAAGCTCCTGGGCTGTGGCCTCCCCAAGCTGTGATCTGGCAGGCATTTGCTCTCCTGCAGCTATTCTCTTGTCATCGTGCACCTCCCATGATTCATCCTCAAGGACGCCCTTTGCAGCATCCCTCTGCCTCAGACACTGAAGCTGCCTCCCAGGCCCCAGTCCTGCCTGTCTCTGTGGCCCTGTGAGCCATCCTGCTGGGGGCCAGTCTGCTCTGATTTGGCTTAATGGCCAGGAAATGAGCTCTCAGGCATGAGGCTGGTGGGAGCAGAGGACGTCAGTTATCAGTGGCTGGGTTCCCTCTGGCTGCTCTTCTGCTGACCTCAGTGTCTCAGCACATTCATCCCACTTGCTGTTGAGGCTCATGCACAATAAACAAGGTCCCCTCCTCTGTGCGCGCTCCCTGTCCTGATAAAATGTTTTTGGAGGAAGGTAAGTCACGGCACTTTGTTATTTAGCAGATAGTCATCGTTTCTGAGACCCATTCCAAGTCCATGCTTCCTTCTGATTTTCTGTTTGCCCTGCACAGGGCAGGCAGGGAGAGCTCTCACCCTGTAATAGTGATGCTGGGGTGGTGCTGGGCTGCAGCAGCCGATGGAATTGCTGCCTTGAGACAACACCTTCCCAGGGCTGAGCTGGGCTCAGAGACTGGTGTTTTCTCAAATGAATTAGATTAAGCCAATGTAAACTCAGAACCAGAGGCTCATCTGGAACTGTGGATCTCTGAAAAGATGGCAAAATCTGGCAGGGAATAAACTAAGAAAGTAAAAATGAAAATAGTGCTCTAGCAGCCAGTTTTACAGGGAGCACCTTCCAGAAGGACTCCAAGCCCCAGGGGTTTCTTCCTCCCTTTTGGCAGTCCCAGCAAGAAGCATGGAGCTGGCAGAGCCTTTCCTGGATTTGTGGCGAAGGCCAGAGAGCCCCAGCTTCCCTGCTGTTTGGGAGCAGGCAGCTGGGCTGGCACACTCTGGGGTGCAGGCACTGCCAGGCTGCTGCAGGGCATCGGGCACTGCCCAGGGCTGGCCTGATGGTGCTCAAGGCAGCCCAGGGCAGCGCCACAGCTGACCCACGGCCCCTGCCCAGCAGGGCTGCCCCAAGCAACACAGCCCCCGTGCTGGAACTCAGAGTATTGACTCTTGAAAAAGACAGCCAAAGTTTGGCCTTTGGAATTAATTATTACTAACCAAAGTAGGTAAATTCATGAACACGTTCGCTGGTGTCTGGCTGGTGCAGAAGTGCACACCCACCAGAGAGTTGTGCAAGGGCACACACGCATCTCAGGCAGCCAGGCATGCTCTGTTCCTTTGCACCTTGCTTTAGTGAGTGGCTCCTGAGGCAAATTACTGATTCTCTAATTTGGTGGTGTCTGCACAGGGTGATGTGCAGTGAAAGTGACATGAATGCTGAGGATAAGGTACTCAGTAGACGGTGAGAGAAGGAGCATTTCTTTGATTCCAGACAAATCCTCCCTTTAGTGTTCTGCTTTTATCTTTGCATGGAAGGACAAGTTTTATGTAAGACAAATGTCTATCAAAGTTTTATTTAAAAAGCATGCTTTCAGCAGAAGGTGGCATACTGATTAAATGTGACATTTGAAGCAAAGCATCCTAAACAGCCCAGGAATGCAGAAGAATTAAATTGAGACCTCACATGAAAACTATTACTGTGTTATTAGGCAAGCACAGCCTTTTAGGCAGTGAAGTTTGGGTGCTCTTAATCCATGCTGACAGACAATAGTTAATATTTTCACAATTGTAACTTTTTTCTGCTCTCTTTTCTGGTTAATAGAGCATGACGGTGCACAAAACATTCTTCAGCAGCTCTACTCAGTGTAATTCTGGGAGCAAATAACAGTCATCTCTTGGAAACAGTGCCTGACATTTGAAAGGCCTCATTTGTGGTCCTAACTGAGGTGGTTCAGAGCTCCTGGGAACGAAGGGCAGAGAACGATTTGCTCAGGACCTGTATCATCAGTATCACCACACCAGCAAACTGCAGAGCTGGGGCAACGCCTGGGAATGCAGAGAATCTGTGGACTCAGGAGCTCCTGGGAAAAGGCAGGAGCTGTGAGCTGGGCACTAAGGGGTGCAGCTGATGGAGGACTTTTATATGGACACCACGACTGCCCTCATGATGCCCACATCACCCCTCAGAGCAACAAGAGCAAGAGTGAAGTGCAGCAAATTCCTTGGAGACAGGCACGGCTCTGAATCGTGTTCAGTCCAAGGAGAGGGAGAGCTCTTTTGCCTTACTCTGTGCTTTGCAAAGCCATTCCAAGGTCATTGTCTTCTCTGAACTGTCATTGCAGTTCAAGGCACCACGAGAGCCCAGCTCAGCACTATACACATTTCTTGTTGATCACTATTTCCTTTTGTCCAATCCATTCTCCTGTCTACAGTCAGAAAGGTCAGAGAGACATATTTATTACTGTAAAGAATTCTCTAGCAGAAAGAAGAAGTGAACTTTAAAGAACATGAGTGATTCACAGAGCATCAATCCCAGTTTCCATTAGTCTGTAAAAAGAGTGTCTATTCTCACTTTTGCCCTTCTGATGGACATAAATATGAAAAAATCACCTGAACCTCCTAATTTATTTCCATGTCATATAGTTCATATCAGAGACCCAACTGGCATGTGCAGGGGCTTCTTCATTCTTTCCAGGGTGCAGTTTACAAAGCACAGCAGCCAAAGCACAAAGGCAGGTGTCAGCAGCACCAGAGACATAGATCTCCATCCCAGCAGCTGCGGGAGCTCTGTGCCACTGTCCCTGCTGTGCGCGAGTGCCCCGGGTCAGTCAGAGCAGAGCATGCACTACTGGAGCCTTTGGCACTGCTGGCACTGCTGGGCAGCCAGCCAGGGGAGGGCAGGTGGCTGAAGAGAGGACCTGCTTCCCTTCCTGGACAGAAGGGCCTGACCAGCCCACAGTCCTCCCTTCCCTCAGGCTGCTGTGTCTGTCCCTGCGTGATGCCAAATTCCCCACGAGCAGAACTGTGCCTGGCCCAACATCTGGCCAGAAGCTGTGACAGTGCACCCTGTTATGAGGTTTGATGGTTTCACCCAGCTAGAAAGTCACTGGGCTGCTGTCCATACGGGGTAAATGCATTGTTAATACTTGTCCTCGTTTTAAAACAAACTCTCTGCCCCTGTTCCTCCACCATTTCTACCCAGGCAGCAGAGTGCAGGTGCGAGTGCAGAAGAAAATCCTCTTGCTGAAATACCTGTCCTATCCTGACTCCCTGGAGGCTCATGGACCAAGCAGGACAGCAAGGGGTGAATGCTGCAGCACTGAAGATTCTGCAGATCATCCAGGTTCTCATTAGAGAGCTGAGTCTCCAGTCAATGGACCAGCCTTGCTAATGGCCCTGTACTGACAGAGGGGCTGTGGCACACTGAATACTCAGCCATTAGAGACCAGAGCGTGTTATGAGACCAAAGTCACATCAAATGTCAGACAATGGTATCTGGGTAAAATCCTCAGTGCCTCCTAGTTAAATAAATGGTTCTTTGGATCACGAACGGTACGAGTTTTAAATACGGCTGACTTTAAAATGTTCAAGAAGAGGTTTTGTTTGTGCAGATTGATGAGGTCTGAGCAGGGAGAATTGTGGAAACTTGTTATGGGAAAGCATCACATCATTCAGCACCAAGAGCCCACAGGGGCTGCCAGGGCACTGACACCTGTGGGTGGGAGACACGATGCCTTTGGGTCTGGGCTGAGCCTCACCCTCTGCTCCTGGGGCTTGTCCTGGTGTGGGATGGCCGGATCTGCCCTGGTCATGGCAGGGCTGATCCAGGGCAGCACCTGCACGGAGCACAGTGAGGCGCCTGCAGCCCACCTTGTTCTCTCCCAGGGGCTCACCCACAGGCACTCTTTTGACAGCATTTTCCTACACTGTTAACTAGAAAAAACAGATTGTAGGAGAGAGTTCTCAGTTGGTTTCTGCATGGGAATGGCCGAGGGAGCTGTCCTTCCTGGTGTGGTACCAACATCAGGAAAATCCTCCTCACTTGCTGGGATGGGCTGGGGAGGGGCAGGAGCCAGATGAGGAAATCTGGCTGTGCAAACACCTTCTCCTGACACTGATAAATGTATTTACCATGGTATTTACCATGGTAATTACCATGAGGTCAGGTCTGCAGAGATGCTGGCACATGTCCAGTGCAGTTCCAGGGCCATCAGCTGTAGCAGGTTGCTGCTCCTGGATGGAGCAGTGAGTGGAGCAAGCACTACTGCTGGAAGTGGGCCCCCTTATAAACTGCCTGGAGAGATCCTGAATGCCAGAGTAATGCTGGAGGTGGGAACATTTTTGCTAATTACAGTAAGAGTGGTAAAGTGGAGTGGGCAGGTTCCCACCTTCGTATTTGTGCTGCACAATCCAATATTTCCCTCACTGCCCAGAGTACTTCCTGTTCCCCTAGTGTCTTGCCTGGAAAAAACAGCACATTGGAACAAGGTCATGGCTGCAACAACTATTGTCACATCACAAAAAATATAAAGAACACAAGTGCTGCTGACCCAGAAGGCAGCACATGCCCAGCCCAGCCTTGGCACAGGGGGCAGGTCAATCATCCGAGCAGAGCTGGTGGGCCCTGGACTCACACCTGCACTCACGCCTGCACTCACACCTGGACTCACACCTGCACTCACACCTGCACTCACACCTGGACTCACGCCTGCACTCACGCCTGCACTCACGCCTGCACTCACGCCTGCACTCACACCTGGACTAGCACTGCAGGCAGAGATGAGAACAGCATCCTGACACAGACTGTGACACAGACAGGAAGAGTCTTTGCAGGTGAGATGCAGGTATTAAAAGGGAAGAAGCACATGAAGGTTCTCAGCTCATAACTCTTCACTTAGTTTGTGAGGGAGAGTCTGTTCAGCTCTGCATCCTGCCCTGGAAACAGCTGAGGGATGTGCACTAGCAACTGACATTTTTAGCAACATAAAAATATGAATAATGAACAAAATTTGATTTAGTATTGATGTGATTAGAGAGCTTTAGTACTGATTTAATAAAAGAGAGTGTCTGTGCCATGTGCTCAGCTGGTGGAATAAGTCATTTGGTTAGAAGGGACAATCCCAAAGGCATTCCTGGCCAGCCTGGAAAGTGAACCTGAACAGCTGCTGTATGGCAGCCCAGTGTGCTTCAGGCAATCGCTTCCCCCAAAACAGAAATGATGACAATCACAGAACAGCTGGCAGGAGATGCCCACTGAAGGCTGTGTAATTCCACCTGGAGAGTGAGAGATGATCCTGTGCAGGACCAGCATACAAGACTGCTTTTACCCATGCCCAGGTGTAAGACCTGGATAAAGGAGAGTGGTCTGAACCCTTTAGGACACTGAAATTATTGTTGGAAGAAAAACTTCCCTGTCTAATGGAGATCCCTGGAAGGCTGCCAGAGATCACTGGGTCGTCTCCCCCAGATGGCTTTCCAGAGCATTCCATGGGGTTGTAGTGACCCAGGTGTGGGACCTGGTGCTTTGCCTCATTGATTCTTATACTGTTGGCCTTGGTCCATTGAACCAGCCTGTCCAAATCCTTCTGAAGAGCCTTGCTGCCCTCTGGTAGATCAACACTTCTACCCAGCCTGGTGTCACCTGCAGCTGGCTGAGGGAGCACTTGATCCCCTTGCCCGCTGTTGATGAAGATCTCAAACAGAAATGCTACCACTATGGGAATTGATGTATCATTAATAACTAAGATACATTTTTGTTTGATCAAGTCTGGCAAATATCCTATTTCCATTTTATGAGATGTGCATCCCCAAAAACCTTTATAAAGGGGAGAGCACTCGCTGTGTTAGTGTTCTTCATTCCCTGGTACTAACCTGTTTTTTGCTGGTCTAGATTTGGGGAAAATTGAATTGACGTGGAAGAGAAGGTTGACATTTTTCTCGACTATTTTTTTCCTCTCTCGTGCCTTTTTTTTTTTTTTTTAATATTTTGGTTGCTATAGAAACAGCCCTTCCTCATTCAAAATACCATTTGATGGTACTATTTCCTATTAAAGCTCACAATTTCTTGCTGTCTCTGTCACAGTGTGCTAGTCACAGTTCCTGCACTGATCGCTGCCCCTCCACTGCCCTGGGAGTTTACATTTCTTTATTACAACAGAGTTAAAACTGACATTTTGCCCAAATCGCTTGTTCTTCACAGTAGTGGTGCAGCAGGACAAGCAGACTCTCAGGCTCTGTGGTGCTCACAGCCTCAGGGGCTGCTCTGCTCCTCACCCCTCCTGACAGCGAGGGCGTGGCCCAGTGGAAAACAGGGATTTTGGGTTTTGCACCTAGTGATCGTCAGGATCCACATTCTGCTTCATCCAGTATCTGTAAAACTTCTGGGTGAAAAAATCTGTCCACTTCCCTACACCTCTTCCTGTATTAATAATCTCAAATTAAGACGTGCCAAATCTGTTGGCCACACTCAAGGTTAGGTCTTGTGGTAAGTGGAGGGAAAGGAAGAAACAGCCACAGAAGTTTGGAGCATACACTTGAGGAAGGTAGACCCCCAGTAGACAGGTCAGGTTTATTAATTTTGGCAAACAGTTGTGCTGCGGGCTTTAGGGAAGTGCTTTCTTTAGCATGGTCAGTAGGGAGTGCAGTACATGGTGCTCCTCCTGTGTTTTAATCAGGCACCAGAGAAGACAGGAGTGCCTGGACTAAATGGTAGAAATCTTGTTTCACTTCCCTGAAAAAACTGACAACCTCTTTGTCAAACTTCTGAAAAAAACAGGGCATCAATGTTTGACAACAATTCTGATTGCTGAGTTAATGCTAGTAATTATATTATCAGTTTATCTCCATTTATTACATTAAAAGCTCTCCATTATTCAAGACACACCTGTGCACATTCTTTTCAGAGCTATCTGAGACTTGTTAAAGTTTTCTCAAGTACCTAACAGTAGGTGTAGGCTTCCCTTTGCATTTTTGTTGTTTCTCAGCTGATGATTGATGTTCTTTTTTATCACCATGTTGGGCTGATGGATGTTGCTGTTGGTGGTTTTCCTCCCACTCAAGATTCTCAGCAGGATTCTAGTGCTGATAACCCAGAACCTGGGTTATCTTTCACATCCAGCTCTGTTTATCCCTGCTTAATGGCTTCAGCAATTAACTTTGTTTTCACTGAATTTTCTCAGCTACTCTCCTGCTTTTAATGCAGATTTGGTATGAGAAGGCACATATGTGCTTGGAAAAATAGACTAGCAATACAAGGATATCCCTTCCTAAAAAATTAGAAATTATGTATTTTGGTTTTCTATCTCAGTTTTATAGTCTGAGATTAGGGTCAGGTTAAGGGTAGTGAAAATCTTTAAGAAGCCAATGTCTATGCAGGTCTGTATGGATGTCTCATAAGGTGCTCTCAAAGACAGAAATGCAGAAAAAAACAGAATAAAGCCAATTCACCGAGCAACAGAGGGACCCTGGGATGTTGTGCACATTTTCCAGCGGTGACCCAGACGTGTGTGAGAAGGGCCCAGGGTGGGCAGGAAGGCTGAGCCCTGCAAGCAGGGGTGCACAGAGTGACTGCCATGGGCCAGGGGTGTCCTTCACCAGGGAGCCCGTGTGGGGCAAGAGCAGGAGCAGAGAAATTGGCTGTGACACGAGGGGACCTGGCTTTGGAGGGGCTGCACTGTGGGGTCACTGGGGCTCCGGGGCACAGGGTACAGCAGCTCCCACCATCTGAGCACGAGGGCCCCTGCTCTGAGTGAGAAAGGGAGCTGTCTGTGCTTCGGAGCTTGCTTGTGGTTGATTTTAACTGAAGTCTGATGAGAACTCTGTCCCTACACCGGGCCTGATGGCATGGTTGTGTTGTAGGGTATGACAAGGTGATATAAGTGGTGATGCAATGGTAACTGGACAGGTGAGCAGTGCATGCAGTGCAAAGAATTGCAGCAAAACCTCTGAGACCTCGTTCCTGCAGTAACGAATGATGGCATGGGCGTGGGATCCTGGCTGCTTGACCAGAAAATCAATGAAATGTCAAATATAGCTTATCTGATTTCTTCCTGACCTCTTCCAATCACCTTTTACTTCTTCAAAACCATGTCTGCTGGCTGGCTGGCTCTTTGCACTTCCCATGTGCTCTTATGCTTTGTTAAAAGGAAGCAAATAAATAAAATTGTTTTCCCCTAGGAACTCAGAAGCTCAATTTTGCTGCATCAGCTTTGTGATATGTTAGCTTTGGGAAACAACTGACAGTGTATTTCTCCTGCTCTATTTAGGGAAAGATCAGCTGTGTCTCCTAACTGAAATGTTTTAAGCTTCTTTTTGTCAGGTAATAAAATTGTGTTGCTTTCTGTAACTAAATTCCTTGTGATATCTATTTCAAAGGCTGACATTTCTAATGCACTTACAGCCTGAGCAGTAAAGAGCTATTCAATTCCAAGTGTAAACTCATCCAGAGATGTTTTAAAGATCTAAGAAAAGGTCATCAAGGACACCAACATGATGATGTGGATGCTTCACACCAACACTCTCCAAGGGGCTGTTTCAGCAGAGGAAAAAAGGGATTTGGTGTCCGAGTTCATTTAGCAAAGTCAATAGTCTTTGCATCTCATGGACAGCAGGAGCTTACAGGCTGAAAACAATCATGATGAGAAAGCTTGAAAAAGCAGTGAATGACAATAAAAGACTGATAGCTTTACAGTAATCTTCTACTTTTTCTGTTTATCTGGAGTCCCATGTTGGTGCCTTTTCTGGAATTCCTGATTACAGATTTAATTTTGTGCATTCACACAAATGGTTTGTTTTAGTCCTATTTTTCATTTAGTTATATTTGTGTGAAACACCACCAATAATTTTTTAACTTCATCCTAATGCTAGCTGATGTCGCCTGCCAGTTTTTGAAGTCTGCTGGCATTCTTGGCTCTGTGGGAGGGTTTGTCTGTGTATGTCTCACACTTTTGGCCAGGCACCGACTGTGTGTGGGTGTGTCTGTCCGAGGTCAGGTGTGGATGGTGGTCCTGGCTGCAGAGCCTCGGGAGGCGCCGGGCTCCTGCCGTGGGAGCTCCGTGCCAGCCGGGCTGTCCCCGTGCTCCTCCCTGAGGAGAAATGCTGAATTCACCTCTCCTCTGAGCCCAGTGGCAGTGTCCAGGATGTCACCCCCCTCTGCAGGCCAGGCCATGGCCACAGCACCTGCTCTGGGTCTGTGCTGGCCTGGGAGAGGCCACCCAGCCCAAGGCTGCGGGCACTGCCCCTCTGGGCTCTGGCACGGCCAGGCAGCCACCACAGGATTCCTGATGTACTGTGTTCTGTAGGAATCAAAGGTTGCTTCCTCTCCTTGTTCCACTCTATTTTATAAGCATTTATGTATTTTATAAACATTTTCCAGAATGTATTGTCTCTGTCAGCTGTTTTGAGTAAACTCTGTTGTTTGCATTTCCCCGCAGCCTGTCCGGAGGCACGTGTTCTTTCAAGGCATTTGGCTCTCATCAAGACTTTATTTGCCAAGGCTGAAGATATGTTTGTGATGTTTGTTTAATTAATTCAAATTTTAATTTGTCCTCCAAAAAGGAACAAGGAGGAAAAAAATCCTCTCAGTTCTGCATTCCTTGTAACAAATGTCTGCGTGGAAAGGTGGTAGGGAAAGGAGTGGCAGCAATATCCCAGCAGAGAGCCCTGGTGCCCCGTGGCTGCCTGTGCAGGGCTGTGGCTGCACCCACGGGAGTGCAGCACCCACAGCAGCTCCTCTCTGCAGGGCAAGGGAAGGGCTCTGCATGGCTTCACTCCCAGGTTCATTGCACGCTTGCAGCTGCACTGCTCACACAGATGTGCCCTCGCTGCTGAACCCTGCTGCTTTTCCGTGTCTGATGTCCCTGAACAGCTGCCCCTGGTTTGGTACCCGTGGTGTGGGTGCCAGCTGTTTCCATGGCAGCCCCATCACAGCCCTCCAAAACTGCCCTGGTGTTTCCCAGGAATGATTACCTGCACGTGACCACCTCGCTGCTGTTTCTGTGTCCATTCCTTCAGAGAAAACAGACAACATGCAATGGCCTGTTGTGCAGTTGTCAAAGCTCTGGGATTATTTTCTCCACAAACCAAAGGGAGCCCAGCATTAACTTGCTTTGTAAAGGGCCAGGGGACAATTTGCATCTTTGCTACAGAAACCAAAGGAAGCAGAGCACTTTTCTGGGGCTGCTGAGCAGACGTGAGTGCTCTCAGAAATGTTTGAAATCTGCACACCAGGGAGGAGTGGTGAAGGACAGTGCAGAAACTCTGCCAGACAAATTCCACTTTCCAAAATCAAGTTTTGCCCTCAGAGACCTGCTTCAGAGATGCAGCCCTGGAATCTTGTTGGACTGGAAATTGCTTGAACCGTGGGCTGAAAAAGATCTGAAGATCTTTCATCCAAGACCTTGGTTTGTCACTATGAGTGTGACAAACAGCCCCAAAATTATTATTGCTTTGAAATTTTGTTGCTTGTTGCTTGCTTTTGATGAGTGTTTTTTAAAACTTCTTTTCAGATGTTTCTGTTAAGGTCAGTGATCAGCTAGAGCAGGGGGAGGAGGCAGACCTGCCCCTCTGCACAGCTCTGGTGAACGTGTCAGTCTGGAGAATGTGTCCAGAGCTGGGCTCCCAGTGCAGGAGAGACAGGGACAGGCTGGGAGAGCCCAGGGAAGGGCTCTGGAGAGCCACGGCTGGGAGAGCTGGGAGAGGAGGGTCTGGGGACACCTGGTTGTGGCCTTGCAGAACTAAAGGGGACCCATCAGAAAGACATTTTAGCAGGGCCTGTTACACTCACACTGCCAGAGGGCAGGGCTAGGTGGAATATTAGGAAAAAATTGTTCCCTGGGGGGATGGGCAGGCCCTGGCACAGGTGCCCAGAGCAGCTGTGGCTGCCCCTGGATCCCTGGCAGTGCCCAAGGCCAGGCTGGACAGGGCTGGGAGCACCTGGGACAGTGGGAGGTGTCCCTGCCATGGCAGGGTGGCACTGGGTGGGATTTCAGGTCCCTCCCAACCCAAACCACTCCATGATTTTGTGATCCCACACACCATCCCAGTGTGACAAAGCCTTTGTGAGCAGACCTGTGGAACAGTCTCACCCTCTGGACGAGTGGAGCAGGTCTGTCAGAGCTGCACTGCCACGTCCTCCTGGCCAGGGCTCCCCAGGTGATCACAGCAAATGACAGTGAGTGGAGCTGCTCACAGGCTGGGCCAATGGGTCTTGCAGGCTGTGAATTGTGCAGGAACCAAGTGCAACACAGTACTTCAAGATAAGTGTGTATAAAACATTAATTACATCTGTTTACAAACAATAACAAATAATTCCTCGAATGTACTGAGTATTTGTTTTTACTGCTATCAGGTTATTTTCTAATTTCCTTTAAAGCACCAACAGAAAGGAGGAAAGCACTTTTCCATCAGTCTGTCTAGAGGGTACAGAAAATACTTTATTTAAAGCTTTTGCAGCTCTATCTTATCTTTTCCTTTCTGAAGGATTTGATAATGAATTTTATATTCCAGCACGACATGAAATATTTAACTCACGCTCTTCAGTTCCAGTTCAGCTTCCCTTACCAAAAGAATGAGTTTGAGCAGAGAAGGGACCAGTACACAGGCAGAGATGCAGTGGTGCTGAGAGCAGCCTGCCCCTGCCCAGGGCCAGCACCCAGACCCACGGGAGGCTCCAGGTGCCCCGTGCCAGTCCCTGAACCACAGGAGACACCTGGCCTCAGTGCATGGGCTGTGCAAATGTGAACTCAGCCCTGACGCCCTGAGCAGTGCCTGGGCATTTCTGAAGGCTGGGAGGAACAGACATGAGAAAGCAGAAGTGCAATGACTCCTGTTCACACAGCGAAGCTCTTCCCTTGCCTCAGGATTGCTCCAAGCCAGCATGAAGGTCACAGCAGGGTGGAGGGGTGGCAAAAGGGAAGGGAAGGTGTGACCTCCATCCTGGGGCCGCCTGCTGACACTTTGCTGAGGCTGGGCTGGGTGAGATCTGGTGAAAACCAGATGTGAAACAGGTCAAGAGCTGTAAGCAGGTGCACTTAATTTAATTTTAATGACTGTGCATATGATTGGTTAAGAAGTAGGAGTTAGGAGAAATTCTGACTTTGTTTCCAGAGCTACTGTAAGGTTCCACATTGAGGCACTTGCTCTGGTTGCCCAAATGTGTGACGTGGTTGTTGATTCCTTTGCACCACCTGTAAGAAAAATAATAGAGGAAGCCATAAAGGTGACTTTTCCCAGCTAAAGGCATTACATAAATATTTGTTACACACACAAATGGAACATATCATAAGTTCTGAATTCAAGGTGCTTGAGGAAAATGTAATTTTGAGAACAAAATAGCAGCTTGTCTTACCCACAGCCCAGCATCTGCAATTGCATAAATAAACGTGTCCAGGCCTTGAGGAAGAGAAGCCCAGAGGCTCAGGGGAGAGGAGTGCACACCATGAGGTGCCCCAGGTCCTCATGTGCCAGCAGGAGGAATTACCAGAAGGTGGAATGAAGACAGTTGTTACCCTGTGTGGGCACGTGTGGGTTTCTCTCAAACAGATGGCACATCCTAAAGGTAACAGAATTCCTGAATTCTGAATTCCCTGAATTCTGCCTCTCAGTGTCAGGGGTGGAAGCACTGATTGTGTAAGCAGATGCTTATCACGGGATTGAAATCCTTACTCCTAGTGGGCACATTTTGTATATGAGGGTAAGGTGAGGCTGTGTGCAAAATTTTGAGGCTCAGTTTCTAAACTAGCAAAGAAAAGTGCATTTTTCTGAGCCAGTGAAAATAGATCCCTTGCTACGTGAGGCATCACTCTGTCCTCCCCAGCACGGGCAATGCTGTGTGTGTTCCTCAGGGAGTGCCTGCTGGCTCCCTCAATTCCCATCCCTGGCCTGGAGGGATCTCTCTGTGAGCTGCAGAGCTCCACCTTCACCTGCAGGACTTGTCCTTTCCTGGGTGGAACTTCGGGGGCTGTTGATGAGGTTCAGATTGTTCCCAGTGTCCCATGGCTCTCCTTCTGTGGGTCTCTGTGGTGATGTTGGGAGGAGAGAGGGCCCCAGCGATGGGGAGGACCCCCTGATAAGCCAGACTCCCCGCTCTTTGGCCAGGGAAATTACACTGTTTCAATGGTTCTTTATCCTTGCCAGTAAATTTAAAAAAGGAAAAAAAAAAAGTGACACCTGGCAATTCTGGTTTAGGTCAATTTAGTCTCAGCTTCTATACCTATAACTTAAAATTTACTTTTTTTACACAGGGTATGTGATGGATGCTCCCAGAGGCAGGGAGTGCTGAGTGTTCTGCAGAGCTGGGACAAGTTTTACCCCTGGCTGGTTTGTGTTGAGAGGTTCTGTATGACAATGCAAAAACAAAAAGTCCCAGACCGAGCTGAACCTCTGAGTGTGGCTCCTGCCCGGTGGCTGTGCTGGGCAGGTGGGTGGGGACAGGGCACACTGGCCTGAGCAGTGTGAGGGGGTCAGCAAAGGGCAAATGCCCCCCAGGGGCGGCTGGGCACGGCTGGGCACGGTGGGGGCACGGGGGGGGCACGGCTGGGCATGGCGGGGCACGGGGGGGCAAAACGGAACGGGGGGCACGGCTGGGCATGGCGGGGGCACGGGTGGGGCACGGGTGGGGCACGGGGGGGCACACAAACGGGGGGGCACGGGGGGCACGGGGGGGCACACGGGGGGCACGGGGGGGCACGGCTGGGGGCCACGGGGGGGGCACGGCGGGGGCACGGCGGGGGCACGGCGGGGGCACGGCTGGGGCACGGGGGGGCACGGGTGGGCACGGCTGGGGCACGGCGGGGGCACGGCTGGGGCAACGGGGGGCAACGGGGGGCACGGCTGGGCAACGGGGCACGTGTGGGGGCACGGTAGGGGCACGGCTGGGGCACGGGGGGGGCACGGCTGGGGCATGGCGGGGGCACGGCTGGGGCACGGGGGGGCACGGCGGGGCAACGGCGGGGGCACGGGGGGGCACGGGCGGGGCACG
This sequence comes from Serinus canaria, assembly GCF_022539315.1. Taxonomy (NCBI): domain Eukaryota; kingdom Metazoa; phylum Chordata; class Aves; order Passeriformes; family Fringillidae; genus Serinus; species Serinus canaria. The sequence goes on along the minus strand of NC_066319.1, from coordinate 62,284,079 downwards.
GGGGGGCACGGGTGGGCAACGGGGGGCACGGCAGGGCACGGGGGGGGCACGGCGGGGGCACGGGGTGGGCAACGGGGGGGGCACGCAGGGGCACGGGGGGCACAGCGGGGCACGGGGGGCACGGCAGGGGCACGGGGGGGCACAGCGGGGCACGGGGGGGCACGGCTGGGGGCACGGGGGGGGCACGGCGGGGGCACGGCGGGGGCACGGCGGGGGCAGGGGTGGGGCACGGCTGGGGCACGGGGGGGGCACGGGGGGGGCACGGCGGGCGCACGGGGAGCAGCGCTGAGGGCAGGGGGTGCTGGGACCCCCGGGCTGGGAGATTCCTCTTCCCGGGCTCAGAGGGGCTGGCTCTGCCACCCTGCAGCTCAAAAAATCCCGTCCAAAATTCCCACCAAGACCAAACCACAGAACCACTTCACACAACTGCACATGAACTGTGTGGAAATGCGTATGAAATCCTTAATCTGACCCCTAAAACCCCCGAATCAAAATAATTGACAGGGCTTATAAAACCCACGAGCTCCCTAAAGCAGAAAGCTCCTCGGGGGAGGCTGCTCTGCCTGTGTGGAAATCAGCAGCTCATTCCCAGATCCCCCTCGCCCGGGGGGTGGGGGGTCCTTGCAAAGCAGATTTCTGGGGAGCCGGATTAATTCCATGTGGATGCACAAATAGTCTACAGTTTAGACACGGCTATAAATGAGAAGACTAAACCAATGGAAGGGAAGGTCAGAAAGCCATCATCAAAGGTTTATCAGATACAGATAATTTGCACTCATTTAGCACAAATGAATTCAAGCTTTTAGAGTCTTTAATAATTAACGCATTAACACATCACTGTTTCTGACATTAGTACATTAATTTTCTATCTTCAGTAATGAATAGATCTACCAAAATAAAAACAGAAAATCAGATGCAGAAAACAGGAAGATTTTTTTCTGGCCTTGTGGCTTTTGTGTAAGTCTAAAACTGAGGGCTTGAAGTGATGGAGAGATCATTTGAAGGCTTTTTCTTTTTTTTTTCCTCCATGGCACAGAAATATCACAGATCAAAGACCAACATGAAAAAAGCAAAGTTGAATAGAGGCGTATTTAAGCCTTTAATTCAACTTAGATTTCAAATTTCAGCGATCAATGGAATATTTTGGAAAGAAACTATTTCTGCTCTGAAGCTCAATTTTTCGATTAATGAGTTATTATCAATTTTCTTTACTATTCTGTTTGAAGGAAACGCAGGTGTTTTGAGACAGCATAAACGGCATAAATCTGTGGGAAAAGCCTTGTTCTTTACCAGTATTGATTGCTCGGTGTTGATTGACATCCCCTGCGGGGTCCGGGTGTTTTATCAAGGCCTTCGATCACACTGCTCTGCATAAGAAATGCCCTTCCCTCTGTACTCAGGGCAGGTGTGAACGGACTATTTGGATTCAAATTTCTCTCCAGTGTGCTGTCCGGGTGCTGGCATCCTCCGGGCATCCCGCCTGCCCCAGGGGGACGCTGGGCAGCAGTGCCAGGATGCTCCCTGCCTCCTTTGTTTTCTGTGACAGAGGAGAGAGTTGCTGAGCCTGCAGCCATCCCTCTTACAACTGTTTTTTTCTTTTTGGTGGCTGTCACAGCCTTGCAAGGCTGTCACGGATGCTGATACAAGAAGGGCTGGATGAAACATGGGTTTTGGATAAGAGAGCGCATGTGATCAGAGAAGAGGAAAGATGGTGCTGGGGGATGTCAGTGTTCCCTCTTTGGCAATCCAAGCCCCTCACAGTGCTGGGAACACCTACAAGCCAGGGTCAGGGTGCAGTCCCTCATTGCACCACCTCCCTGGGAGCAGGCGTGGGCTCCTGCTGTGGGAAAGCTGAAGTGATGCCTGTGCAACGTTAAAACCAACCCAGCCCTCGACAACGGCAATCACAGAAATCCCAAACCCCACAAGTGCTGTTGCACCATCTGCAGTTCAGGGAGAGGTTTGCCGAGTGCTGTCCATGTTGTCAGTGTGTTGTACTGAGTGTTGTAGGTTTGGCTGAGGTCCTTGGTCCTTTTCTCTTCCTTTTCATGTCTTTTTTTCTGTGACCACAGACCACTTAGTGTTTTTGGTTCCATATCTGATCTCCCTTCCAACGAGGAGCCTTGGTTATCACGGCCTTCTGGAGCATTCCCAGCTGATGGCTATCTAAACAGCACCCCTGTTAGCTGAAGGAAAATGAGCTGAGCCTTCCTCAAGCAGGGCAGGTTGATGTGCTTTGGGCTGCAGTCAACATCCTTTTCAGAGTGCTTCTGTTGTGACACAAGCAGCTTGAAGTAAGAGAGTCCTGGTCTTTGTGGTGAAACAACTCCAAACCTTTTGCTTGAGTAAGATTTCAGGAGAGGAGCATTGGTTCTCTTTTGTTCTCTGGAAGTTCAGTGTGTTCCTTGGCAAAGGCCAGTGTAAGAGGGAGTATGAGGTGTGGTTCTGGGGTGCTGATTGTGGAAAGCCACTACCTTCCCCTCAAGCCTGACCCACCTGTCCTGTAGCACCCAGCTCCCGTGCCCTGACCTGTCTCACAGGTGCCCTGACCTGTCTCACAGGTGCCAGCGGTTTGTGAGAGGCTCCTGGAGGTGAGTGTGGTACAGGCTGTGGCTGGCTGCCAGGTGTGGCAGTGCTGGGTCACAGGGACGTGAAGGCAGGGGAAAGTGATGCCAGTCCCAGGGCTGCAGTGACTCAAATCTGCCCAGTACCCTGGGAAGAGCTCCTTTCACCCGTGAGTTCAGGTTTGTGCCAAGCCCTCACCCTGCCCCTTAGTGAGCAGTACTCCAGCAGTACTTCCTCCTACCTGTCCCCTCCGGTGTGACAGAGGTGTGCACACCCACGGGATTGTTACCCTCGGTGCACTGCGGGGTCAGGAGCCTGGCTGCACCTGAGCTGTGTGCTGGCAGAGCTGGGTGAGGCCACAGCTGGGGACAGGCTGCTGTCCTGGCTGAAGAGCTGCCACTTCAGAGAGATGCTTGAACGTAGCGCTGACCCGTAACTGCTGAAGGCATGAGTCAGTAAGGAGCCAAAAATATCTGTATTTGCAAAACTGGCCCTTCTGAAAGTTCACCTCCCCTCTGTGCTGGTTTCCTTCCCCCTGTGCCCAGCTGCAAAGGAGTTGCTACTGATATGATCCTGTTTTTGAGTAACCATATCAGATTTTTTAATTAGCTCTCTGGAATCCTTGGAACTCTGTAGATTCATGTCCCATGTGTAAATCCCACACTCCCACAAATATGTACTTAAGAGTATTGTTTCTACAATTATTTTCAGAGATAATTGGAAATGGCTTTCACTGACATTTGAAGTGTTCCTTGCAATGCCCAAAAATCTGAATGTATGCACACCTGTTCTGAAAGTGTTGCTGAAATACTATATGAGTGTTTTTTTCTGGAACAAGGCTTCCTGCTATGTTCAGTGAGACTGAAGGAGCAAATTGTTGCTTTGGCTTTTGTGGCAGTTCACGTAAGCCCTCAAAAGGACCCGAAAACTAAGGTTAATGAAGAAAGTGAAGGTTAAACTTCCTTGAAAGCATTTTCTGACTGAAATCCAGTCTCAATTTTTTAAATTCTTTGCAAGAATGAGCTTTAGCTGACCTTTTCCTCCCTATCTTAAAGCATATTAGGGATATGGTGCTGTGTGTGTCTGCTCTGGTTTGTCTGGCTGCCTGTCAGAGCAGTGCTGCTCACATGGCTTGGGAGGCATCCTTGGTTTGTGAATCACACACTGGGCATCCTGGGCTGCTTCTTGCCTGGGGGAATGTTGGCTCCATGAAAGCTACAGCAGGGGTTAGACCAGTCCTTTACCTTTCCTAGGCTTTTTTTTTTTTTTATTTCTCACATATAAACTTTTCTGAGATTCATAAGAAACAGTGGATTTGGAGAAAAGATAAACTTGTTCTCAATTTATCAGCAGGGTGTGTGAGACCCAGGCTCCAGTGTGGGCTCCCACGGGTTTGGGCATCCCCTGCTCTGGCACAGACCCCCAGGGCCTGCAGGGGGGTCTCTGCTCTGGCTCCTGGAGCACCTCCTGCCCCTCCTGCAGACACCTGGGGGCTCTAGGGCTGTTCCCCTCACGTACTCTCACTCCTGTCTGCAGCTGCCATTGCACTGGAGCTTTTTCCCTTTTTCTCTGCTGTTCACCATCACTGATGGGCTCAGCCCTGGCCAGCTGTGGCTCCCTCTTGGAGCTGCTGCCATTGGCTCCACTGGACATGGGGAATTTTCTGGCAGCTTTTCACTGCAGCCACCCATGCAGCCCCCCCATGACCAAAACCTTGCCATGCAACCCCCAAACTGTAATTAAAAGAATTTTATTTAAAATTACTTGGCAATTTTATTTGTAATAATAGGATTATGAAATTCATTAGAATTTGGGGAGAGAGGGGAAGTTAAGGAATTTAAACTTTTCTGTTGAATGTAAACCTTGTCAAATCTCCATAACAAGTTTTCACTAGCTCTGTCGTATATTGGATAATCAAATTAGGAATGTTAAATTATATATTTTTGTAGAAATAATGTGTATGGAAATGGAATAGATTTTGGAACACAAAACACTTCTTAAAGGCATTGCAGCTGGGATTATCTGACTGATAGGACTATGTCATTGGAGAGGTTCACAACGAATTTTTTTTCTTTTTTAACACTTATTTTGTCTGTAGCTCTACAGAAGTACAAAGGCTTAATGGTCATGGACATGGAAACATGTTTTTCTTCTGCATCCCGACATTTTAGCAACCTGCAGTAGAATTGCTCAGTTAAACACTGAGCCTGTGCAAACTAAATGCCACATTGCTACTTCCATACCTGAATGTCTGTTTTAAAGGCACTGACCTTTTGGTATCCAACCTTTACAAAGTGGTACTTTGTAGTACCACTTACTTACTTGCTGCTTATTTCATCGCTTTCACTTCCTTCTCCTTCTTAGGTAAAATTTAAATATGCCCTCTTAGTTTTTTTTTCTGGAGAGAAAAGATTTGAATTTTATGGTTATAACTGCTATACTTAGTACTGCAGTAAGTGGAGGTTGTTTCAGTGGCACCAGGCAGCAGTGCTGGACTTGCTTTAATGCCATTTGAGTCCCCCATGCTGGGCTGGGGGCAGAAGCCTTTGTCACAGCACCTTGCTGGAAGGAGATGTGCCTGACTGAGGGGAGCAGGGCAGTGATAAAACCCATCCAGCATCTCTCTTGCCACTTGCTGTAGTCCCAGGGCCAGTGTGGGGCATCTGTCTGTGGAGGTGGGGACAGCATCCTCATGGAGTGGGAGAGTGGGTCCCCTGAAGGGGCACTGGGGTGGCCTTTGCTGGATTCTGAGGGAGCAATTTCCAGTGTCCCCCTGCCCTCTGCTGCCATTCTCTGCCCAGCCAATCTCCCAGAGCCCCTTTGCCTCCAAGGCCTCCATTCCTTCCTGAGGTCAGTGAACGGCTGCAGGAGCCACCAGGAGCACAGAGGGCAGCAGAACAAAGGTGAAAGGATTTAGAACTCAGTTTCCATCCACTGAGGGTCTGAAGCATGGCTCTGCTGCTCGGCTTGCTGCAGGTACCTGGGGGTTGTGGTGTCCTGCCCAGCATGAGGTTCTGCTCCCCTGTGACCCTCAGCTGTGCTCCCATAGCGACTGCTCATCTGCATGGTGACAGTAAGGCACTCCTTCTGTGCCCACGACTGAATGTCCAGGCAGGGAAACCAGCCCAGGTGGCTCGAGGTGAGTGGGTTACTGCTTTAACCTCCCCTCAGGGTAAATGAGGCGTTGGAGACAGGACAGGTGGTACCTGTGAAGGATTCTGCTTTTGGAGGATAATCTCAGTGCTGCTCAGAGGTTTCCAGGTGCTAAGAGCTCATACCATGGCTGCAGGATCCAGCTGAAAACAGCTGCTGTCCACTGAGCCTGGCCGGCCATGCCATCACTGCGGGGCTGCTGTCTCTGCAGGACAGAGTGACCTTGGGGAACAAAAGGACCCACTGCGAGAGCAGCAGAGCAGCTGTGGGGTCATCTGGTGCCTGCTGTGATGGGAGAGCAGAGGCTGCCCTGCCCCTCCTGCCTGCCGGTACCGGGACTGTGACCCTGCTGCCAGGGGTGGGGCTGTGCCCCTCACCTGCCCCTGACAGACAGACAGACAGACAGACAGACAGACAGACAGACAGACAGACAGACAGACAGCAGCCACCGGGCACTGCCAAGGCAGGTGTCTTCTCCTTGGTGGGCACCCGAGGGGCTGGGATCATCTCCTGTTCCTGAGGGGCTGGGATCATCTCCTGCTGTACCCGAGGGGCTGGGATCATCTCCTGCTGTACCCGAGGGGCTGGGGATCATCTCCTGCTGTTCCCGAGGGGCTGGGATCATCTCCTGTTCCCGAGGGGCTGGGATCATCTCCTGCTGTTCCCGAGGGGCTGGGATCATCTCCTGCTGTACCCGAGGGGCTGGGATCATCTCCTGCTGTTCCCGAGGGGCTGGGATCATCTCCTGCTGTACCCGAGGGGCTGGGATCATCTCCTGCTGTTCCCGAGGGGCTGGGGATCATCTCCTGCTGTACCCGAGGGGCTGGGGATCATCTCGCTGTTCCCAGGGGCTGGATCATCCTGCTGTTCCGAGGGTGGGTCATCCGGTACAGGGCTGGATCATCTCTGCTGTACCCGAGGGCTGGGTCATCTCCTGCGTACCCGAGGGGCTGGGATCATCTCCTGTTCCCGAGGGGCTGGACATCTCTGCTGTTCCCGAGGGGCTGGGGATCATCTCCTGCTGTTCCCGAGGGGCTGGGATCATCTCCTGCTGTACCCGAGGGGCTGGGATCATCTCCTGCTGTACCCGAGGGGCTGGGATCATGTCCGGCCGTTCCCGAGGGGCTGGGGATCATCTCCGGCTGCAGCACCCGCGTTCTGCCGGCCCCTGGGGCCGGGGAGGAGACAGCAGATGGCACTCGTGACATGTCACAGACGGAATTTCTTCAGGGAAATGTGGTTCCTGCGGGGAACTCCGGCGTGGCCCTGCTGACAGCCGCTGTTGTGCGCCGGCAGGTGCGGGAGGTGGGGATGCGGGATCCGAAATTCCGCACGGAGCCGCTGCCCCCGGCCGGGAGGGGCTGCGGGCGGAGCCGGCTGCTCGCACATCGGGGCACGCCGACAATTGCTGCCTCCGAGGGCTCCCAGAGCGCTCAGGCTGCTCGCTCTGGATTTATTCACTCAGCAAGAAAAGCCCTCGGTGCCAAATGTCTCGGGAGAGAGGGGTCTGTTTCCGTGCGAGCCAGCTCAGTGCCCGAGGCGCTGGCTGAGTCACCAGCCTGCATCCACCGTCCCTGCCCAGAGCTGGTCCCACCCCGCATGTGACAGACCCAGGCTCCAGCAGAGCTTCAGGGCTAATTCTGCCCAACACCAACGCTCCAAACCTCCCACAAATCTAGTGATAAAACCCTGTTTCAATTTCCTTGGACTGGAGCTGTGTTTTCCCCGTCTGTGCAGGCACAGCCAGTGGAAGAGCAGTGGGGAAAGGGAGACCCTGTGACAGGGCAGGAGTGGGGAGTTGCAGCAGCAGGGAGATGGGTTTTTCCACACTTGGGAGCTGGTGGGGTCTCACAGAGGATGCCAAAAGGGTTGGTCAATGCAACTGGGAGCTATCTTGCACCACCTATGAAAAATCCGGGTGATTAAGAGAGGGCTGTGGAGTCAGCAACCCTGAAGGGTTCTGGGTGGACAAAGCCATGTCCCACCTGACTGAAAGCCTTGGTGTCAGCAGCAGGTGCTCCCTCCAGCCAGGGTTTGTATGGCCTGTTAAAGCAGCAATGACCCCGTGTAATATCCTAAGGAAAGGAGGAGAGAACTGGAAGATCTTCATGGACTGAAACTACAGATTTGGCTGTCTTGTACTCTGTGTTTGATCCATATCTTGGTTTTGGAGTTCACTTTGTGTAATAAATGATCTCTAGTTTTTTTTATGAAACATGAACAATATCAAGATTTAGAATATATGGCCCAAATTTATATTTTATTGTGAGAATTTCTGTACTGTTATTCCTGGAACAGACATCAGGAAGAACACCAGTATTAAATGCGTAGTGATGACTAAATAAGTTATTTACAAATATTTAAGGCTCCTGGAAGACACTTATGTAACAACTCATAATTTCAAACACTTACATGCAATTTTCCAGGTGGTGCATTCCCATATTCCCTGTTCCACATGACAGTAGGGTGTGTGCTCTGTGTAACTCTGCTCTGCTGAAATATGTGTGTGGCTCCTGAAAACCTTCTACAGCTAATACCTCAGGCAGACAATTGCTAATCCTCTGGAAATAGGCTTTCCCTAAAATCACAGCACAATTAGAAGACTACAGTCCTATGTGTAAGCAGACATAGCTGTCTTGCACTTTGTAGATTAGGGTGACCTTTTATAAGCCAACTGTTAATACTCCATTGAAGTATTTACTGTTTTGCTCACGTACTTCAGAGAATTTGTGACTTTCATGGGCCCAGTGTTCTTCCTCCAGGGCTTGCGGAGGACACAGCAGTGCAGCTCTGCTGCTGAACCCCTGATTTACTGAAATTAAAGCCTGAAATGCTGTATGACCTGTGCAAAACTCCCGTGGCACAGCAGGGGCAGAGCCATAGGGACGCTCTGCTGGCCCCACGGCACCTGACCAGTGCCCAGAGTGCAGGTGAAGGGGTGGAGGACAGTCAGTTCTGTAATGAGGGTGCCACCACTGCCCAAACCAGTCCCCTCCCCACCTGGCTGGACACCCACAGAAGGGCCCAGCATGCCAGCCCCTTCTGAGCCTTTTGCTGGAGCACTGGGCCTGGCAGTGGCCCTGTGTGCCCCAAGGGTCCCTGCAAACAGGAGACTCTCCTGCTGTGTCCTTTCAGCCTGGAATTCCAGCCAGCCTGAGGATGAGCCTGACAATACACATCCCCAGGGGGTGTTTCTTGGCATCCTCAGTCTCCAGGGAAGGCTGGCAGGTGCTGGTGTGGCAGGATGAGCCAGGAGGATGGCAGTGAGTGACATTTGGTTACCAGAAAGGTCTGGAGTGCACTTCAGGGAGAGCAGCTCCACTCTGGCACGATGAAGGGCAGTGTCCAGGGCTCCCTGCCCACGAGTACAAAGGGTGGCTGGCTCTGTGACAGCAGTTCCATGGATGGCTGTGGGATGCATCTCTTCTGCCTGCACAAAACACCCTTGTCATTCATTGAGCTGTATTGGTGCCCCTGGATTTCTGTGCTCACTGTCATGCATGCTTTCATCTGTGAATGGAACAGCCAAGCTCTAAAGGACAAGGATCTGTGTTACAGGGTGGTTATAGGGTGTTGCCTGCTTGGAGCCTATGGCTGACACATCCCTCTCCTCCTCCAGAGCCCACAGTGGCTGAGCACAGCTGCAGGGCTGAAGGCCAGGTCACCTCAGGGGGCTGCACACCCCCTGAGCCAGATCCTGGGCAGCACTGGGGCAGTGGCATGGCTGGGAACTGAGCTGGATCCTGGGCAGCACTGGGGCAGTGCCATGGCTGGGAACTGAGCTGGATCCTGGGCAGCACTGGGGCAGTGCCATGGCCAGGGAAGTGCTCCCCATGGCCCCTCCTGTGTCTGGGGATTTCTGCCCACCCTGAGACCTGTCTGGCCCACACCTCCCCCGGGCTGCACGGGGGGAATGCAGCCCTGGACACCTGGGAAATGTCCCTGTCTCTGGCATTGTACCACATGGGGATTCTTTCAAACTGATATTTGTTTCTTCTTCCAAACACTGAGGGATAATCAAGGGGAATCAAAATATTTGTCCTCCCCTCTTTGCCTGTTTTTTTATTCCCCAAAAGAACCATTCAGAAATCAAAGGAAATCCTTGCCTGGAAGAATTTTTTTCCTGTGCATTTGAATGGTTTGTCTGTAAGGATTCAATTTTGTCAGCAGCTTCAATGACATCTTTAAACTCATTTCCTTGGTATGAAATGAGCATTTTAAATTCACAGCTTACAGGTTAAAAATGGTTCTGTGCCCCGTTGTTTTGGTATCCTTCCCACAGGTGCAGGAGGACAGTAACAAATTTGTACATTGAGGCACTCATGGGCTGCAGGAACAGGCACAGCACAGAGCAGCAGAGGTGCTGCCCCACACCTGCTGCCTCTAAAGATAAAGAATGGAATAATTTACTGTTATTACAACTTGAGCCACTTGAAACTCAGGGAGAATGAGCCTGCCCACTGGGTTCTCAACCCCTGGTGCCCGTGCCAAGGGCTGTAAGGATGGCAGTGGGTTCAGAGGCAGCCCTGAGCCCCCAGCACCCCGAGCAGGGCCCCCCTGCCCAAGGGATGCTGCAGGACAGAGCTGGCACTGGCAGGGTGGGGCAGGGTGTCCCTGTCCCCTGGCACGGAGAGCTGGGCGTGCAGGGGGTGGCAGGCAGGTGCCCTCAGTGCCACAGCGAGCTGGGTGCTGGCACTGAGCGTGGAAGGACACACTGACAGCAGGGCCTGGAGCTTCCTTCCTCTTTGATCCGTGCCAGCAATGGTGGCAATGTCAGAAACAGTTTCAGTAAGAAATTTAATGTGCATAAAATCAAGACTATTTTGAGAGTAGAAGTAAGAGCCTCTCAGTGTTCATAATTTTTCTCCCATGAGTGCCTCTCTGCTTTTAATTATTTCCTATTTGCATGGGGTTATTGTTAGTAGCCTTAGTGCTTAGAAGGTACAAATAACATCTCCAGTGGGGAAAAAGAACTGTCTTTCCTGACACATAAATATCTACCTTGAGTACTTTTGGACTAAGGAGAATTACTTTAGGAACTCTTAAACACTCTTTAACATCTACTGGGAAGTTCTGGTTTGGCTTACAGTACAACTGTCCCACTGGTCCCTTAGTCCAGGGCACAGGTTTGGGAAGGCTTGCACCACACACTCCAGAGCTGTGTTTGTCTTCTGGAAGTGCATTTACAAATTTGGTGGGCTCCAGCTGAGAAGCATCACCCAGCCTTGCTCAGGGGGGATTTACACTCCAGCACCATGGAAATGGCTATAGGCAATGAGCAAGTTTCAATAAAACAGTTTTCTGCTGTTGTCTGTAAAATTAAACTGCAGTATTAAATGAAGAAAATACCTAGTAAATTTGTTTATTAGGTTTATTAGGTATTAGAATAAAATAAAGAAATATGTCAGGGGTTAATTTGCCTGGAAAGATAATCAGAGACTCTTCAACTGGAGCAGGCAGCCTGGGCAGTGTCCTTAAAGTTAATGGTCTGTCAAGTGAGGCAATGAGAGCCTGTGCAGCTTCAGTGGCTGTCAGCATCTCTGCTGGTGTTGTGCAGCAAGAGGCACCACAGGAATGCTGATTTCCTCTGAAAACACTTTGTAGCCCTCCCCAGCTTCCTACAGGCTTCACCTGTTGCCCACCACCTCTCTGCAGACCATGAGGCTGTTGGAGGATGGATGAACAATTCAATTTCCTCACAATTGTTTGGAAAAGCTGGTCTGTGTGGTGTGAACATGTGAAACTGGCTGGCTGCTGCCCTTGGAGGATGCTGGATGGTCGAGAGGAAGGAGCTGAGCCAGGGCTGGAGACGCTGCACTCTGTCCCAGGTGGAAAAGCCTGTGCTCTGCTGTGCCTGTCTGCTCCATGCCAAGGAGAAAAACATCCTCTGGCATTAGATCAGCCTTGACTCTGAATTTAGAGGAGTTATTGCAGCTCAGCTCTTACTCCAAAGCTGAAGGATGAAAGCATGACATTTTAAGATGCAGAATATCCTACAGATATAGCACCAAGCCAACAGAGTGTAAGATGAAATAAAATACAATATAAAATACTATATAAACTACTGTACACACCAGGAGCAGCGAGGGGGTAACCCAGAGGCTGGGTGCAGCCCACCAAGCAGCCTGGCCTGCCCCTGCCCTGGGATCCCAGGGCCTGGGGATGGCCAGGACAGAGCCTGGGCTCTGGGCACCAGGACAGCTGGCTCTGTGAGGGACCCCAGCCCCTGTGGGTTTACATCTCCTACCCTCGCTGCTGATGGCTGCTAAAACTGCTGACTCTGTCTCCCACTTCCTGATTCTTTCGCTCCCTCTCACACGTGCTTTTGTCTCAGCTGAAGCTCCTCAGCTTGCAGGAAAGATTACGAACAGACGCCTGAGCTCCCGTGTCTGAAGAGCCTTGAGACTTTCAGAAAAGATCAAAGATGTACAAGTGCTTTTGCCTCAGGAAAATCCAATGGACATTGCCTAAAATCCTGTAAAACCTTTGAGGTGGAAAATGCAACTTCTGCAGCCTCTCTTCCCTCTGCCACACAGGTCAGAATGGACACCCCAGGTCCGGTTTGGCCAGTTCCTCTCGGGCAGACTCGGCAGCCCTGACTGGGTCTGCTCAGTTCCCATTCCTGCCCTGCACCAATCCAGTCTGCTTTTAAATCTGCATTTCTGACCACCATAATGTAAAAGGTTATGTTCTGCATATTGTTTTCAAATAGTAATAATAAAAATAAATTCTTGTTTAAATAAATAAATAAAAAAAAAGCCAACAAAAAAGTCACATTTTGAAAACCCTCCCATTTGTTTGTTCTCTGTAATGCACCTTTTCCCATCAGACTTAAAATGTTTTTAATTACCTTCTTTAATGTCCACTCTTCAATTGTTTTTCTCAAGGCCACCAACCATTTTGCACATGGAGAGAGGAAAGTGCAGCTTGTTCTCTAAAGCTACACTCTGCTCCTGCCTTTCTGGGAAAACTCAGGCGAGCTGCGTGTTTTGGACAACAACAGCAGATTTCCAGGAATATTCCAGTGAGCACACTCTCACAGGGAAGCCAAGCCTGCAGGCTGGGGCTGGGATCAGCAGGAGCACTGGAGGGATGGGGTTCAGCCCTTCAAAGCCCCAGTGCCCATGTGCATGCCAAGGCAAGGCCCCCCGCATTTGGGGTGGCCACAGGGACCTGCTGTGGGGTCACGGTGCCCTGGGCAGCACCTGCTGAGGGTGGGCATCACCTGCTGAGGGTGGCAGCGAGGTACCTGCTGAGGGTGGGCAGCACCTGCTGAGGGTGGCAGCGAGGTACCTGCTGCCCCTTGCATGGCATCCTGGCAGGCTGAGCTGGTGCAGGAAGTCCCCTGCTGAGGGAGCTTTGTAGATGTTTTTAGCAGAAGTGATGGTGCAGTTGTGGTGCTCTATGAAAAGCATTGAAAGCAGTGTCCAGCTCTGGCTGGGGCTGGAGGAGCCTTGGGAATGGGGCTGACTGTGGGGGCAGAGGGAGCTGGGCTCTGCTGCCTCTGCCCCTGCAGCTCCCGGGGCCAGGACAGACAGTGACACAGCCCTGCTCCAGGAATCCTGCCCTAGGAATCCTGCCCAGGACCTGCCCTGGGAACAGCAGTTCTGCTCTGGCTGCAGTGCCCTGGGAACAGCAGTTCTGCTTTGGCTGCAGTGGGAACAGCAGTTCTGCTCTGGCTGCATGGGCAGTGCTGGGAACAGCAGTTCTGCTCTGGCTGCAGTGGGAACAGCAGTTCTGCTCTGGCTGCAGTGGAACAGCAGTTCTGCTCTGGCTGCAGGGCCCTGGGAACAGCAGTTCTGCTCTGGCTGCAGTGGGAACAGCAGTTCTGCTTTGCTGCAGTGGGAACAGCAGTTCTGCTCTGGCTGCAGTGGGAACAGCAGTTCTGCTCTGGCTGCAGGGCCCTGGGAACAGCAGTTCTGCTTTGGCTGCAGAGGGAACAGCAGTTCTGCTCTGGCTGCAGTGGGAACAGCAGTTCTGCTCTGGCTGCAGTGGGAACAGCAGTTCTGCTCTGGCTGCAGTGGGAACAGCAGTTCTGCTCTGGCTGCAGGGCAGGGCTGGCCTCGGGCTGGGGCTGCCCATGGCCCATGCTCTTACACACTGCCCCTTGCCCATCATACATTCCAGCTGGTTATTCCCTTCCCTCATTAACTGACCAGAATCTCTCTTTTCCAGATGGAGTATTATTCTTTTGAGGCCAAATATCAAATCCAAATCAAATCTGCCTTCACAGGTGGATCTCTAGGCCAGCTGCCCCCTGGGTCTTCCCTTGTTGGGTATTCCCTGCTGTCACTGCTCCTGGGCTCTCCCCACCCCATCAAGAGAGCAATGATGACCCCCTAACTGGATTTAATCTCCCCAGAAGAAAGGATTTCTTCAAGTTCTCGTCATGTAAAGCACAATATTAAAACATTTCAGAATTGCACAGCGGCTCAGTCTAAGCTTTTTTCCTTAAAGATAGATGTTGCCATTAATCAGAGGCTCTCCTGCTTTGCTTCAATAAGCCAAGCTCATTGCAAGAACAAAAGGACTGCCACTGGAACAGCCCAGCTTTTCAATTTCAAATCATCTGAATCTTACAGAAAAAATGAAATTTTCAGCACTCACAAATACTGTGCAGAACTAAATGATACAGGCCATTTCACTTTCCTTCATGACTCTCTAACTTATTGGCTTTTAAGTAATGGATAGTCCAACATCAAAAGCTCCACTCAAATAAGACAAACAAACACTTAAAGCACACATTACACATGGCATTCCCAGCCATCTGTGAAGGGTGATCTCTAGAGAATAGAGAGGGAGATTGTTAAATTGTCTAAACCAGAGCACAAAGCATCAGCGGGGGAGATGTTCAAGCACTGCTCAGGTGCTTATGGGGGAGTATCTTTATTTGATGACCAAAGTCAGGAGAGACTGTGATGAAGGCTCTTACAACCCACTGTAACCTTTCAGCCCTTCCTGCTTTTTCCCCCATTACTATTCAGCCACCCTGAGGACTGGCAGGCAATCTCTTCTACATCACTATTTTTGGTCTTGGTCTCCTGTAGCTCTGCCTCCTCCTTGCTCTCCCCTTACAGCTGACCCTTTCGAACAGGACTTTTGGAGGTTCCTTTTCATCTCCTGCTCAGCCTTTTGGGGTGCAGTGAGCCCAGTCTAGCCTTTTCCCCTGAGCCCTGTGAAATCTCTTCTTCACTCACTGTCCTGGAGCCCGTGTTTGTGTCACATGAAGCAGAAGCTGCTTGTCCCGTGCAGAGGGCTCCTGGCCCTCAGTCCCCACTGTGTCACTGCCTTGCCAGTGACATCTGAGTTCCTGTCTTGGATGGCTCCTGAGGGCAGCACCACTGCAGCTTCTCAAACAAACCTGTCACCCTCTATAGCTCAGGGTGTGTGTTCAGCAGGATTGTGAGAGCACCTTCATCACCTGTCTCTGCATCTGCCCAGGGCCTCCTTCTGTCCCCAGCATTACAGAATCACAGAGTAGTTTGTGTTGGAACTGGAGTCCCCTTCCTGCCCAGCACAGGACAGCTCCCAGAGGCACATCCATCCCTGCCAGAGCTGATGTTTCTGCCTCCCTGGGTGTCCCCCCGGTGTTCATTGCTATCCACACTTGGCACCAGCTCTCCAGCTGCTATCAAAGCAGGACTGAGTCAGCCAAGTGCTTTCGAGGAACTCCCCTTCTTTATTCTTACTTCTTAACACAGCTGAGCTGTGGCTTTGGTTATGTTTTAGTATCTGAATTTGCAGTGAAACTCTGTTAAGCTGTCTGAACTGACAGAGATTTCAATTTAGAGTGTACTCTGGAATGTATTCCGTTACTTTATCTTTGTCCTCCTTATCACCGAGCTGAATGGCAGCTTCACTTGATTCCTGATGCCTTGAAACTTGAGTAGGAGCTGTGGAGGGCTTTTCTTGGAACTCCTGTCCTACACAAAAAGGAATGCAAACACTAATTCCACGGCACTTCCCACAAACTCCTGGTTTACAGCATGCTGTCTTTTCTCAAGATACAAGTGTTTTATTTAAAATGGAGCTTGTATTGATGTGGAGTAGTTTATCCTACTCATACCACTTGTTTCCATGCCTCTGAGTCAGACTGTGCCCTGGCCAAGCCATTAGAACTTTTCTATCGTGTTTCTTCTACCCAAAGGACCAACCCTCCTGTACCTCTGCAGAATTTCAGGTGTCTGCAGCCTGATCTCCCTGCTCCTGGCAGAAGGGCACAATTGTTGCCATGCTCCTGCTGTTATGAAAATTAATCCACTATGCCAGAGGTTTATGTCCAAAAAGGAGACAGAGGAATCCTGTAACTTTACTTGAATAAAGGGAGAGGCCATGGACATTTCCCATGGGGTCTCTCAAAATGCTGGAGGACACAGCCTCCTTTTTATCCCAATTTCCCAGCTGCATTTCCCTCTTTCTCTCCCCATTGGCTGCAGTACTTGAGAGGTGCAGACTTCCCCAGTTGCCTAATAGAGACCCCCTGTTTCTTTGTATCTCTGTCCTTTTTCTCTAAGTCCAGGAATTCAGCACGGCCTTGGTTGAACACCAGTCTGTGTCAGTTAGTGGGATTCCTCAGGAACTGAGGGCTCTTCCCATTGCTCCTTTCATCTATCAGCATCTGGCTTTATATGCAAGCAGGGCCACGGTTTGTTTGTAGAGACACATCCCACTGTTCCTTCAGTGCCTGCATTCCCTCCCTGCCTGTCCTGCTCCTGACCTGATCGCTGACTCAGCTGCTGTTCTCCAGAATTAAACACTAATTTCTGGCCACTTCCCATCCTTTTACCTTCTGATGTTCCAGTTCCCATTGCTAAATTCCCACTCGATTTTTTTCTACCCTCTGTAAAAGTAGCCAGTATCTCCCTCTCTTTCCCTTTCTCTTACTGTTAATTTCATTTTTATGTGCTATCTTCAAGCCTTGGAGAAAAATCTTAAAGGATGCAGCTTTCCCAGAATGTACCCATTATCTCCTAAACGAGCCCTGCAGTCCCAGTCCTGAGCCCTTTGCATCCCTCCCTTATTTTGTGGCATCTTCACAGGAGTGGCTTCCTTGGCACAGACCTGATGGCTCAAGTCTTCCCACTGCATCAACCTCCTCTGCCCTGTGCCAGGAGCAGCTGCCACTGACAGTCCTTGTGAGTTTCATTCCTTAAAGTTAGTCCTCACCTCTTTGGTTACGGCTTCTAACTGGCCATGACTGCTGTGATTTGTGGAACCTCCATAAAATGTTGTGGAATGGCCACAGCCCCTGAGCAGCCCCGTCCCTCAGGACAGTGTCCAGATAATCACAGTTTATCTGGGGCTCAAAGGGCTCCCAGCAGAGCTCCTCATGGATTCATTCCTGGGCAGGTGCACTGTCTGGTACCGATGGGGACAGAAAGGTGACAAAACCAGCCCTGGTTTAAAATCCTGAAGTGTCTCTGCAGCATTGCTGCAGCTGCTGAGGTTTTCTTACTCTTGGGGTCTGCTTGGGGTTTGCTCAGATGACACTGCAGCCGAGTGCTGCCCTCAGCATTCCATGCTGCCAGCCCCTTCCTCGCTCCTGCCTTCAGGAGAAATGGGTTTGTAGTGTCTAGATAAATAAATAATTTTCACTAAATAACTTTCTGTGAGACTTAGAGCAGCATTCACAGCTTTATTAAGTCTCACAGCACTGAGGGGAGGGAATCTGGTTTAAAATAAACAAACACAGGCTGGGCTGGTACTGCTGCAACTGGAACACACCTGGTGAAGCCGAGACAGCAAACGTCAGCGTGCAGCAGGGAAGAGCTGACATCCCTGCCACACTGGCTGCTGCAATGCTGCATCTGCTTTGGGTCTGCTGGGTCTCACAGAGCATGCAGGAGGAGGAGGAGGAGGTGATGGAAGGAAGGAGTCTCTCTCTTGCTCACACCAGAGCTGTGTTTCCATCCTGAGCAATTCTTTAACGTCTCCATGCAGAGGCATGCTGGGCTAACAAGGCAGCTCAGAGAGCTCTTTGCTGCTTTTCTTGGCTGCTGCTGAGGACATCGGCTGAGTGGTCACTCTAACTGAGGGAAAAGGTGGTGCTGGGGTGGCTGTGGCTGCAGAGCTGTCCAGGGCAGCCCAGGGAGAGATGGAACATTGAGCTAATTTTCTGAAGACTGGCACAAGCTTTGCAGCAGCTTGCAGCAAATAAGTAACTCACTGCATCACATTTATCTCAGCAGTTCTGGGGATTCTTTCATTGTGCAGGTGTGAAGAGGCATTTCCAAGCCCAGATGACACTCCTAGTGATGAAGCAATAATTGTTCCTGGCATTCTGCTTGAGGTTTGGAGGCAAACTTTGTCCTGAGCTGCTGTGGCACCAGCTCCAGTCAGCACCTTGGCAGCCTGTCCAGTGCAGGGCAAGGAGATGCAGCCCCTGCAGCCTGTCAGGGTGTTTGGGTCTGCCTCACCCTGCTGGCACTGAGCTGCAGCTGCTGGGTACAGAGCCTGCTGCTGCCTCTCCACAGAGTACTGGGGCTTCTGTCTGAGCCAGCTCGGGTGCCGTCACTCTGGTCACTCTGGTCACTTTGGTCACTCTGGTCACTTTGGTCACTCTGGTCACTCTGGTCACTTTGGTCACTTTGGTCACTCTGGTCACTTTAGTAACTCTGGTCACTCTGGTCACTTTGGTCACTCTGGTCACTCTGGTCACATTGGTCACTTTGGTCACTTTGGTCACTCTGGTCACTCTGGTCACTCTGGTCACTTTGGTCACTTTGGTCACTCTGGTCACTCTGGTCACTTTGGTCACTTTTACACCAGCCCAGGACTCTGCCTGCAGTCCAGTGTGGAACCAGCAGGAGCCTCTGCCCACATCAGCCCTGCACTTCTCAGAACCTGTTTGCAGAGGGAGACCCTCGTGCAGGAGCCCATGAGGGGGCAGAGGGGCCCCAGAGCCCCACACGGGGTGGGAGCCACAGGGACCCCAGCGCTGTGGGGGCAGCTTGAGCCTCCAGTCAGGCTGGCCTGGAGCTGGGAGGTGTTGGAGGGTGGGGGGCTGATGTACCCCCTTCCTTCCCCTTGCAGGCTTTGCAGAAGTGGTGAGGACCCTGCTGTACCCCTGGCGGTGCCACCAGCCATGCCCAGCTCTCTTGCTGGCTCAGGCCTTTCCTCACAGACTCGTCTGCTT
The DNA here is from genome assembly GCF_022539315.1 of Serinus canaria. Classification (NCBI taxonomy): domain Eukaryota; kingdom Metazoa; phylum Chordata; class Aves; order Passeriformes; family Fringillidae; genus Serinus; species Serinus canaria. The sequence continues at coordinate 62,265,226 of NC_066319.1, read as the reverse complement.
TTTGGGTTTGGGTTTCCCTCAGGGACCTCAGGGCTCAGGGTGAGATCCTTCGGTGCCACCCCAGAATGTAACCAGCAGGAACCCTGCACAAGCAGCCAAGCAAAGCAGAACATCCTGATGTGAAACCAGAGGTGCTGGGATAAAAGGAGAGGGAGGACATGGACATTGTAGCCATTGTGTTTTTAGGACAGTTGCCCTTTCCCTCAGTGACAGAATTTCCTTTTGTGTGTGTGTGGACTTGTAAAACTCCAGCCCTTGGACTCAAAATACAACTGAATAAGGATAAGTGCTGGGTGCTCTGTATCACAGTCCTGAGCTGCTGGCAACAGCTGTCATGTGGTGCAATTAAAGGAAATGTGTTGCCTGGAGTATTAATTAACAGACAAGTAATCAGCAGCATACCTGCACACCTGAGCTCCTTAGTCCCATTGCAGAAGTGCAGGGGCTGGCCACTTAGCTTCCAGCAGCTGTGCACATCAGGGCAGTACAGTGCTCCCTCGTTCCCTGAGTTTCATTAAAGGAAGTTCAGTGAAAAAAAATTCATTTGAAGAGATGCCAGCCATCTAAAACATACCCTGCTTTTACTGAGTGTATGCAAATGAATTATAAAACGTCCATGTAGAGAGGGGGTGCAGGAAAAAAAAAAAAAGAGAATTATCACACTATTTAAGATCTGTACCCCAAGTTTTGTCTTTTGTTTCCCCACCTCCATGTGCAGAAGGGAGCTGCCTACCCAGGGTCCAGCACCTCCCACAGCTCTGGCCCACATGGGCTGTGACTCCCCAGATGTACAGCCAGAAAAGCTAGGGAGGGTGAAACTGCAGGGATTGGGCAGTCAGCACGCTGGGAGTATCACACCCAAACCCACAAATCCACACCTGCAGCTGGGCTCCAGTGCAGTTCAAACATCATGGCCTCGGGTGCTGCAGCGTCCCTGAGAGCTGCAAGGGAGTGGGACAGCAGCAGGTCCCTGGGTGGGATGGCTGCAGCCCTGAACTGGAGCCTGAGCCCGATGGCAGGAGGCTGTGTCACTCACAGAGTCACAGAGTCACAGAATAACAGAGACAGAATCACAAAATCACAGTCACAGAGTTATAGAATCACAGAATCACAGAGTCACAGAATCACAGAGTCACAGAGTCACAGAGTTACAGAGTTACAGAGTCACAGAGTTACAGAGTTACAGAATCACAGAGTTACAGAATCACAGAGTCACAGAGTCACAGAATCACAGAGTCACAGAGTCACAAAATCACAGATTTACAGAATCACAGAGTCACAGAATCACAGAGTCACAGAGTCACAGAGTCACAGGATTAGTGGGGTCTGCAGGGGTGGGGGCTGGCAAGGCCCAGGAGCAGAGGCTGGAGTGACTCTGTTACAATCTGCTCTAATCACAGAGGAGCAAAGAGACCTAAAATAAAATGGAACAAACCCAGAAAGGTTGAAAGTATTCCCCAAAATGAGATAAAAAATGAAGTTAGACGTTGATACCAAAAAAACCAAATAAATTTTATTTAATAGTAAGGGAGGCAAAGAGAAAGAAAGAGAAGAAAAAAGAAAGAAAGGAACAGAAAAAGAGTTGTGTGTAGTGGGACAGAGACAGTGACAGAGACAGATTAAGGAGAACAATATCAGCCCCCTATGGGTCTCAACCATGTCTCGTTGCTTCCCTCCATCGTCCTGGTGGTGGGGTCGCTGCTGTGAGTTCAGCACCCCGTGGATCCAGTGGATCCTGGGCAGGTAGGGAGGCCCAGTGCCTCCCCAGGGAGTTAGGGGTGACACTGTCCCCTCTGAGGCTGCGGACCTCTGGCATCGTGTTTCATCGTGGGCAGGGCTCTGGTGCAGGGCCTGGGACTCTGGTATTTTCTTCTGAGAATTTGTCTTAGTGATTTCCCAGTTATCTGTATTTTTACAGTCCATCTCAGCAAAAAGCCCCATTTATCTACACATTTATTTTCTTGCTTCAGAATTAAATCTGGTATTTTTATTTCCCAACTCTTGCACTAAAGAAAGAGCAAGGAGATGATTTACTTTCTCCAGGCCGCCTTATTTCTTCCAGACCTTCAGCACTTCCTGGCGCACATTTTCCTCTTTGCCAGTCTGAGGAGTCCTGTTGCATTTACACATTATTTTGTCCTATTCTCTGTTCCCGTTTTTGAACCACAGATTAATTTAGTTTGAAAAGGATGTCTGGAGGCTGATTCAGCTGCCTGCTCAAGCATGGGCACTGTCACAGTCAGGCTGCTGTGCCGCCTGTTCCCCCTGTCCAGTGTGTGTGTCCCGGGTTTCCCAGGCTGTGCTGGAGACAGGTGAAGCCAGGACAAGCCATTCTCATTGCTCACTGTTCCTCCTCACCCGCAGAACAGCCCTGTCCCCTCGGGAAGCTCTGAGGTTCCTCAGGCACAGCCTCCAGTGTACCTGTGCTGGCTGTCCCCTGACAGTCCCGGCTGCCAGCAGGGCTTGTGCCACCACCACAGCGGGACCCGGGATGGCTCTGCCCGAGCTGTGGTGCCCGGTGTCCCTCTGTGCCGTGCCAGGACCGGCGATGCACTGCCTCTGCTCAGGCGCTGGGACCGGCCCGAGAGCTGCCGGCACCTCCGGGCAGTCCGGGCAGTGCCATCACCTGCACCGGGGACTCGGTACCTCCGGGCAGAGCGGGGCAGTGCCATCACCGGCACCGGGGACTCGGTACCTCCCGGCAGTCCGGGCAGTGCCATCACCGGCACCGGGGCTCGGTACCTCCGGGCAGAGCGGGGCAGTGCCATCACCGGCACCGGGGGCTCGGTACCTCCGGGCAGGCCGGGCAGTGCCATCACCGGCACCGGGGGCTCGGTACCTCCCGGCAGGGCCGGGCAGTGCCATCACCGGCACCGGGGGCTCGGTACCTCCGGGCAGAGCGGGGCAGTGCCATCACCGGCACCGGGGGCTCGGTACCTCCGGGCAGAGCGGGGCAGTGCCATCACCGGCACCGGGGGCTCGGTACCTCCCGGCAGTCCGGGCAGCGCCATCACCGGCACCGGGGGCTCGGTACCTCCGGGCAGAGCGGGGCAGTGCCATCACCGGCACCGGGGGCTCGGTACCTCCCGGCAGTGCTGCCCAGCGGCACCGGGGTCTGTCTCATCACATCTGTAATTGCACGGGGTTCCCTTGGACGAGCCCTGGCAGGGAGCTTTCTTCCCAGCAACCGAAGGGCACTGAGCTGACATGTTTTTTTTGCTATTTTAACTCACGTCATCTTTCCTGAATGGCAGAGATTAGTTTTCACAGCTCATCAGGGTCTCTGTACAACCCAGATTTTATTTCCTCTACGTCCATCATTTTAATGCTCATCTTCACTGAATTTCACCCGGTGTGCCACAGAGGGTGCTAGGAGCCCTTTGCTGCCTGATGGTGTTTCCTGAGCTTGTGTCTTTCACGACTCCCCTGGAGGCTGCTGTGGTTCACTCCTGCCCACCTGAACACACGTGGCATCCTCTACCCTGCCAGGATGGGTCTGGGCTGTCAGGAGCAGAGGGGACACAGTGACAGCCCAGAGCCACCAGGCAGGGCTGGGGCTGTGTCTGCTGCTGCTAAAGGTTTGGGGGTAGGGGTGGAGGAACCCCTTCATGGCAGCTTTTGGAGGCTGCAGCAGTACCCTCAGTGGGTGATGAAACCATTGAGAAACCCTTCACTAGTCTGGCTGGGCGCTGATAAACGCTAGTGCAGAACTTTATTGAGGCACGGCCCTACCAGGACAGCCATTTATCAGTGATCCTCTCAGAACTGAGAGGGAAGACAGGACATCTGTCTGACAGACATGTCTGCACTGAGTGGGCCTGCAGCCGACCTTACCACAGAGGCCCCAGGCACTGGGAACTGATGGAGGGCTAAAATGCTGGCAGAATAAGCACTGCTATTTCTTATAACAGTTTTACACCTCCAGAAGTGCTCCTTGTCCTGTAGAGCCCTCGAGAACTGCTGTTACTCATGTCAGAGACAGCCAGCCTGGCCCACTGTCAGCAAACCTGAGTGAGACACATCGAGTGAGGCTGGGGGAGCTGCTGTGCTGGGCAGGTGGGAGCGGGGACTCTGCCTGGCCACGGCACGTTCCTGGTAATCACTTACATAAATTAAGCGTGACAGTCAGCCAGAAATTCCCCGGTTTTAGACAGGACAGCTTTAGGGAATTTACCTCGATTCACAAAAGACGGGCTGGATTTTCAGCTGGAGGTAAAGAGGGGCCACACTAAAAGTCTGTCCAGCAGAGCAGGGTGTGCTGTGCCACGGGGAAGGTTTGAACCTTTGCCCTTGCACGGGAATCTCAGAATCACAGGATGGTTTGGGTCAAAAGGGACCTTTAGGGACCGTCTAACCTTGCCACGAGCAGCGGCATCTCTCACTAGACCAGGCTGGTCCAAACCCCATCCAAGCTGAGACTGAAGGTTTCTGGGAGTGGGGCAGCCACCAATTGTCTGGTGCCAGCCCTAAGAACTCATAAGCATTTTCTGCTCAAGACTTTTCCTCTCTGTCTTTCCTTGTGACAGCACTGCGTGTCAGGTAACAGGACAGGATTAATGAAGATTCACTCTAATCCCTGAAGTGCCCGCCGAGTGCCGTGGGCAGCGGGAGCAGCGGTGTCTGGGCGGTGCCCAGCGATAACAGCTGATAACAGCTGATAACAGCGCTCAGCAGGACGGAGCTGGCAGGGGATGCTGCGGGGGCCCTGGGGCCGGTGTGACACTCACACCGCGGGGTTTGAGCCGGAGATCCAGCTGGAATCGGCAGGAGCAGGGTGGGTACCAGTCCCCGGCTCCGTCTGTCGGGCTTTGGCAGCCCCAAGGGGAGGGGGACAAGTGACAGCAGCAGAGCCAGCCTTGCTTCACACACCTGCGAGGGGCTTCGACAGCTTCAGGCATTGCTGGCTTTAGATTTCTGCTGTGGCCACGTGTCAGAGGGTTTATCTGTCCCGTAACTTGCAGATTTGTGCCCGGATTGGTGCCCACTGACCCGGGCACAGCCGCCCGCAGCCCCGCTCCTCCCCTGCAGAGCCCAAGGCTGCGCGGCTCCCCTGGGCTCGCCAGGCTGCTCCTGCCCAAAACCAGCCAGTTTCACCCTGAACTTGGGGAGGGAAAAACGCCTTGGATGCAGGGCTTCTGCAGGACTGAGCTTGGCTCACTGACGGCTCATCCTCCAGTCCCTGTTTCCACCCTTTGTCCCGATCTTACGGCGCTTTCTGTTTCCTTTCTGCAGCACCGGGGAGAGGAACATCCCTCCCAAGCTGTGCTTTCCCCCTCAGGTGTGACAGTGCATGTCCTTCAACAGCTGCGTCTGCCTGTGGCATCCTGTGCCGCCCAGGAGCCCTTCACCTTGGCCAACCCACTGGTAATTGTAATTCTCATCATGACACAGTGATGATGGCAATAATAGCTATCATGAGGACTTGCTTTTTATTCAAATCTTTTGATTTTTGTTGTTATTTTTGTTTTTCTATGAAAAGTGGGGAATGAAATAAAAAACACTTGATAAAAAGGAATTTAAGTAAAACTAAAAGGGAATGCAAATTTTCCTGCCTGACCTAAAAAAAAAAAAAAGAAAAAGAAAAATGTAAATATAAAGAAAAAAATCAGAAGTATGAGGAAAAAAGCATCCTGGAAATCTCATCTGTGCTTTATAATGGGGCCATGGGTTTGGGGGAGCCATGTGTGTCGACATGGTCAGCCCTGGGGCTGTGGGGCCAGCTGTGTGACCATAGGACATTTCTGGTTTCGTTCACCCAGTCCTTATGCAAGGCTGAGTAAATTACACCTGTCTGTCCAAGGTGGCTGCAGTAGTGGCTTTTGCAAACTGTTTAACTGAACTACTCCTGGGCCAGTTGTTCAAGGGGTTTCACTCTCCCAGCCAGGGGTCCCCGGTGCTCCCATGTTAGTGGCAGGGGCTGGAGGGCTGAGGCCAAGTGCAGGGAAGAATTTTGGCCTGAAGGGCAGAAAGAAGGCAATAAATAAAAATGAAATTTCTGAAGGCTATTTTATTCTTCTAATTTTATCTGAGTTAGTACGTGAAATTTCCCATGAAGCTTTGTTAAACTTCTGCTTTCTCAGTTATCACCTGTGTATGTTTCTGAGCTGATTGTGCCATATAATGGTGAAAAACATGAAGATAGGAAAAAAATGCAAAACAAGTATATCCCAAGATGTTCAAAGGAATTATGTAAAACCTAACCAAAACATAATTCAAAAATATTTCCAGATTTTTTTTTTTTTTTGTAGCAGCAAAGAATCCCTTCTTCTTAAATTGTTCTGTTGGTGTTTGTTTTGGGGGTGATTTAATTTGTTTTTGTTTAATGAGTGTGCCTGGTGGCCAGGGAAACTGACAGCCACTGTTGAGGGGAAGGGGATGGATTTTTCCAGAGTGACAGTGGGTGCTCCTTGCTTTTGACTCTCCCTGTTTCTGTGCAGGGTAGGTGTGGTACAAGAGAAGAGGCCGTGGCATCTGGGGCTCAGCTCTGGGGCTCTGGGCACCAGGAGCATCAGGGAAGAGCTGATGGAGGGCTCAGGGTAGAGAAGGAGTTCAATAAAAATAACAGTGTTATTTCTGTTGATAAATGTTCAGTTATGGTAACGCTCTCCTTCCTCAGATGCCATGCCTGGTTCTTGTGATGGTCCCTCTGAGCTGTGACCTTCTGTTTGGTGTCTCAGTACTTTTCTGGGGTTTGGTTCATCCACATTTGTCTCTGGGCTCTGTAACCCTGTCCCAGAGCTATCCCTGTGACCTGTTTTTGTGGGGCACACTGGGCTGTGTCACAGAAAACCAGAGGACCGGGGAGATGCAAGGAGCCATGAAGGACTCAGGGCTGGCAGGGCCAGGGCCAGCAGCTCATGGCCTGGGTGCTGGCAGGGGCTGCAGCCCCCTCTCACCCCTCAAAATGGGCAAAGCAGTTTGGGGAAAAAGGAGAGATGTTTGGCCACTGAGACAAGCAGCAGGTAATCTTTTCCAACTGCCTTGTGAATAATGGGCACAAATTGTGGTCTGGCAGGAAAGTATAAAATACACCACTTTTCCTTAAATGATTATCTGAGCCAAAATGAAAGAAAATCCTTCCTCACCATTTTGCACACCTGGTTAGAATTCCATCCAAGCAGCTTTCCACAGCCTTTCTCACCAGCTCCTTCCCTGGCTTTATCCATTTCCACCAAGGCTTTGTGATCTGCCCTTTCAGTCACGTTCACATGCTCTCCAAGGGCTTTTGGCCAGGTTAGTTAATCATTTCTGTTAACTTCCTTTCATTCTGAGCAATCCCAGCTCCCTTCAATGTCTCGTTGTGCCTTATCAGACACTGTTCCTCCTGGTGCCAGTGACTGATGGCAGTAGCTGTGGGAGGCCCTAAGCTGTTGAACAAGCCATTTGGGAATAATATTCTCTTTAGCCACTGGAATTATTAATAGCAGCTTTGCTTTCCTTTCTTGGGACACTTAACCCTCAAGGATTTATTGATTTGGCCAATTGAGAGAATTAAAGCTTTAGCTCATGGTGGACTTCCAGCTCTACTCTCTAGCTGGGAGGGGTGATGCTCTCACGTCCTTTCCAAGTCCTGACAGTGTTTAGTGTTTTGGTAGAAGCTGAACTGCTGAAGCTGTTGCTATGACCTGCAGCAGCTCCCATGGCTGTGACTGAGCAGGCCACATCCAGGGCACCCTCTTGGCAGTGCCCCTGCTGACCCTGGGGAGGGCTCAGTGCCTCAGGGGGCTGAGACTTGCACTTTCCTCTGGCTCAGCCTCGCTGCTCCTTCTTGGGTTGTGCTCCTTTGGTGCAGCAGATGCAGGCAGCCCTTGGTGCTGGCTCCTCATCCATCAGCTCCCAGCCAGCCCTGCCTGTGCAGCCACTTGGAGAATGAGCAGGATTGCTTTGCCTTCATCCCAAACACGGCTGGGGCATCAGCCATGGTTTATCTCTGCCCCCTTCCCATTTAATGTACTGCAAAGGATGGGCACAAACACTGATGTTGGAGATGTTAATGATCACCAAAACCCTCTGCTGCTTCTCTGCTGTGTGAGTGTAGAGCATTTGGTGGAATTGCAATTGTGGAGCAATTGGATTGCTGTAATCCTTGCATGGAAAATGAGAGCAGCATCAGTGCCACCAAAGCTCCAAGAGCTTGGGGCCCACAGTGCTGATCTATTTACAAGCAAACACTCTTCATAAGGGTTTAAGAAAATACTGGTGACGTGCACACTACATATTGCCATCACAAAACCAAAATGGTACAACAGTGCCTTCACCAGAATCTATTACTTTCTGTAGCTCAGTTGTTATGTGGAGACAAAAGAGGGGCAGACCTTTGTCACAGCCCCTCAGGACTGAACCCTTCCGTCTGTCCCTCCTGTCTCCATGTCCCACATGGACAGACTGCATGGAAACAGGCACTCTTTTATCCAATAACTCATTCAAGAAGCACAGCTCTGTGAGGAGAGGCCAACCAACTCCTGATTCTTGGCTAACAGCTTTGGGATGGGAGGATGCTCCCCCACACACTGACACACATTCCTGCCTGACTGCACAGTTATCTCCCAGGCAGAGGGATGTGTGGAGCTATGGAAGCATGAAATCCACACAGCTGGAACAGGGGAGGGGCTGGTGGAGGGGACAGAGCTGTCTGCCTCTCAGGTGTGCTGGCAGTGGGTGCAGCTGCGACCCTGGGCAGGGAACGTCTGCACACGAGGTGATTTTGCTTCCTGCTGTTCAGCACAATTTGAGGCTGAATAAAGGGAGCCATTTGGAAATGCCCTGTGCCAAGTGAGCTAGTGGTGTCCAGACCTAGAGCTGCTGCACAGTGTGTGCTCTGGCTGGTGGTGCTGGCAGGGGCGCAGGGCCCTGAGCTGCCCCTCGCCAGGGTCACGCTGGCACAGGCCTGGGCTGCTGCCAGCTGGGTCACTGGGCTTTGCTCGTGGTGCCACTCAGACCTAGACCAGAAAATGAAAAATGGAAAGAAATTCTCTCTGGACCACTGTGGCTTTGATGGATGAGGTTTTTTAGTCTCATTTCAAACCACACCCAACTCCCCTTGGCACGGAAGTTGTTTTCTGCCTTTCTCAACTGAAATTGTTGTTCATTTGCTCTGCTTTTGCCCTGTGAATGATTTTTACCCAGCTGTTCACACTGAGCTCCCCCTGCTACTCTTCCCTGAGTCTTTATGGACGGCTGCACCTCCTCAGTGCTCCCAGGGGAAAATGCCACAGCTGTGGGAGCTGCAGGGAGCTGTGCTGGGAGCAGGGTGCCTGCTGCTGGCTGGGCTAGGGGTCTGCTGTGGCTGTGCCGGCTGGGGACACCTCCCTGGCGGTGGCATTTCAGCACCAGTCTGGGCCAGGGACTGTGCCCGTGCCTGCAGCCCCTCGGGCACGGGGAGGGGCAGAGCCAGGGATAGCTGGCTCCAAGGGGATCCAGGGACGCTGTGCTGCAGGTTCCAGCCAAGGTAGAGCTGGCTCCAAGGGGATCCAGGGACGCTGTGCTGCAGGTTCCAGCCAAGGTAGAGCTGGCTCCAAGGGGATCCAGGGACGCTGTGCTGCAGGTTCCAGCCAAGGCAGAGCAGCTCCAAGGGGATCCAGGGACGCTGTGCTGCAGGTTCCAGCCAAGGCAGAGCAGCTCCAAGGGGATCCAGGGACGCTGTGCTGCAGGTTCCAGCCAAGGTAGAGCTGGCTCCAAGGGGATCCAGGGACGCTGTGCTGCAGGTTCCAGCCAAGGCAGAGCTGGCTCCAAGGGGATCCAGGGAGGCTGTGCTGCAGGTTCCAGCCAAGGCAGAGCTGGCTCCAAGGGGATCCAGGGACGCTGTGCTGCAGGCTCCAGCTAAGGCAGAGTGGCTCCAAGGGGATCCAGGGACGCTGTGCTGCAGGCTCCAGCCAAGGCAGAGCTGGCTCCAAGGGGATCCAGGGACGCTGTGCTGCAGGTTCCAGCTAAGGCAGAGCTGGCTCCAAGGGGATCCAGGGATGCTGTGCTGCAGGCTCCAGCCAAGGCAGAGTGGCTGAGGTACCCTGTAAGTCCATCAAGTAATGTCAAACAACCACACATAAATCTATGCCTAAGGTCTCTATGAAGGCTGACGGTGTGTTTTTAACTAGATAACTAACTTACAGGTAACGTGAGCAGGGGAGGGTTGCTGTGCACCACCCTTTCTTTCCATCTCGCAGCAAACTCACCTAATCGCAGGCTCTGAAATGTATCCAGTTTGTTCTGGGTACTTGTGATGGCAAGGGATAAAAAGGGAAAATAATTCAAGTAAAAAGGGAACTGCAAGGAATTGTGAAGCAATAAGCACTGCAGTGGGGGAGGGCTTTACAATAAACTGTTCAAAAGGATGTGAAAGCAAAGGAAATACTGCTGTCAGTGGAGCAGAAATAGTTTTATAGTTATAAAGTCAATCCCTTTAACTGTACAAACTGTTAAATGAAAGGTTGTGTTTAACAAGTTGAAACAAGTTGCAAATTCTTGAGAGAAGGGGGTTTGGTGAGACTGTGACACACATTAAACAGCTGGCAGGGCTGCCTGAAGTGTATTTGAAAGGAGGATCCTGTGTCTTCCTGTAATTAATTTCATCACAAGTGTGATATGTGCATGCCTTACACATCACAAGAGAATGTGCAGATGTGGATTGTTCATAGCACTGTCATCAATTCCACCACTGCTGACAATCAGCTCATGGAAATCACCAAATCCCAGCTGGATCCTGCAATACAGAGTTTGCACCCTTCGAGAGAGAGATGGAGTGCTGCATTCCTGGAAAGTGGAAATCAAAACTCTTGTGAATTGGATGGCCTCATTTGCTCCACAGCTAATTACACCTGCTTGGTTTCTGCCCTCATTACCAACACCTTTTGAAAACTTTAAACAAACAAACAAAAATATAAACCCCAAAAACCTTCCCTGTACTTGGGAGCAAGGCATCTGCCTCACTTGAAGGCAGCACCTGGTGGGCTTTGCTCCATGCAGGTTTTGGTGGTGCCCTGGCCCTTGGTCATGCACAGGAAATGGCATTTTGAGGGGCTGGAGTTCAGCATGGTACCTGATGGTGCCTGCAGGGACACTGGAGAGGACAGGGGAAGCACCACGGGCCCCACAGCACCCCCTCCTTCCTCAGCCCAGCTGGAGGGCAGAGCCCGGAGCAGCTCTCAGAGGCTCAGTGACACAGGTGATCTGGGGCTGGCTGCTCTCCAGGAGCCACTGCCTGACAGGGACTCACCGAGCAGCTTTCAGATGCTTACACAAACCTGAGAAATAAAGTGTGCAGGTGTTGAGCAGGTCTGTGCACCCACAGCTGAGCACTTAAAGTGGCTGGAACTCAAACTGGGTACAGCTGGGGTGTGTGGGAGGGGGCTGGAGAATTGATGCTCTGTGTCTGGGAGCTAATTCTCTTGAGATGCAGACACCAGATGTCCCAGGAGTCAGTGTCCTCAGCAGCACATGCCTGAATCTGAGCTCCACTGAGGGTTACAGTGCAGAGCAATGGGGCTGTGCTCAGCCCTGGCAGACACCTGCTGGGCGTGGGGCAGTGGTGTATGAGGCCAGTTCACAGTGTGTCACAGCAAATGTCACAGCTGAGACAGCCACAACACACAGAGCATCACCACACAGCTCCAGGAGGCTTAGACACACACAGAGTAACACCACACCTCTTCAGAGTGCTGCAGGTACCTGCCCTTCTCGTCCTTCAGCCCAACCCTTTATCCACTCGTGTTCATGCACTGCACCTGGTGCCCTCTGCTCCCCTGGTCAGTGACTGCACACCTGGGCACCCATGGCTCAGGGCTGTCAGTGCTGCTCACCTGCTGCTCAGCCCTGCACCCCTGGGCATGGGGCTCCCCATCATCCCAGACGGTGTGCCTGCTCTGGAGGGGGAGCTGGGCAGGGTTGGGCCCCTCCTGCTGCTGCTGGGGCTGTGCCCCTCTGGGACCTGCTGCCCTGGGAGCTCCCTGTGGTGTCTGTCTGTGGTGTCTGTCTGTCTGTGGTGTCTGTATGCTGGGCCCTTCCCTTCCCCTCTGCTGGCAGCAGCTGCTGCCTGAGCTGGGGGAACGGAGCTCCCTGGGCTCAGGGCTCTTCCCAAGCCTCTCATTTACCATCCCTGCCCCTGAGAACTGGCCCAGACTCAGACCAGGAGGCTGTCGGTGCCTTGCACTGATTACCAAAACCTGCATCCCTTAATCAGCAGATCCTGATTAATAATCAGCAGGTCCTGATTAATAAACACCTGATCAGAAGAAGCCAAGGGCCTCTCTGTCCCCTGTCCTTGCTGAGCCCACCTGCCCCGTGGCTGTCCCCAGAGCTGCCCAGGGCGCCGGCCCCGCCTGCAGGGTGGGATGTGTCTGGCCATGTGCAAGAGATGCTCTCTCTCCCTGAGGAAGCTCTCTGACAGCTCTCCTGATTTACCTCCCCGTTTGCCTCAGGCAGGACAAAGCAGAGCAAATCAGCTCTGCGGGCAGCAATCAGGAGTGCTATTAATAGGGCTGATTGTCAGTGACCTGGAAATCCTGCTGATCCTGCCAGGATGCAGCTCTGCTCCACATCCCAAACAAGGCTGGCTTTCCGTGGAGCCCGTGCAGGGCAGCAGCCTGCACTGCTGTCAGGAGCCTTTGAGCAAGCCCAGGTGTCATTCCTGCTGGTTTGCACTGAGTGTCACTGATCCCCAGGGACTGCCCTCCTCTGGGAAAGGAAATTGCAGTGAGCAATGGCATTGTCATTACAGCCTTAGGAGGGAGAGGTCTGCAGGCTTCCATGGAAGCATTTCTGACCAGGAATGAGACCACAAAGGAGGGTTCTCATTTCAAAGGGCTTTAACCTGGTTACCTCAGGCTCACAGTTTCTTTGATGACTAAAATAGAGCTGAAGGAAGGCTCTTGTCAGTAAGACTGATGCTAAAATGCTCCCAAACTTGAGAAGTATCTTATTGGTTTGGAGGGAAAAAGCCACAAGAGGAACTGGGAGATGAACAGTAATTCCTTTAGTTGGTTTAAACTTGTGCTGAGGTTCCTCCTGCCTGAAACTCTGAATTACCAGTTTGAGTTTAATCCTGATTTTCTTAAATAATCATAATTGTTCAGACCATGCTTGGTGCAGGCTCAGTTCAGCTCCCTGGGAAGCCTTTAGGACCAGCCCCTCATGGAGGAACAGGGAAGGATTGCATTTCCTGGCTGAATACCCAGCCCAGAGGGGCTGTGAGCTGCCTCAGGCCATCCCAGCACCCAGAGAGGGGCACCAGGCCCTTTGCTGGTCAGGCCCTGCCAGCTGGAGAGGATTCACTGAACGTTCTCCCCAGGGCCCAGGAGCCATTGTTCCTGAGCAGATCCAAGATTTCTGCATTCCTGCTCCCAGGAAGTGACCCAGCACTCACTTCAAGGCATGACAAACACATCTTCTTCTCAGTGCTGTGTGAAATTTCAACTTCTCCTTTTCCCACTGAGTAACGCTGGGATCAGTCACTGTCTGCCTCAAAGATCATGGAAGTTTCTCCCCACAAAGTCCCAGTGTCACCAGCACTCTGGGTCATGGCCAGGAAGGGCAGGGAAGGGCAGCAGGAGATGCCAAAGGCAGGGAAGCAAAGCCTGTGGCTGGGAAGGGCAGCAGGAGATGCCAAGGGCAGGGCTGGCAGCTCCTGCAGAGCAGCTCCAGCTGCCCAGAGCTGGGCAGGTGGTGGCTGGGAGGCTCCAGAGGGTCCCTGCTGCCAGCACAGCCTCTGGACACCCTGAAGGGTGGGCAGGGAACTCCCAAACCAGCTCTGAGCTGGCTTCACTTTCTCGGTGCAAGGCTCCAGCATGCTTAGCTTGGCCACAGAAGAGTGAATTGTTATAAAAGGCTAAAGACTTCTTTCAAAATTGTATTTCTTTATCAGTGACCAGAAGGCAAAGGGAGGAAACTGGAAGAACAGTGGGAGGAGTGAGATGATGCCCTCAAAAAAGTGGGGTGGTGCCCCAGGGGCCTTCAAGGGTGTGGGAGATGAGCTGAGCTTTCCTTCCCAATCACCTTCTGATGCGTTTGGGGCAGTGAAGTGCCACCACACTGAGTGTGCTCTGGGTGGAGGCAGCCCCTGTGCCAGAACAGATATTTCCCTTGGCAAACTGCCTTGTTACATCTTTCACGGAGAGGAACAGAGAGAATCTGAGCCTCAGTCTGAACACCACTCTGGGAAGGGACGTGTTTCCTTGGCACACCCTCCAGTGCCTGTGCAAGCTGTCCTCAGCACAGGAGCTGCATCCCATCCCTCGGGGCTGCACACAGCCTGTCCTCAGCACAAGGAGCTGCATCCCATCCCTCGGGGCTGCACAGAGCCTGTCCTCAGCCCAAGGAGCTGCATCCCATCCCTCAGGGCTGCACAGAGCCTGTCCTCAGCCCAAGGAGCTGCATCCCATCCCTCGGGGCTGCACAGAGCCTGTCCTCAGCCCGAGGAGCTGCATCCCATCCCTCGGGGCTGCACAGAGCCTGTCCTCAGCCCGAGGAGCTGCATCCCATCCCTCGGGGCTGCACAGAGCCTGCCCTCAGCCCGAGGAGCTGCATCCCATCCCTTGTGACTGCACACAGCCTGTCCTCAGCCCGAGGAGCTGCATCCCATCCCTCGGGGCTGCACAGAGCCTGTCCTCAGCCCAAGGAGCTGCATCCCATCCCTCGGGGCTGCACAGAGCCTGTCCTCAGCCCGAGGAGCTGCATCCCATCCCTCGGGGCTGCACACAGCCTCCCCTGCAGCAGGAGCCCCTCCTTCTGCCACTCCTGGCTGCCATCTCGCTCTCTGGTCCCTGGCATCCCCGGGGCAATGCCCAGCTGTGGGCAGCCCCCCTGGGCCAGTGGGGGTCCTCTGCCCCCTGCTCCAGCCCCAGCCTCCCACAGAGTGTGCTGCTGGCCCTGGGGAGGGACAGGGCAGGTGACGGTGACAGGGCCTTTCCCCACCCCTGCCCTGCTGTCCCCTTCCTGCAAACCTTGTCTTTTCCTCTGTGACACAGACAGAAATCCTCCTCTGCTCTCCCCCTGCCTGTGTGCCCTCTCTGAGCCTTCACTTTGCTCCTGCTCCTTCTCTGCCCCTTTGCTCCTCACTCTTGGCAGGGTTTTGCATTACATGGCATTATTGATTCCCCTCCTTTTAGAAAAAGTCTCATTCCTGATCCCATTCAGCTTCCCAGCTATAGTTTATCCAGCTTTCATCTGGAAAATTATTTAACATGCTGTGCAAGCTGCCTTTTACCCCTTTTGTTTCTAGGCAGTTTCCAAACACCTGTGGCCTCAGCACTGGCCTTTCCCAGGAGGACAAGGTGAGGGACAGAGATCCAGGTGTGCTCAGGGCACTCAGCTGGGCAGGGCAGGGCAGGGCAGGCTGGGCTGGGCTGGGCTGGCTGTTCAGCGCCTCTGGCCCGTCCCTCCAGTGAATTTGTGAGTTAGTAATGGCTGGCACTGTTACCCCCTGTGCCAGCCCTGCTGGTGCTCCTGTTCCCAATGTCAGCTGGATGCTATTCAGACACAAACCTGAGGAAGCCAGGAGTTACCTGGGAAAACCTGCTTTCCTAGTCAGAGCAAAAGCAATTCTGCCTTGGAAGGAGGCAGAGTTGGCTGGGGCCTCCCATGCTTTCCTTACTAAACCATTCCCTGGGTGTCAGAGGGGCTGGGGTGGCCAGTGGATGTGGCAGCACACGGACACCAGGGTCCAGTTCCCTCCTCCCTGCTTCCAACACCCCTGTCTGCTGCTCATTTACCTGGGAGAGCCCCTGGCCCTGGGCACAAAGGCACAAAGGCACCCCTGTGTGAGGCCTCCCAGTGCCCAGGGCAGGACCTGAGGCTGGCAGGGCTTCCTGCCTTTGGGATAGAGCATGCAGAGAGCCCTGCAGAACCCTTGTGTGCCCACAACTCCTGCTGGGACTGGCAGCCAGCAGCTCCAAAAGCTGCCCCCACCAGAGCCTGGTGAGTCACTCAGGTTCAGAGAACGAGCAGTTCCTTGAGTGCACATCTGACATGTTCAGTAGGATAGAGAGCTCATAATCAAAATTTTCTGCCAGATACACAAATTATTTCTGAAGGTCTGTATTGCCACTGTTTGTGGACAGTCACTGAAACTTCCCCTCTCAGACCAGCTGCTGTGAGTAATTTCATTGCTAAGCCATATGGCAGAGCTCTTCTGTAATTTCATTTGAAAATGTGATTCTTCTAGTGGTGTCAGTGCTTCATCCTCTGTGTTGTTGCTCCTCCCTGTGTGCGTGCTGGGCTCCTGGCACAGGAGGGTGCCAGTCCAGAGAAGAGCCCTGTGAGGGCAGGGAGGGGCAGAGCCCCTGGGAGCCAGGCTGGGACAGTGATCACCCCGGGGGCTGCGGGAGAGGGGGAACAGCTCCCCTCTGCTGCTTGTGAGACAGGAGGAGCTGGCCTGGGGGAGGGAAGAGAGCCCCTGAGGGCTGCTCTGAGGATTTCCATCCCAGAGCCGAGCCAGGCTCCAGCCCATGGGGAGCAGGTGGGCAAGCCAAGCACAGGTCACTGGTTCATGAAAAGTCACAGACACCATCTCCTACCAGCACTGCTGAGCCCAGCACCCGGGGTGCTTCATCCTCATCTTCATCTTCAATAAAAGCAAACTCAGCCACTGGGGCAGAGCTGGGAACTGCATCTGGCACCCCAGGAGAGCCTGGAGGCTGTCACTGCCTTGGGGAGCTGCAGAGGTTGCTGGCTTTGCTGGGACCTTGCATCTGCCACCCCAGGAGAGGGGTGTCACTGGAGGCTGTCACTGCCTTGGGGAGCTGCAGAGGTTGCTGGCTCTTGTGGAGCACTTTGGTTTGGGAGGCACAGGGGAGGTGACCAAAGGACAAAGCCTTCGCACAGCTTTGGGCTGTGACACTCCAGGATTTCTCTGTGCTCCCTGGAAAGTTAGAGCAGAAAATAATTTCCAGACTAAGGGTGTACAAAGTGTTTGGCACCCAGGGCTGTGCTCCCAGAGAGGAGCCCAGCAGCTGGAAATGGGGAGTACAGTAAAGAGCTCAGCCAGCCATCACAAAGGTGTTAAATCACTGCTGCAGCTGCAGAGCTGTTTGTCCATTCAGGGAGGAACTCAATACAGAAATAATGCAGTTACAATATTTGCCATTCTGCACACTGAAAGCCAAACAATTTTCAGGAGTGATACAAACAGTTCTGTCCCCTCTCCAAAAGGGCCTTTAGATCTCAGAGCTTACAGAAAACTTTTACAAGGTACAGCATGCTCCAGGCATTACCAGAATTGTCCCCATCTGAATTGCTGAGCCCAGAAGTGAGAGGAGCACCCGAGCTGTGAGAACTCTTTCTGCAGCCTGTGCCCCCCTCCAGCCCCAGAGCCTTCATCCATCCACAGCAGGCACCTCTTCTCTCTGTAAAGCTCAGCCCCAAAACCTGGTCTTCGAGCGAGTGCTGGAGCTCTTCCAACTCCCTCAGGAAACATTTCATCTGTTTCACTTTTACCCTGTTTTAGGAACAAACTCACTGCTGCATTTCATCAGAATTTACTCACAGTTTCACTGCACTTGAACTTGCACTTCCGAAATCAATGAATTGTTTCATAAAAAATTCAGAGCAGATATTGCTGGGCGGTGTGGGAATGGTTTTTTAAAAACTGCTTCTTCATGGAGAGCTGTTGATTAAATCTTTGCAGCCACTGCTGAGCTACAAGAGTTTGTGGAGGTGGAGTGGGGAAGGTTTCTACACAGAGCAGACAGGGTCGGGTGCCCATGCAGCGTTGGTGCTGATTATTTATTGCCTCCCCCGAGGGCCAGGAGATGAGAGGGGTTTGCTGATGGTGCAGAGAGCTGGGGGATGAGCTGCTCAGGCTGTCACTGCAGGGGGATGAGCTGCTCCTGCATCCCTGGGATGCTCTCTGAGGGAAGGGAAGAGCACAGAGCCCCAGGCAGGGTCAGTGGTATTTATTAGAGATGTTCCTGTCTGATATCTGAAACTCTTCTGCACCAGCTGGATGAAACCTTCTGTATTTGCCAATCTGGCTTAAAGGCAAAAGGGAGGAAAAGGAATTTCCTGAACATTTCTACTCCTGTTTGCACAAAGACACCCAGGCACCTCTCATCTGGCCCCAGAGGTCACCTAGGAAGTGCAAACAATGAGTGCTCACTGCCTCAGCACTATTAAATATTATGGGCAAAGAGGGAGATGACAGAGAAATGTGAATAAATCAAATTATCAGGATTTACCACCAGGTTTATTTTTTCTTTTTTTTTAAGTGCAATTTGGTATAAAAGGAACTATTACCAGGAGATTGCATGGTAAACTGAGAGGAAATGGAACTATGGCTTGGACTGTTATGGCATTTAACAGCAGTTACCAATGAAAAAGTGACAATAGTTGCATGCTAAAGGTTGCACTTGACTGAGATGAAGTGGGTGCAGATAGAGCAGCTCCAGTACATCAGTCAGTGCTGAGCACACGCTAACAGGAATTCAATTTATCCCCACCAACATTTGCTCTTTCTGTTGTGAAGAGTTTTAATTAGCTCATTGTGAATGGTCAGTAGCTGCTTACTCTGGAAGAGCCTTGCAGATTTAATGAAGCACCATTCTTTCTGAATTTGTGCTGGAAAAGTGACAATGACAAATTTCAAGCTGAATTACTTGCCATATGTGATCAGTTAATGGAAAACCTTGCTCATCCCAGTTATTAATTACTGTCCTGTTATTTCTCCCCATTAGGCAGCAGCAGCAGTCCTGTGACTGCAGCAGTGTGTCCAGGAGCCAGCATGCCACTGTCACTGTCACGGGAGCCATTTGGGCACAGGAACCCCCTTGGCCAGGTCACAGCACTGTGACTGCTCTGATGCTTTCTAGAGACATCATTGTGCTGGCAGAGCCAGAGCCGTGTGCAGGAGTGCAGCTGAGGGAGGGGGCTGGGCTCCCCAGCCACACTCTTCACTTTGTTCATTTTCCCAGGTTCCCCCGAGCATCTCTGAGTTTTGGAGGCTCAGACAGAAGGGATTTCGGTCCATGAGGAGAAGAGAGGCCCAAAATAAGAAGATGAGCCAGGTGCTGGCTGCCCTACAGCACCAAAGCTGTGGAAGAGCCCCGAGGAGGAGGCAGGGCAGCTGAGGCTGTTGCCTGCCTGGGCAGGTGTGAGGTGCTCCAGGGGCTGATGGAGCCCTGCAGTGCCAGCCTGCCCAGCTCACTGCCCTGGGCTGTGGGGCAGCAACACCAGGACAGTGAGCAGAGCCCTTGGGCTCCCTTTGGAAGAGCTCTTTGCCCCTTTCCTGCATCACCTGGGCCCAGGAGTTCCTCCAGCCCCTGCAGGAGGGCCTGGCTCCCACCTCAGCCAGAGCTTCAGACTGCTGGGACCAGGTGATTCCTCAAGCACAGGTCAGAGTTTTCTTGAAGGTGGTGATGAAGGTGGGCGTAAACACGGCTGTCCCAGGTCAGGGGAGCAGCACTGGAGCCCCTTTTTACCTTCCTAATGACACTGCTTTATTTATTTACTTCTTTCACTGAGTCCTGTACCGATCAAGTCCTTCAGCTTCGTGTCCCAGGGGTTATCACCGTGCTGGGAGAGCAGCACTGTGCTGCAGCCAGGACAGACACAGGTCCACTGTGGCTTCATTAGCACCTCTGTGCTAACCCCTGAGGCAGCAGCATTAAACAAAATAGTGAATGATCCAGCCCCCTGCAGCCAGGGGCTTCTCCAGCTGCCAGCCTGATTCCCAAAGGAAAGCATGTGCTTATTCCTCACTGCTGCCATTAGGAGTCAGGAAAATGACCCAGATTCCTTGTGCAAGGAGACACAGGAAAAGCTGCACAGGACAAACTTCATCAGCATTTCCAAGAGAGAGCTTAGCAATGGCAAAAATGACAAATGGGGAAGAATTGTCATGAGGGGTCAATTCCATGGCCTTCAGCAGGGACTTCTTTCTGAAGATGGCCTGTGCACATGCTGCATTAAAAGCTTCACACAACTGACAGGACATAAACTCAACAGTTAAACACTTATAGAGACTGCTCAGGGAGATGAAAGGAGGCATTGAAAACAGCAAACCTTGTGTAAAGGTTAATTAAAACATTAATAATGCAAGGTTTCAATTATTCACGCATAAATAAAAAGACATAATGGTAGATTCACACTGGACACGACATTGGGGTAGAGAGAGAGCAGTGAGAGCCTCCACGCAGCACAGGGAATGACTGTGGAGCACAGAAAGGGAGGCTGGGGTGGAGTGGGGACCACAGGGTGCAGAGGTGGCTGTGGGGCCCCTGCTGTGACCAGCTGCAGTCCCACAAGGACAGTCCCTGTGTCCCCAGCCCTGCAGCCACCCCAGGCTCAGGAGCCAGGGCAGTGCTGGCTCATACCTGGCTGTGGCTCTCCCACGTGAGGGGCACGGGGTGGGCAGGACCACCTCCTCTAATCCTCAAACACAAAGTTTCTGTACAGTAACCACTGAAAAATCCCATCCTATTTTTACACTCTTATTTTCTGCAGATGGTGGAATTGTAGAGTCCTGGAGCAGCCCAGGCAGGAAGGGCCCTTGAAAGATCTTCTAGCTCAATGTTTTCTGGGAAAGGAAGCACACAGGGATTTGCACAGGGATTTCCTCACGCCCTGACCACCTGCATGAGGAGCCCCCAGGGATGGAGGCCTGTCCCTGGGAAGGTTGTTCCAGTGAATGACTGCTCTCCTTGTTGAAATGTCTTCTCTATTGAGATGAAACTCTTCTGGCCCAGCTTGTACCCACACCCGCTGCCTTCCCCATGGGCTCCTCCTGCAGGGACCCTCCATCCTCCTCAGACCCGCCCTCTGTGTCCTGGGCTGCTGGGCTGGGGTCCCCAGGGCCTCTCAGGAGAGGGGACTGAACCTCTTCAGCCTTTCCTCACAGGGCAGGTCCTGCCCCCGGCCCTCCTTTGGATCCTCTCCCGTCTGAATGCTTGGGTTTTGGCTTGTGCAGGGCCAGCAGGGCTGGGGGCCAGGCAGGGACCCTGCTGGGCAGCCTGGAGCCCTCAGGGGCCTCACACAGGGCTGCCCCTCGTCTGCTCCGGGTGTGAGCTCAGAGCATCCCTCAGAGCCTGCCGGCCCTGCCCCCGGACACACCTTCCCCTCTCTGTGTCTGTGCAAACACTGCTTCTGTGGCCACAATCACCTCTCACTTTCTCTCTTCAAGCTGTCTCTGACAAATCGTTTAGAGTTTGCCTGCTTTCATCAGCTTTTACAGCGAAGGAAAGTTGGCAGGCAATTCTCAACTACCTGACTTGTCTCTTGCCTGATGATTGATTTCCAGTGGGAGTAAGTTTTGATATTTGAAAAGATCCAACCTATTATTATTGAACATTTGAGCTGTGTAATGGCAGTATCTGTCTGACAAACCCAGAAGGATATTTGAGCAGAAGGCTCAAAGGCTTAAGGAAATTCTAGATCATGTATAAAATATTGCCCAGTGCATTGTCTCTGGTGTCAGACAGGGAATGGGGAGAGGCCACGATGTCAGGAGAATGCAGCCAAGTTGAGGCAAAAAAAAGGTGGAAACGGAATATTTCAAAAAAGTGAGGAGAAATGTTATCTTCTGTGAAGAATGAAAGATCTGGCAGACAATGGGATGAAAAGGACTGATTCTGACCTACATAGCCAGGCAGGATCCCTGCTGACAGAGAGGAAAAATGATGCCTTTGATCTGCAGGGGATATCAAGGCTGTGGGCAGAGAGAGCTGATGAATCCTGTTGAAAAGGAGGAAAATGACAGCAGCCCCAGCGGAGCCCGGGCTCTCTCTGCAGACAGGTCAGCAGCACCCTGGGTGTGCAGCCAGGGCCCAGCTGTGCCTCGGGGACAGGACAGCAGGAACTGTCCTGGGAAGGGACAGGGTCACCTCCTGGGCACGGACAAACTGCCCTGGGGGAGCTGGGAGCCTCAGGGCTGGAGCTGGGCTGGCAGGGACCCAGCTGGGGGGGCTCCAAGGGGGGCTGGGGACCAGAGAGAGCCTGGGAGGGCTCCAAGGGCTGCTGGGGACCTGAGAGGGACCTGGGAGTGCTCCAAGGGGTGCTGGGGACCTGAGAGAGCCTGGGAGGGCTCCAAGGGGGGCTGGGGACCTGAGAGAGCCTGGGAGGGCTCCAAGGGCTCCTAGGGACCAGAGAGAGCCTGGGAGGGCTCCAAGGGGCTGCTGGGGACCAGAGAGAGCCTGGGAGGGCTCCAAAGGGCTCCTAGGGACCAGAGAGAGCCTGGGAGGGCTCCAAGGGGTGCTGGGGACTTGAGAGGGCCCTTGGAGCCCTGGGAGCCCTGCCAAGGTGCTGCTGTCCAGCTCCAGCTGAGCTCCCCTGCCTTGCAGGAGCAGGTGTGCTCTCCCTGCAGAAGCTGCTGTCTCAGCCATGGAAGTGTCCCTTTGTGCCTCAGCCTGAGCCAGCTGCAGCTGCCCTGGTGGGAGACTCCTGCCCAGACCACGGGCTCTCCAGGGCAGAGCACACACCGGGCTGGGAGCTGGAGCAGGGCTCCTGCAGCCAGGACACCCGCTGCCAGTCTGGAGGAATCCCTTCATGGCCGAGCAGGTGGGAACAGGCGTTTGTTTTCTCCCTTGGTGCCAAGGAAAGGACCCCATCATCCCTGGCCTCATTTCCAGGCACAGCCTCACCTGGGTCACTGCCATTGCTCACCTGTCCCCAGGCACAGCCTCACCTGGGTCACTGCCATTGCTCACCTGTCCCCAGGCACAGCCTCACCTGGGTCACTGCCATTGCTCACCTGTCCCTGAGCCACAGCCTCACCTGGGTCACTGCCATTGCTCACCTGTCCCCAGGCACAGCCTCACCTGGGTCACTGCCATTGCTCACCTGTCCCCAGGCACAGCCTCCTGTTTTCTCCTGTCGTTTGGTATGGGAGTTCAGACCAGTCCCAGCCCTGGCAAGGAACAGCTCAAATATACACCTGTATATACAAATATACACCTGTATTTGCAAATATACACCTGTGTATACAAATATACACCTGTATATACAGATATACACCTGTATTTACAAATACACACCTGTATTTACAGATACACACCTGTGTTTACAAATACACACCTGTATTTACAAACACACACCTGTGTTTACAGATATACACCTGTGTTTACAAATACACACCTGTATTTACAAATATACACCTGTATTTACAGATACACACCTGTGTTTACAAATACACACCTGTATTTACAAACACACACCCGTGTTCCAGGCGGCAGCAGATTTTGAGAGCAAGGGAAGGAGGTGGTGCTTTCCCACATGTCCAGAAAGCTGCAGTGCCATGTTCAAATGCAGGGAGAGATGCTGCCTCATTAGCATATTATTCTCTCTTTACTAATCAAGTCAGCATGAATAATTTTGCTTCTGATTGTGTTTGATTGTATTAGGGAATTCTAGACTTGAAAAGCTCTTTTTCTAACGAGTCTGCAGGAGGCAGCAGCTCCATTCCTGCACTATTTTTAGTGGCTGCTGCAGAGTGTGCTCCGTGCCTGTCCTGTTTCACTGCCAGGATTGTACACCTGGAATTCCAAGGGAAAAAGAAAACACAGCAGCGTTTAAGGCAGTTGTACACTCCTCTGCATGTTGCCTGAGGAGGTAAAAGGCAGCTCCTGCCTCCACCCTGGACTGACTGTAGTGCTTCTGGATGAACCAAGAGGTGCCACGATGGCTTTAAAGCTCACGGCCAAAACTGCATTTAAAAAATCACACTTGACTTGCCTGCACTTACCATACCCCAAAATGAAGTGGAGATGATTTCTGCTCCAGTGACAAAGAGCGATTTTCCTGTCATGCCTGAGGTTATAATTACAGGTGAAAGCTCTGTGAAAGTGGAAGTGAATTTCCCTGTAGCATTAAACTCCAGCGTTGGTCCTTTCAGGTCACAGAGGTTCTGGGGCCATCCCACAGCACAGCTCCAGCCCCCAGGAAGATTTATGGGCAGCTGCTCCTTTCCCAAGGGGTGTTCCAGCTGGAAGTGCCAGAGCAGTGCGAGCCCCACAGGCTGCTGGAGAGCCCCACTGCCCCATGGCAGCCCCCGGCCCCTGGCATGGGCTGTGCACCCTCCTGTGGGCTCAGCCTCTGCCAGAGACTGCCTGGGCATCCAGGGCTGAGGGGCAGCACATCCCGGGAGCAGCAAGGCCGTGGGGCAGGCAGGGCAGGGAGCAGTGCCCCGGGACCTGGCACTGCTCTGCTCCCTGCCAAGGGCCAAGGATGGGCAGACCCCACAGGGAAAAAGGGGTCTGGGCACTCAGGGCTGTGCTGACACAAGCCCAGCAGCTGTGAGCAAAGCTTGGGCCAGCACTGCAGAGCTGCCCGTGCTGCAGCCACAGGGTGCCCTGGAGCCCGCGGTGACCCGACCCCTGTGCCAGGGGCCCAGCCCAGGGCACTGCCCCCAGCACGGGCACCGGGGCTGAGCAGGGAGCCTGCCCGGGGGGATGCCACAGCCCTGGGCTTCTGCAGGGCACTGGGAGGGACTGGGGGCCAATTTTCCTCTTGAAAGGCTCACACTGCACTGGCTTCTGTAGCGTTCTGTACCTGTGCCTTACAGAAAAACACTTCAAATAAATCACCAAAACCATTGAGGTATAGGAAAAGGATTCTTGTCTGGCAAGGGTTGAAGGGCTCCACCTGATTATCTTGCCTGAAATACAGCAAAATCCTGTGTGGTACATGTTTTCAAGGAAAGCTTGTCTGGTACTAGGAAGCTTTTAAATCTGGTTGAAGAGACAAAAGAGTCTGACTGGGAGCCAAAGAATTAAATGGATCAGGAGCAAGGCAGAGCTCTGGGAGTGCTGGAGATCAAAGTTGTGTCACAGCCAAGGGACTGGAACCTGCCCTGGCTCTGGCAGTGGCTGCAGCCAGGAGGAACTTCCCTGGGAGATGGACAAGGGAAAGCTCCTGCTGCTGGGGGTGCTGCAGCTGGAGGAGATCCTGCCCAAAGTGGAGGAGCCAAGGGGCATTCAGGGCATTCAGGGCATTCAGAGCTGTCTGCTGCTGGGGGTGCTGCAGATGGAGGAGATCCTGCCCACAGTGGAGGAGCCAAGGGGCATTCAGAGCATTCAGAGCATTCAGAGCACTCAGAGCTGTCTGCTGCTGGGGGTGCTGCAGATGGAGGAGATCCTGCACACAGAGCTGGCTCCATCCCGCTGCTGCCAAGGGACAGACAGAGCCTCACCCCAGGGCTGTGGTGGCTAATGAAAGGCAGGAGCACTGGATCCCTGGACTGTCGCCTTGCTGTGGCCCCAGGTGCTGTTTGCCCTCCAGGGTTACCTGTGGCACTGACACACCCTGCAGGCACCTCCCTGTGGCACAGGAGGGCAGGAGCTGCTCAGCTTGGGGCCTGAAAAAGGAACTGTGAACAAGTGAGACATTACCTGACTGCACATGCCCCTGCACACACAGACAGAAAAATTTTGTTTTTCTCTAGTGGATCCTAAGAAAGAGATTATAATAAGATTTTGTGCAGAGCCTGTTGTTCTGCATGTTGACACCAACAATTCCAAGGCACACAGGGAAAGCAAAAGGAGATAAGATGCAAAACGATTCTGTAACGGGTGCTGAAGATTTTCTGGGGAAGGGATTTTTTTCTTTGTTTGCTAAGCTTTCAGAAATAACACTGACATTTATACAAAAAGGAGATTTCCTTTTCCCCCGGAGGTTAACAGCCTGCTGTCTCCCACCGTGAGTTATCCTGTGGGCACTGCTAGCACAGGGAGAGGAGCTGCTTCTAGTCCAAGTGACAGCACCCAGCAAGGCAAAAATGTGATGGAGTCAATGACAGATTTAACAACAAGCCATGATCCATAACTCCATCGCTCAGGCTCCTGGTGGGCAGCGCTGCTGGCCCACAGGGTGGGCAGGGAGGGCCTGGGTGCCTGCTCCTGTGTCGCTCTAAAAATAAATAAACACGAAATAAAACCATGTGGACACTGGAACTCTAAGGTGAGAAGGAGGGAAGTTTATTTCTTAACTCCTACATTTATAGACTTTCAAAAGTGACAGTGGGTTGGAGGATGAAATTCCTACTTCTCCAACAACACTGGACAAACTAACAGTCTATCAAGTTTCTCCTCCTCCAGAAAAGAATGTAAAAATAATTATTTACATAAAAATGCCTGAGAAACTTCATGACAAGAATGTAAACATCAGCAAGCTTAGAAGAACTTAGAAGAACAGGGTGGCAGTCCACCTCCAGAGTGTGCCCCAAAGACACTGGCTGGCACTAACCCAGCAGGGGAAAGCACTCACTGCCTGTGTCTGGGGCCCAGGACTTGGCACCAACACCCTGGGCCACCTGGATACACCTGGCAGCACTGCTGGCAGAGGGGGCAGAGGTGGCAGTGGCAGTGCCAGCAGAGGTGGCAGTGGTAGCACAGGTGGCAGTGGTGGCAGAGGTGTCACAGGTGGCAGAGGTGGCAGAGGTGGCAGTGGTGGCAGAGGTGTCACAGGTGGCAGTGGTGGCAGTGGTGGCAGAGGTGTCACAGGTGGCAGTGGTGGCAGTGGTGGCAGTGGTGTCACAGGGGGCAGTGGTGTCACAGGTGTCACAGGTGGCAGAGGTGGCAGTGCTGGCATGCCAACAGCCCCTGAAGGCAGGAGGGCACAGAAGAGCCGTGAGGGTGGGGTTGGGTCCCTCCCAGTAAAGGTGGCAGGGTCAGGACCAGGGTGTGGGAGCCCCCCGGGCAGGGGTGCTGTCTGTGTCCAGCCCCTGCTCAGCTGGGGCATTGTGTCACACAGCAGTGACACACCTGAAAATGAGGAATTCTGCAGTGACACACCTGAAAATGGGGAATTCTGCAGTGACACACCTGAAAATGGGGAATTCTGCAGTGACACACCTGAAAATGGGGAATTCTGCAGTGACACACCTGAAAATGGGGAATTCTGCAGTGACACACCTGAAAATGAGGAATTCTGCAGTGACACACCTGTAAATGAGGAATTCCGTTCCCTTGGCCCACCAAGGACTACCATGACCAACATCCACTGAAATAATGCAATATATTAAAATGTGTGCAAGCCTGCAGGAACTGCTGCTGGAGAAAACACCCCAGAGCGTGTCCGTGCAGTGTCCTGCAGTGTGAGATGTGTGTCACATTGAGGCTCCTGGAAGTGCCCCAGGCTGGGACCCACAGCTGTGGCTGCTGGCACCACAGCCAAAGGAGCATCCTCTGAGTGCTTGCCAGCCTTTCTGCAAGGCTCCAGCCGATGGTTTTGTGCTGAATGAATAAGTAAGTTCTGCTCAGCTCTCCTACAGAAGGCAGATAAGAAGCCAAAAACCAAATAAGAAGCGCAGCAGAACAGCAAACATATTTGCTTTAAGGAGGGGAAGCCACGGCTCAGTCTCTAGACCATGAAGCTCCAGGCTGCCTCAAATGAAATTAATTTAATGGTTTATACATTTCATCTGCAGAGACGTGGGCACTGAAATGTGCACCTGCAGGCGAGGCAGGGAGCTCTGGCAGACACTCGTGTCACCCCTGGCGTGGTGCAGAGGCCGTGTGTGCGTCAGGGACAGCAGGGACAGGGCTGGGAGCGCCAGGCAGTGCCCTGTGTGTGCAGCCTGCAGCCTGCCCCGCTGGCAGCACCACCCGGCTGGCAGGGCCAGGTGAGCCATGGCTGGAGCTGCCCCAGCCCGTGAGGGGCTCTGGGGCCAGCAGGCACCCCTGGCACGGCAGCAGCTCCCACCTTCTCCCCACTCCCAGCTCGGCTCCAGCCAAGCACTCTGCACTCCCATTCTCCAAACTGGCTTTTGCTCATTTGGCCAAGCCCTAATTCATCTTCTGTCAAATATTTTCCCTCCTGCCAAAAGCAGGGCTCCTATTACTCTTTCTCACATCCACTTCAGCCTAAGAGTGTCTGTAAATAATGAATTTGCATAATGAGCAGGATTTATGAAAGCCAGTTGCTCTCTGTGTCGGTGACCTTGTGGCTCCAGGCACGCCAAAGTGCAGGGGTGCAGGGCAGGGCTGCAGCAGCAGCAGCAGCTTTCAGAAGCTGTTCATGGTGTGAAGCCTTCCTGCCTGCTGGCCTCACTGAGGACCCAGAATGTTCTCACAGAAATGTGCTGGGCTCCCTCAGCAGCGCTGGTGACAGTGGCTGACCATGGCCTGTCACAGCAGTGCCAGGGGCACCACCTGCTCTCACTGGGGACCCTCCTGGCAGCACCAGCAAACCTGCAGGGCAGATCCCACCCAGACACAAACCATTCATTGATTAATTAGTGATCACTGAGCACCAGCAAACCTGCAGGGCAGATCCCACCCAGACACAAACCATTCATTGATTAATTAGTGATCAGTGAGCACCCAGCACACCTGCAGGGCAGATCCAGCCCAGACACAAACCATTCATTGATTGATTAGTGATCACTGAGCACCCCACACACCTGCAGGGCAGATCCAGCCCAGACACAAACCATTCATTGATTAATTAGTGATCAGTGAGCACCAGCAAACCTGCAGGGCAGATCCAGCCCAGACACAAACCATTCATTGATTAATTAGTGATCACTGAGCACCCAGCACACCTGCAGGACAGATCCAGCCCAGACACAAACCATTCATTGATTAATTAGTGATCAGTGAGCACCAGCACACCTGCAGGGCAGATCCCACCCAGACACAAACCATTCTCTCCTGATCATTTGTCAGTGATCGCTGTGCAGCCGTTCCAGGGCAAGGTTGGATTTTGGGGACGAGCACAAGGCAGGGCAATGGTTGATTCCAATATTACACAGCCACTGGGACCCTGCTCTCTCCCCCAGTCCCTCCAGGAGGCTGCAGCCAGGTCGCAGCCCGGCTCTGCTGCCAGGGAACAAGCCAGGACAGGAGGAGATGGCCTCCAGTGCTGCCAGCTGTCCCTGGCACTGCTGTGGGTGGGGCACACAGAGGGACAGGGCTGGGCAGCTCCGGCATCCCAGGAACAGCAGTGGGATGTGAGAAACTCCACTGTGGGCATCTCTAGGAAGGAGAACAGCTGGCACTGGTTTCCTTGTTCCATAATGTGAGAGTTTGAGTGTGCCCACCAAAGCTGGAAGCCAGAAATGACTGAATGCAGTGATGAATGGAAGGCAGGAATACAAAATTTGCTGGTCTTTCCCTGTGAGGAAAAAGCCCCTAACTCCTTGGACAATGACGGAATCCAACATACAGTCTCACAGTTTTTTTATATTTTTAATGAATCAGGATAAAAATTTGGGTGAATTGAGGAGAAATATAAATTGTCTGGTAAAAAAGTTATTTCAAACTCATCTTGGCTTGGGATAGGAGAAAGAAATTGCTTTTCACATCCTTTTCCAACACATCTAGTTTACCAAATTTCCATAATGAATCCACCTCATCTTCGTTCCTAAATAATTCCAGAGGTGATGTGGAGAACTGCCAACCTGATCTCATATAAAACCTCCTGAGATGATAAAACTTGGGCTGAAAACTGAAGTCTTTGTGAAAATACAAGTTTTCTCTGAGCTTTGCTGAACATGTGGAGCTGGCAGCAAGTGACAGCCTTGCCCCTACAGGTTACACAGAACAGCTTAGTCAGCTCACCAGTAGGAATCTCAGATATTTTGTAAAATATCAGGCTTTTCCAAACATCACTGTAAATTTCCCACTTAATTTTACAACATCAAACCTGCCCTCATTTGCCCCTTCTCAGTCTTCCATTTGCTCATGAGATCATGGAGTCCCTGCTGATAGCAAGCTGTGATAAATTAAGTTTATCACTTAAGAAAAAATATGTTTGAGTTATAACCGTTAACTCCAGCTGAAATAATTCTATGGATTCTCCTGAATGCAAAGAAATTCAGTCAGGACATCAGAGCTCTCTAACTGTGTGATTTATATTACAAATATTAAAGGCCTCAGCTGCTCAGAGGAGAACTGTCAGGAGCTGTGGGTGCAGCTCTGTGGCAGCACCAGCGCTCCCCGTCTGAGCCTGGGAGTGGTGGGGAGGGGGATCTCACCTTGGAATCAAACCCCTCATTTGCTCTGGGAGGAACCGTGGGCAGCTTTTCCTGTCAGCCTGGCTCTGCCCGAGGGAAAACTGGATTTCCAGAGTGGGACAGAGGGGCCAGGAGAA
The DNA here is from genome assembly GCF_022539315.1 of Serinus canaria. Lineage (NCBI taxonomy): Eukaryota > Metazoa > Chordata > Aves > Passeriformes > Fringillidae > Serinus > Serinus canaria. Next base: position 62,235,223 of record NC_066319.1, on the reverse strand, counting down.
CCTTTCCCTGCAGGGTGGGTTGTTTCAGGATGCTCTGGTGGTGTCACAGAAATGCCCTGGGGCTGGTGAGAGCAAAGTGCCACCTGCAAGGTCATGGCCAGGCTGGACAGGGCTCGGAGCATGATGGTCCAGTGGCAGGTGACCAGTGGCAGGTGACCAGTGGCAGGGGTCCAGTGGCAGGCAACCAATGGCAGGTGACCAGTGGCAGGTGACCAGTGGCAGGGGTCCAGTGGCAGGGGTCCAGTGGCAGGTGACCAGTGGCAGGGCACCAGTGGCAGGTGACTAGTGGCAGGTGACCAGTGGAAGGTGACCAATGGCAGGTGACCAGTGGCAGGTGACCAGTGGCAGGGGTCCAGTGGCAGGTGACCAGTGGAAGGTGACCAGTGGCAGGGGTCCAGTGGAAGGTGACCAGTGGAAGGTGACCAGTGGCAGGTGACCAGTGGCAGGGGTCCAGTGGCAGGGCACCAGTGGCAGGGGACCAGTGGCAGGGGTCCAGTGGCAGGTGACTAGTGGCAGGGCACCAGTGGCAGGGCACCAGTGGCAGGGGTCCAGTGGCAGGTGACCAGTGGAAGGTGTCCAGTGGCAGGTGACCAGTGGCAGGGGACCAGTGGCAGGGGACCAGTGGCAGGTGACCAGTGGCAGGGGTCCAGTGGCAGGTGACCAGTGGAAGGTGACCAGTGGCAGGGGACCAGTGGCAGGGGACCAGTGGCAGGTGACTAGTGGCAGGGGACCAGTGGCAGGTGACCAGTGGCAGGTGACCAGTGGCAGGGGTCCCTGCCCACGGCAGGGCTGGCACAAGGTGAGTGCCCAGGTCCTTTCCAGCACAAACCACTGCTGGTTCTGTGACCTGTCCCTGCATGTTCCTCTGGGGGATGGACCCTGCTGCCAGCACTCGCTGCTGTGGGGTCCTCTGGGCTCCCCCGGGGCAAGAAGGAATGAACCTGACTGCATGTTCTTAGGAGGATAATTCATTATTTTATTATATGATATATGATATGATGTGATATGATATATGATGTGATATGATATGATATGATATTATTCTATACTAAATTATACTAAAGAATAGAAAAAGGATACAGACAGAAGGTTTAGTGAGATATTAATGAAAACCAGTGACTCTCGAGTCCTGACACAGCTGGCTGTGATTGGTCATTAAGTAAAAACATTTCACATGTTGGATAAACAATCTCCAACCACATTTCAAAGCAGGAGCAAAACACAGCAGGAGCAATCAGATAATTATTATTTTTATTTTTCTCCGAGGCTCCTCAGCTTCCCAGGAGAAGAAATCCTGGTGAAGGGATTTTTCAGAAAATGTGGCAGTGGCACGCTGTGACACCTGGGGCAGCCCCTGCAGGGCTCAGGGCAGGGCTGGGAGCTGCTTTCACCCAGAGCAAGCCAGGGGCCCTTGGGCCAGAGGGCTCCTGCAAACCTGAAGTGAGAAGAGAAGCTCCTGGAGGCAGAAAAGCACAGAGGCACCGACCTGAGCTCTGGGTGGCTGCCAGAGGTTTGGGATGGCACATCCTTGGGAGAGCACCATGAGCTGGAGAGCCAGCTGCTGCTGCTGTTGGTACTGAAGGGTCACCTGAACCCAAAACTGACTGAATAAATTCATCACAGAAAGAACAATCCTGGCTTTTTGTTTTAAGCAAAACCATTCCAGCCCCTAATCACCAGAAACTGGAGAATCTTTAGGATTGCAGGCTTTGATCTCTTTCCCAGTTAAGTGCTGTCAGCCAGCGTGCAAGCCTGTCACCTTTGCTTTTAGGTCTGTCTCATTCCTGCACAATGTATTTCACTTTAATTTTGGCTCATTTTCTGCCAGACTGCCAAATTTTCTGGCTGCAGGATTTTATCTGCAAAGTCAGCCTGTGTTCTCCAGACCTGCTCTGTTATTCCCAGCACGAGGCTTCAGTTCATGACTCAGTAACTGATTTGCACAGGTTTAGGGTCTGGGATTTGGAAGCACACTCCTTTCTGGCACACCTCGGGCTGGATAAATGGTTTATGGACTTTTGGTTGGACCCAGTGGCTGTTTGTGTCTTCTGCTGTATCTCTCACGGTGGGAAACAGGATTATCTTTCATCTTTCAGAAATAATAGACCTACAGCCCTGATATTCTGTATATCTAAGTAAAACTTGGAGGTAGAGGTTGTATTTTAATAGAAATACGGTAGGTGAAGTCTCAGATGTGAAGTGCTCTGGTTTTTGAAAGGTTGTCTGTTTTTCTCCACCAGGTGTTGAGGTGATGGATCATCTCTGCCATAGATCTCCCTTGCTCATACCCTCAGTGCCTCGTGGCTGCAGCAGCCCTCACACCCTGCGAGAGATGAGCAACATAATTCCTGTTCTTTGAGGGACAACATGGCAGCTTGGAGTCCCCCCAAGCAGTGGTTTTAAAAATAGTCTCGCTAAGCTGCTTCTGTAAAAGATAATTGACAAAAAATCCCGTATAGAAGGGAGACTTCCCTTGGATTTCCATAGCAAAGCATCAGGAAGGAGCAGACCTGTGCTGCACTGAGCTGTGGGAAATGCAGGCAAGCTGGACACAGAGGAAGGATTACTCTGGCTACCCACCTGCTTCAGGCTGCTTTCAATGCAAACAAGGAAAAAACAATAAAATACCATAAATATAAAATACAAATATAAAATATTTTGAGTATTGTTTAAAACATTTTCTCCTCCATCTGCCTTTCAGAGGAAGACTTCCCTCCTGCTAGGAGACATCAGAGGTCACGGGCGTGGGGAGCTCTGGGTGCAGCCTTGCCTGACAACCTGCTGGGAGGAGCAGGGGGGGCTCCTGCTGCAGCTCCTGCAGCCTGGCCTGCAGGGTGGGGCTCCTGCTGCAGCTCCTGCAGCCTGGCCTGCAGGGTGGGGCTCCTGCTGCAGTTCCTGCAGCCTGGCCTGCAGGGTGGGGCTCCTGCTGCAGCTCCTGCAGCCTGGCCTGCAGGGGGGGGCTCCTGCTGCAGCTCCTGCAGCCTGGCCTGCAGGGTGGGGCTCCAATGCAGTTCCTGCAGCCTGGCCTGAAGGCTGCACAGCCACAGCTGGGCTGGCACTGGGGGCAGCAGCAGCTGGAGCCTCTGGGGTCTGCAGGGAGAGGGGAAAGCCTGGGGGACTTGGGTGGGTGCCTGCACAGGTGCTCCTGGCCCAGGCCACACCAACAGGGCCACGAGCATCACTGGCAGAGAAAGCTGTCATGGATAACAGCTGGGGCAGTGCCTGGGCACATCCCTGGGGCCCATTCCCTGGGCACATCCCTGGGGCCCATCCCTGGGCATGTCCCTGTGGCACATCCGTAGGGCACATCCCTGGGGCACATCCCTGTAGCATGTCCCTGTGGCACATCCCTGGGGCACATCCCTGGGCACATCCCTGTGGCACATCCCTGTGGCACATCCCTGGGCCACATCCCTGGGTACATCCCTGGGCTCACTCCTGGGGCACATCCCTGGGTACATCCCTGTGGATATCAGCTGGAGCAGTGCCTGCACACATCCCTGTGGCACATCCCTGGGGCTCATCCCTGGAGCCCATCCCTGGGGCTCATCCCTGGAGCCCATCCCTGGGGCTCATCCTCGTGGCACGTCCCTGGGGCACATCCCTGGGCACATCCCTGTGGCACATCCCTGTGGCACATCCCTGTGGCATGTCCCCAGGGCACATCTCCGGGGCACATTGCACCAGCCCAGCACCTTGCTCTCCTCCTGGGCTGTGGGGCAGGGCTGCTGTGGCTCTGCAGAGGTACCCCAGGCATTGGCAGGAGTTATATTTATATATAATGTACCAGAGGCAAGGAATACTGGCCAGGAGTTCCTGTAGGAGAAGGCCCAGAAGGGATGGACAGGGTGGGACTGGTGGGACCTGTGCCAGCCCCGAGGGTGGCAGGACCACTCTGCTGGGGCTGCCGGGTCCCAGGTCCTGGGAGGGGACCCCTCGCAGGCCTTGTGGGGCCCCCTCACCTTCCAGGAGCCACCATGTGCACACACAAACGCTATTGAGAGTTCTCAGGGGTGACATGTCAATGGCACGCTGAGGAGCCGTGTACCACCTGACAGATCACACACCTGACAGTTGTCAGAGAAACCATTCCTCACTGCAAACCTTCCTCTGCATTTTTGAGCCTCACAGCCCAGTTTACAAGCCCCAGTTCTGGGGTTTGGCTTGTTCAGGTATCCCCTTCAGGTGAAATGTATCTTTTTCCTGGGTTTTATGCATTTATTCAGTCTGTACTGAGCAGTGGTCATTATTTAGCACCGGCTCACCTGGCAGTGAGCTCTGCCTGCAGTTTGGCTCTCTGGAGGTGCCTCATTTGTCTTGTGTTTGCCTTGAACATAAGTCAGAAGCCACCGGGGCTGCTTGGAAATGCACCATTATTCTGAAAGAAAAACCACTCTGCAAACCAGACCCAGAAATGAAGGGTGAATTGTGGGGGTTTTCATGGCCAGGGGTTGGTTATGGGGGGAATCACCAGGGGGGCTCCTGTGAGAAGCTCCCCCCCTTCTGATGGAAGCAGTGCCAGTGGCTCCGAGGGTTCAGCGGTGGCTCCTGCAGCCTCCTCACCCACCCTGCTGCTCCCCTCCGTGGGTACCACTGGATGTACTCCAAACTCATCACTGAACGGGGCAACCAGCGACCTTCAGGGAAGAGATTGCCATCTGGTGTGTGAAACAATGAGGGGAGAAAGCAAACAGGAGAGCAAGAGAAGGACAGCCTCAGGCTGGATTTCTGTCCTTTCCTTTGTTAGTGCTAGGTTTTGGGAAAGTGGAATTGGAAAAAAACCCTTAATTTAAATTTCATTCAATGTCAACTTTCTCACCACCAAAGAACAGTAAGAATCATTGTTAAACAATGATTAAACAGACCACAAACTGCCCCCAAACCTGCTCAGAGGAGCTAACAGGGAATCTGGGGTTCCAAGACGCCACCCGAGAAAAATAAAAAGCCAGACTAATGCTATTTGGAGTGCCACTTTCTTCAGAAATGTTGCCTTATTTGCTTCCACAAGATTCCCTTAGCCAGGTTTCCATCCTCCTCACCTCAGGCAGGGCACTGAACTGAAATTCCCCCTCATGGGAAGGTGCCAGTCGCTGAGTTTAGCTTTGGGATGGAAATGCCGCCCCTGTTCAGATGCAAAGTCAGCGACTGGCAGGCCAGTGCTCGGACTGGTTTTTGTAATTGCAAACGAGATCCTCCCGAGCCCTCGGAATGGAAGCTCTCCAGTCTTGTTACACAAGCCTTAAATTCATTATTAACAATGTAGCACTGCTAATTGCACAATTGTAATGTAGCAGTTGGTAATTGCTCACTCTACAAACACTGTCAAGGCCTTAGAGAATGCATCTAATTACGGGCGTTTGACGGAAAGCAGGCTGGAAATCGGTCCAGGGCTGCAGAAGTGAGGGCTCAGCTTCCTCATCCTCACAGAGCACGGGCAGATGGAGCTACCCAGGACCTGAGAAACACAGGAAAAGCAGGAAAACATTCCTCTTTAGGGACTGGACTTCAACAAAAAAGGGAAAAGAACACTGTGTTTGGAAGCTGCAGTGGGAAACTGAAGATCAGAAGTGAAACAAGCATTTTTGTCGAGGGCAGCAGAGATTGGAGCAGCTCACCCAAGGCGCCAGGCGGGGTTTGCCTGTTGAAGTTGTTTTTCTTCAGCCCAGCCCGGGTTCACTTCCAGGAGAATTTCAAAGAGCAGCAAACCCCAGACCTAGGGGCTCCTGGTGTGGGCCCTGTGGCAGGCCAGACTGGCAGGATGCACCTCCCACTCCTCCTTAAGGAATGGTGCCCCAGGACCCGGGATCCTGTCCCTGGGAGGGGACAATGGCACAGGAGCCAGGATCCTGTCCGTGGGAGGGGACAATGGCACAGGAGCCAGGGTCCTGTCCTTGGGAGGGGACAGTGGCACAGGAGCCAGGGTCCTGTCCCTGGGAGGGGACAGTGGCACAGGAGCCAGGATCCTGTCCGTGGGAGGGGACAATGGCACAGGAGCCAGGGTCCTGTCCCTGGGAGGGGACAATGGCACAGGAGCCAGGGTCCTGTCCGTGGGAGGGGACAATGGCACAGGAGCCAGGGTCCTGTCCCTGGGAGGGGACAGTGGCACAGGAGCCAGGGTCCTGTCTCTGGGAAGGGACAGTGGCACAGGAGCCAGGATCCTGTCCTTGGGAGGGGACAGTGGCACAGGAGCCAGGGTCCTGTCCTTAGGAGGGGACAGTGGCACAGGAGCCAGGATCCTGTCCCTGGGAGGGGACAGTGGCACAGGAGCCAGGATCCTGTCCTTGGGAGGGGACAATGGCACAGGAGCCAGGATCCTGTCCTTGGGAGGGGACAGTGGCACGGGAGCTGCAGAGAGCTCCCGGTGGCAGCAGCAGCGAGAGGGCAATGAGCAGTGACAGCTCCTGACCCAGGCGCTCTGATCCCCTGACTCCTGTAAAGGACGTTGTTAGCCAAGTGCTGTGCCTTCAATTACTGCTAATTACCGCGGAGTCACGGCGGCATCCCGAGATTTTGAACACAGTGAGGAAGTCTTGAGTGATTAGGGACAGTCAGGCGACCGTCTGAGGGGTTTCCATGCAGCATATTCCTGGCAAGGTGCTTTGTGCCAAACAGGTGGCTTTCAGTGGTGTTTAATGTGCACTTAATGTTATTAAAATAAAGGGTGGCAGACTGAGGCACAGCCGACAGCCCAAGTCCTCCTCTTGCACTCTCAAAAACCAGAATCAAAGGGATACCTGGAGCCTTGTGAGCGTTCCTGTGTCTCCTGGTCAAATGTTTGGCTAGCACAGCCCATAGCCATCAGCCTGTGCTGGGGGAGCATCACTGGGTCAGAGCGAGAGCCCCACGGTGGCAGGAGGTGGCCAGAGAGAGCTGAGGGTCTGCAGTGCAGCCACTCCTCCCTGTCCCTGCCAGCACCCCCACATATCCCTGTCAGAGGGCTCAGCTGGGGTCTCTGGCTCTTGGGAACAGAGCACTCCGGGCTGGGGGGTATGAAAGTCAGCTCGCCCCAAAATCCTGCAGTGGGTCCCACAGCAGCAGGACTGCTGAGCTTTCCCTTCGTGCTGCAGGGGATGCCCACTCCAGGATGATGGAGGGGAGGAGTGCCCACTCACCCTGGGCTGGGATCTCCTCTGCTCAGAGCTGTGGGGTTCAGGTATGGTTGGACATCATGGAATCTCACTGGCTCGAGGGTGAATGAGTGAATTCATGTGAACCCCTTGGGCAGAGGGGATCGAACCCTTGCTGTCGTGCTTGGTTGTTGTATCTCCCAATGAGTTCATGTAAAAAGCCTGATTTACAGAGCACTTTGTCCTGTGAGAGACCCAAAGGAGGATGGGAGCCCCCCTTTGGCTGCTCCTGCCAGCTGTGAGGAGGGTGTCTGTGCCAGGCAGGGCAGAGCAGGGGTGCCCTCAGGAGCAGGGCTGCCCTCAGGAGCAGGGGTGCCCTCCAGGAGCAGGGGCTCAGGGGAGCAGGGGTGCCTTCCAGGAGCAGGGGTGCCCTCAGGAGCAGGGGTGCCCTCCAGGAGCAGGGGTGCCCTCAGGAGCAGGGGTGCCCTCAGGAGCAGGGGTTCAGGGGAGCAGGGGTGCCCTCAGGAGCAGGGGCTCAGGAGCAGGGGTGCCCTCCAGGAGCAGGGGCTCAGGGGAGCAGGGGTGCCCTCAGGAGCAGGGGCTCAGGGGAGCAGGGGCTCTCTGTGCCATGAGCCCGTTGGGACACTCGAGGTTCCACTTGCTCAGAGGGGTGTACCAGCAGCACTGAGCCCACCAAAACAAAAGGAGGGTGGGCACCAGGAGCAGTGAAGTGCTTTTTAGCATCTCTGTGTCTCTAGAAGGGTTAAATCCAAGCCTGACTCAGGACCTTGAACCTGGTTTGTGTTATGAACATGCACAAGACCCTGGTGGTGAATGCCCAGGCCAGAGAGAAGAGCAGATCCCAGGCTGGAAACACCGTGTCGTGGTTCAGCTGAGGAATTCAGCACTTGGAAATTGCTCTCTCTGCCTTATTAGATTATCTTGCTGCTCTTTCTTCCTCCTCTGTAGGGTTCTTTATTCAGAATTTGCTCAAATATTTTCCTTCAGAAGATTTAATATCTCAAAGTGCAAATATCCAAACCCTGTATCATTTTGTAATTTCATACTCTGTAGTTCTTTCATATGCATATCAATCATTTGCCATCCTTTTGAAGGATGCAGCTTGAGTAACGGCAGTGAAAGAAAACCCATTCAGTGTTGATTTTAATTGAACAAGCTCGGAAGCAGTGGGGATCCATGCCAGACGCCAGCTCTCTCCTTTTTGAAGAGTTATTACTGGAATTCTTTTGCTTCTGTGTCTCTATTTTTTTTCCAATTAGCAGCTTCTCAAAAATATTAGTTATCTTATTATTTCCCCAGTTCTGCTTGTTTGGGGTGCTTATGCATAATAATCAGTACATTCACTTTCTCCTCCCGTTCCAGTGGAATGTTGTATTCCTTGTCTCTGCTGGAGCAACACTCCAGCCTCATTCCAGAGCAATTTTTGAAGTGAAAATTAACTCATTTTTGGTGCAACCTTTTCATTGTTTTTATGGCAGTGGTGAGCTCCTGCATACTCTAAACTGCAACTGTAGAGACTGTAAACATTATAAATTGAAGACTGCAAAGGCTGTAAATAAAAGTTTATTCTTTCTTCTGTGTACAAATGAGGTGTGGGGTAGTGTCGCTTCGTTCACAGGGGTTCTAGGATGAGGGAAGAGACGAGAAAGTTGACTCTATGTTTCAGAAGGCTTGATTTAATATTATATGATAGATAATATATAAAAACTATACTAAAAGAATAGAGGAGAGGATTTTACTAGCAGGCTAAGCTAAGAATAGAATGGAATCTCAAAACAAAGTCTTCTCTCAGACCGAGACAAGCTGGACAGGTGAATTGTGATTGGCTCTTAACTGGAAACAACCAGATGAGGCCAATCCCAGATTCCCCCTGTTGCATCCCACAGCAGCAGATCAGAATTGTTTACAGTTTGTTCCTGAGGCCTCTCAGTTCTCAGGAGGGGAGAAATCCTAAGGAAAGGATTTTTCATAAAACATGTCGGTGACAGGGTAGCTCTTCATTCTCCCACCATGATGAGTCGAACATTATCCCTCAGCTAAAGCTGCTTGGATAGAAGAGAGGAGATGGAATATCCACAAGAGTAATATTTTTAATTACTGGACCCTCTTTTCCATGCAAAATTTGGCTTAAGGAAAAGACTTGAATCAGCAGCTGGTAGAACAGCAAACTGCTGTCTATTCTGGAGATGACCTCTGCACGTGGCTCTGACAGTGCTGTGGGAACTGGGGCAGTTCTGCTGCTGATGGAGGCTTTGCTGTTTTCTGCTGAGAAGTCATCTGAACAAAAAAGGAATAAATTGTGTGAGAAATAAATGTGAATAAGGAAGAACTTTAAAAGATCAAGGCCCAAAACCCCAATGTGAAGGGAGTGCAGGTGTTAAGGGAGCACGTAATCAAAATTCCAGAATCAAGGAGGAGGAGACAGGCAATGAAGCACATCTTTAGGTTTAAGCAGGCCAGGGGAGGGGCACTGAGCCCTGGTGGCACAGGACTGGGTGGTACCTGTGTTGCTTGTCAGTGCTGCCCATCCCATCTGCATGGCACCCAGCATTTCTGCCTGCTGAACTCATGGAACCACAGCATCCTTTAGACTGGGAAAACCCTCTGAGAGCATCGAGTCCAACCATCCTCCCAGTGCTTTCCAGCTGACCAGCTATTGGAAGCTGCCCTCAGGGATGGGCAATCATTGTTCTTCCATCCAGCAGGCTGAATGTCACCTTCAGACACCCACGTGGAGCTGTTTTCCCCTGAACCAGCTCATCAGAGCACTGCTGACAGCCCTGGGCCTTTCCCTGCTGCACAGGCTGGCTTTGCCTTCCATGCCCCGCTGGCTGGCCCCCTCAAAACCACTCCTACTCAAACCCACAGGAGTGTCTGTTTGTGGGGGTGGGACGATGGGCTGCCCAGGCTGCCAGCAGCCCTCTCCTCATGGAACCTCTGCCCCAGCTCCATGCCACACCTCAGCACTGCCCCTGGCACTCCCCCAGTGCTCTGGCCCCTGCCTGCCTTGGGAACACCAAGTCCCAGTGCCTGGAGGTGACAACCACACCTGTCAGAAGGAAATGGCCTTTTGCAGGTAACAGGTTTTTTTGGGACAGGATATTTTTCTAAATGATGACTGGGCTTAGTCCCTATTTTTATTCACAGCCCTGCAATATATCTGTTTCTTCCCATAATGTTTCCTCCACCCCTGTTTCCAAATTAAACTAGCCATGCTCTGGGCCAGCTCGTGCCCCTGCCAGGCCACCATGGGGGTGAGAAAACCCATGGTGTGGGGCACAAAGCTGGCTGAAGGGAGCCCTGAGCTGGTGTGCTGGCTCCAGGGTGGGCAGAGCCTGCCCATGGGGTGTGGGCTGGGGCAGACAAGGCTCCCTGCCAGCACTGCAAACCTTTCCCAGTTGTGCCTCTGGACCTTCCCAGACAAAGCTGTGCTCGTGCAATGCAGAATTGTGGCAGGGGTGCCATCCCTGCAGGACACTCAGGGCTCATCTGTGCTCATCCATGCTCATCTGCCATACTTACAGCACTTTTTAAATAAGCCAGGTACCAACAGCTAGAGGCCTTCAAATAATCATGCAAGAAATTAAAAAAAACCCCTCAGCACATTATTCTATTTCTCAAAGAACAAATCTGTTAAAAGATTAAGCAAACAGACACTACAATTACTTTACTCATTACTTTAAATCTGTTTTTTGATTAAAAATGTAAAAAAGGGTTCACTCAGCTATTATTATCTTGGTTTGGTTCCACCAGATGAAGCGAGTCCGTTTGAGGACAAGCCCGTCACCAGCCCGTGGTGGTTTTGGGTGTGAGGTCTGACTCACTGGCAGTGTGGGGCTGGCACACAGAGCCCAGGGCACCACTACGTGCTGGGACTCACCACCCACCAAGGCACCGCAGGGAGAATGTCACGCCAGCTCACCTTAAACAAGAGCAGGAGCAGCGCTGAGGGGCCTGCGAGCCCTGGCCAGGTGTAGCGCTGCCTGTCCTGAGCCTCCCCGGCCGCGAGGGAGAGAGCTGGGGCACCAGGACAGCGTTCTCCCCTCTGGCCCGGCAGCCGGGAGACGGAGGGCTCCCGGAGGAGCGGGATCGCTCCCTGCCGTGTTTTGTACAATGCAACAGCTCCCCCATCTTACAGACTAAAGAACTCAAAATGGAAAAGCAGCCCCAGGAAAGGATGGCTGCGTTCAATCCGCGGTTCTTCTGGAAGGAGAGGCTGGCAGTGCCCTGCTGCCTGAGGCGTCCTTGTCTCCAAGGCGCTCCAGGGAAGAGAAATCCACTTCACGCAACGTGACATTCGACATTTCAGTGATTAGGGCAGCGAATTTCCTCCCTGTAAGGATGAAGAAGCACTGCCTGCTGCAGACAGTTTTCGATGCGGTACCACGGTCTCTCTTAGGGAGTCCCACGTACTCAGAGCCGTGCTCAGAGCCGGGCTGTCGGGAGCGGCGGAGCGCGGCGCCGCTGCCCTGCACTGCTGCTGCTCTCCTTTAGGGTGTACACGCAGCACGCGGTGCGGTGCAGCGCTCCGAGCCGGGCTTAGAGCTGGGTTTAGAGCCGCGCTCAGAGCGGAGCGATGGAGAGCCGGGCTTAGAGCCGGGCTTAGAGCAGAGTGATGGACAGCCGGCTTAGAGCCGGGCTTAGAGCCGGGTTTAGAGCGGAGTGATGGAGAGCCGTGCTTAGAGCCAGGCTTAGAATCGGGCTCAGAGCGGAGCGATGGAGAGCCGTGCTTAGAGCAGAGTGATGGAGAGCCGTGCTCAGCGCACAGTGATGGAGAGCCGTGCCCAGAGCCTTGCTCAGAGCCCTGCTTAGAGCCTTGCTCAGAGCCCTGCTTAGAGCCTTGCTCAGAGCCCTGCTTAGAGCCTTGCTCAGAGCCCTGCTTAGAGCCGTGCTCAGAGCCCTGCTTAGAGCCTTGCTCAGAGCCCTGCTTAGAGCCTTGCTCAGAGCCCTGCTTAGAGCCTTGCTCAGAGCCCTGCTTAGAGCCGTGCTCAGAGCCCTGCTTAGAGCCTTGCTCAGAGCCCTGCTTAGAGCCTTGCTCAGAGCCCTGCTTAGAGCCGTGCTCAGAGCCGCGCTCAGTGCTCAGGCATAACAGTGACGTTATCCCCGAGCAGATCCTGGCACAGCTCCTGGCACAGCTGCCCCCACCGCCGCCTGTGCCCCCCGCCCCTCCGCTGCCCCCACGGTCCAGCAGCAGCTGCCAGGGATGCTGCTGGCTCCCGGCACAGCTCCAAGCATTGCTCGGGTCTGTGGCCCGGGGCTGGGGAGGAACTCTGAGGGGATGAGGGACGGGCAGCCCCTTGTGGCACCGGGGTGCTGTGGGCACCCTGTCACCAGCAGCTGCAGCACGGTGGCACTGTGCCTAAGGCCCCAGGTCCTCCTTCCAGAGGGGACTAAGGGTTAGAAAGTGCATTAAAGAGCTCTCTGTGTTAGTTAAACAAAGCACTTTCCTCTAGGTCTCATTATTTCAGAAAAAAAAGGGAAATTATGAAATAATTTTAAAATTATACTTGTGAGGGGAAAAAGATTTCAGGTTAAGGAGTTACCAGCTCTGCCAGTAAAAAAGCATTTTAACACTAGCTGGAGAGAGCAAGACAAAACCCCCAGCAAGGGCTTGTTCAGAAGGGTGATAGGGGAGGTGACTGAGCCCCAGCAGGGTGAGGGTGCCCAAGGCAGGGCGAATCCTGGCCAGAGCTAGGTGGGAGCTCACCTGAGTCATCCTGAGCACCCCCAGTGCCAGGGCCACGCAGGACAGTGCTGTCCATGAGGCAGGCTGCCAGGCACTGGGAATAAGGATGCCAGGACACAGAGCTGCCCCTCCCCAGGGCACTGAGGCTGGTCCCAGAACAGCCGTCCCTGCAGGGAGCCTTGTCCCTGGGCACTGAAGGCAATGTTCAGGCACAGACACCCCCACAGAGTCGCCAGGGCCGCCAGGAACACCCCAGGAGAGAGCCCAGGAGAGGCCCCAGTGGAGGGGGGAACAAGAGGGAGAGGAACAGTTTCAGGGTAAGACCTGCACGGCACAGCAGCCACACACTGTCACTTAGGTCTGGGTCCAGGATCAGACAAGCGGGCTCTCCATCCCAGCCAGGAGCGAGCGAACCTCCCCAGCACACCCACAGCTCCCACACTCCTGGATGCCCCAGGAGGTGCAGTTTTCCCACTGGGTACATTAACTGGGCAGTGGTGTCATCTCAGTCTCATGTCCAGGAGGGATTCCAGGCTGACAAAGATGCAGCAGCCCTTGCTCAAACACCTGAGGCCAAAGAGCACAGGGCATTGCTTTAGCTGCAAGGATGTGGAGCTCCTGGGCTGCGCTGAACTGGCACCAGTTCAGAGTGGTCCTGAACCAGCCCGCACAGTGTGGTTGTGCTGGATGGTGCAAATCAGTGCACTCCCGGTACACACCAGCCCCTGGGCACATGCTTCCACTGAGTTTCCATGGAGCTTCTCCGTGTTCCTATGGCCAGGGAAGCTGTACCCCAACGTTTACCTTCTCTGCCAACACCAGCCACACTGCTGGCATCACTGGCATGCCAGCCCCCCCTGCTTCTGGGGCAGCAGAGAACTGACAGATCAGCAAATGCTTGAACCTGAAGCCCAAGACTCTGGCGGATGCCAGCCAAGACCACGGATGTTTTACCAGGGAGCATCTTATTGTCTCTCTTCTCTCTCCACAGGGGAGCACACTGTGAACGCCAAATCAGGGCTGAGCATGACACTGCCTCCAGCTCCAAAGGAGACCAGTGCTAGGACTGAGTGTGGGGCAGAGACCACCCCAGCAAAGCCAGCTGACATGAGTTCCGTTGAGGGAGAGAAGATTTAGACTCATTTCCTCCTGTTAGCCTCTCTCCCCTGTTAACGGCTGGAATGAGCTCTGCGAAACAGCAGCTGGTACTTGGAGATAAACACTAACTGAGGCTCAGCCTGGCAGCCCAGCCCTGGACAGCTTCAGAGGCTGCCAGGAGGACAATGGATGATGCGGCTCTGGCAGCTGTGTTCCTGGCAAGGCCAGGGTCACGGGCTGCTGTGGAGACCACTTCAAAGTTCTCAGGTCACACGGACAGCCCTGAGCCCAGGAATACCGATGTGCTCCCTCTTCTCACCCTCACCGATGCCAGACGCTGCATCCCAAGGCACAAAAAACTTTGGCATGGTATCAGCAGAGAGGCATGAGGACTGCCGCTGCTCCTTCCCGTTTCTGGAACCGGGCTCCCACCACGTGCGTCCCCAGCCAGAAGATGGATCCCGGCAGCATTGCTCCCGCTGCCTCCGAGCGTGCCGAGCACTCCGTGGGTTTCCTCCTGCACCCTCGGCGGCGGTGGCCACGCGGGCTGGTCCGGCTGCAGAGTCCCGGGGCAGCCCCGGAGGAGCCGACAACTGCCTCCCGTGCCAGGGGAAGGGTGTCGGGGGAGACGGGGCCGTTGCCCAGCGGTGGCAGGGCACGTGCCTGCACATCCCTCCAGGTGCGGGGTCACTGGCCGCTGACGAGGTTCGTTAATTGCTCCTCTTCCAGGCTCCGCAGGCAGAGCTCCTCTTCTTCGGTCCTGCAACATCCCCGGCATTTCCCCACTAAAGAGCACTAGAAAAGGGTGTCAGTGTTCCATAGCACGAAATGCACTCTCCTCCCTGTTAGAAATCCAGGAAACAGGTAACAATGCCGCAATCCCCAAAATCGCTCCAATTTACTGCCCCCACAGATGACCCAGCGTTTCCTTCTCCTGCCAGGATCATCCCTCCTAGAAGTCCGATGTTGCAGTCCCTGTTCTCGGACCGGCCGGGCACGGGCAGAATGCGGGCAGCATGCGGGCAGCTGCGTGCCCCGAGGGTGGACAGGAGCCCTCGCCATGCCGGCGGCGCGGAGCGGAGCTGCCGCCGCTCTCCCACCCCGCGTGGCCGCTCCGCGCCGCGGGACTGTTCCGCCGGTGCATCCACCGGATCGATTGTCAGGTCAAACACCCGCGCACGGCCCGCAGCCGCGCCGCCCCCTCCCGCTCCGGACCCGGGGCCGCGGGCGGCGGCTGGGGCAGGGCTGTGGCCCCCGGGAAGGCTGCGGGGTGCCCCGAGGGCCGCGGCCGCTCTCGGCGCCCGTCGCCGCAGCCCGGCCCCGGCGCGGCGGGGCAGGCGGAGGCGTGTCCGTCTCCGTGCCGGTGCCAGCGCCTGGTCCCGCCCGGCGGCGCGCAGCCCCGAGCCCGGCGCGGCGGGGGGCGGCCCGGCCGCACGTCTGCGCGGCGGCGGTCGGGCGGGCGGCTGCGGCTCAGCCGTGCGTGCGGCGGGGCGGGGAGGGCCCGGCTGCTCCAGCCCGCCCCGGCGCGGCGCGGCGCGGCGCGGGGGAGGCGGCGGCTGCTCCATGCGGCAGCGAGCGGCGCGGCTGCCCGCGGCCGGGGCCGGGGCCGGGGCCGGGCGGAGGCCGGCGGCGCGGAGGATGGGCGCAGCTGCCGCCGCCGCGGAGGGCCGAGCCGCGGGCGCCGCGCTCCCCGCTCTGCCCCGCCGCAGCGCCCGCCGCCGCGGCTGCTCCGCCTGAGCGCGCCCGGCGCGGAGCGGCGCGGAGCCGCATGGCCCTGCCGCCGGCCGCCCCGCGCTAGCGGCACCCGCACCCGGGAGGCGCCGGCCCGGCGGCGGGGCTGCCCGCGCCTCGGCCACGTCCGTCTGTCCATCCGTCCGTCCGTCCAGTGCAGCGCCCGGCGCGCAGGATCCCGCAGCGGGGTGCGGAGCGGCAGCGCTTGGCGAGGATTAACCTGGCGCAGGTACATGACAAGGTCAGCGCCGGCGGGAGGAGAACGGGGCGGGCTGCCCGGTGCGGGGCGATGCGGGCGGGCTGATGCGGGCGGGTTGTCCCGCGCCTCCCGCCCCCGCCGCGCGTGTGTGCATGTGCCGTCGCCCGCCCGAGCCGCCGCGTGGGGCCGTCCCCGGGCCGCCGTGCCCGTCCCGGCCGCGGGCAGCTCCGCCGCGGAGCCGCGGTAGGATGCGGGGGGTGAGCGCCGGCTCGGGGCGGAGCGGCGGGCAGCCCGCCTGCCGCCAGCGCCCGCAGCCCGCCGGGGCCCGGCCGCGGCCGCACCCGCAGGGGACGCGCTCCGGCCGCCGCCCGTCCCCGGAGGCACCAGGTAACGCGAGGGGAGTCGCGCCCGGCACATCTGCATTGCACCGCGGTACTGGCCCAGGGGACGGGGCGGGGGGGGTGCGGGGCGGCCCGGCCGGTCCCCCACGTCTCGGTCAGGACGACCCCACGGCGCGGCGGGGGCGCCGGGACGACGCCCTTCCCGGGAGGGCGGCGGCCGCGGGGAGCGCGGAGCGGCGGGGCGAGTGCCCAGCGGACGGGCCGGGCCGGGCCTGGCCGCGCTGCCGCCGCTGCCCGCGGGACGGCGCCGGCGGCCGCCCGCGCTGGGCTGGGCTGGGCTGGGGGTGCTGCGGGGCCGGAGATGCTGCCAGGCTGCGATGCTGCGGGGCCGCCCGTGCCGCGGCCGCCGCCCCCTCCTCGCCGCGCCGCCGCTGCCGCCGCCGCCCGGTTACCGGCACCGCTGGCGCTGCGGCGCTGCCCGAGCGGGCGGAGGCGCCGCTGTTCGCGGAGCCATCCCGGGCTCTCTCGCGGGTGGCTCTGGGGGGGCTCGGGGCGTGCGGGGCTCTGCCGGAGGGCGCAGGAACCCAGCGGCTCCCCCCGCCCCAGCCCTCCCGCCCCGTCCCACCGCCCCTGGCCGCCACACGCACCCCGCTCTCCCCGCGGCTCTCTCTCTCCCTAGGGCCGCCGCGGTCCCCCGCGTCCCGGGATGCGGCTGCGCCCCCCTCTCCTCCGTCCCCTCCGCCCCCTCCGTGACTAACACCGCCGTGTGCGGGAGAAGAAATGTAGGACAGAATGGCCCTTCCCCGCCGGAAGGTTCCCGTTGGGGAGATGGCAGAGCAGCGGCGGAGAAGCCGGCTGAGCCTCGCAGCCATGTTGGTGTCGGAGCATCAGCCCTCGCGGCTCCGGGAGCCCGGCTGCCGTGCGGGAACCGGCATGTCTGGGCCAGGTGCCCCGGGGAAGCCTCTTCCCGGGCCGGTCCTTCCCAGCATGGACCGGGGAACACCGGCTCTGTGGCTCCTCTGCAGCCTGGGACCGCAGCTTTTCCCTTCCTCCCTTTCAGTCTGTTGCATCTCCGGGGCACTCATTATGTTGTGTGTGTGGAACAGAGGCATGTGTTGTTCCAGCTGTGGTCATGAACTCGGCCTCAGCAGTCCTGGAGACCAGGGGTGGGACAGCAGGTGCCCCCAGCCAAGCCCAGCCCCACGAGGCCTTTGGCTGAGTGCCGTGGAACTGGACAGGCTGGGTGTCCCTGCCCTTGGCCATCGTGCTGTCGTGCTGGTGATCCTCCCCACCCACGCTTCCATTTCGCATGTTCCTGTGTGACACGTGGTGTCAGCTTGTTCCTTCTGAGCATCCTCGGGCCAGCCTGCATGTCCAGGGCGGCTCAGGCCGGCACAGCCAGCCAGCCCACTGGCGAGGCGAGATGGATCCATGCTGGAATTGAAGCCTGTTGGGTTCCAGCTGTGCCTCTGCAGATGGAGGGGTCTGGGCTGGCCTGGCAGCAGTAATCCTGGCCGTGGCTGTGTCCAGGAGCATGGGGCAGTGCTGCCCAGATGGACAGTGTGTGCTGGCTCTGGTCTGTCCTGGTGTGCAGACTGCATCCCCGCTGCCTGGAGCTGGGTGCTCGGGGCTGTGTGTGCTGCCACAGGGACTCCAGGTGGGCACCCTGCTCCCGTGTACAGGCCACGCCTCGGAGCTGGCCCATGGGCTCTGTGGTATTCCAGAGTCAGTCCTGGCAGGTGGAGGTGTGCCAGGCCTCGCAATTCCACTGCTGGTCTGCGAGTCAGGTTTGGTTTTGCACAAGCAGCCATAGCAGAGACTGAGTGTTCTCAGTGCCCAACACCTTCCCAATCCACGTTGCTAAATATATACTGCACTCAAGGGATATGCATTTGTTTAAATGCATAATAAATGTGTTTAAATGCGTAAGGCTGGATCATAATGCACACCAGAGCTTGCCAGTTTGGCCTCCAGTTACAAGCCTCTCTAAGATACATCTCCTGGCATATTACCTCATCTTTTTGCTTTCAGAAAGAGCAGTTCTTGGTTTTATCATGGCAGGGCAGTCAGTGGAAGCAAATCCTGCATATGTCAGATACCCAGTGCAAGTTAAAGCTGAACTAGTTCTCCTGTTCAGCAAACACTTCTAGGTGCAGAAGGGGTCTTGAGATTGACCCATTCCACCAGAGACATGCAGATGTGGAAGTGGGCTCCAGATTGTCCTGTTCCACCAAGCATATGCAGCTGCAGAAGTGGCCTCCAGATCATCCTGTCCCTGTGAGAGCTGGTGGGCTGAGTGCTCATGTCATCCTTACAGCCAAAAGAGCTGCACTTGCCTGCAGCTCTGCTCAGGAAGCCCCCAGGGGCTTGCTGTGAGTTTTTCATGCAGGTCTGCTGTCTGAAGAGGCTCCTGTTGGCCTCCGAAGGTGTGAGTGGGGCCAGGGGGAGGAGGCTGAGAGGTGCCTCCCAGCCCAGGTTCTGGGCAGGCTGGGAATGTGGGGAACTCAAGAAGAGATGTAGCTGAGCAGCATGGCAAGGGAAAAACAGATCTTCCCCAATTTTTTGAGAAAGACTGGAGGGGATGCGAGGGCGGGTGCATGGGGAAGGACGGCCTTGGCACGCTGCGTGCCTGCCTTGGGTAGGTGGAGCATCCCCAGGTGCCTGAGGGGCTGTCCCTCCGCTGGGGCACGTGGGGGTAGTTCAGAGGCTGGAGAGCTAATGGCTTTGCACTGCTGATCGATCCTGCCTGTGCTTTCAGATGTGGTGAGGCTGGGTTTTATGGAGCAATCTTTGCATATTCCCTGCACAAGCAGCTGGGCCGAGCGCCGCTCTAATGGCCTCGCTATTAGCGGGCTCAGAACCCGAGCCAGACTGAAAAGGCTGTGTAAGTGCTGCTCAAGCGTTTTGGGCCAGGCATATTCCATGCATTAGGGAAGATTTGTACTCTTTGGACCAGACATCACTGAGTGTTGTCTATTTATACACATCTAAATATATCCTCTGCAGTCTTCAGATTTTCTAGCTAGTAGTAAAATTACTTTTCAATATCATGCTATTAAACCATGCTTGCTGACACTATCTGATGAAGTTTGTGCTAGGAGAGGCTTATGTGTGTGTGTGTGTGTGTTTGTTTTAAATAAAAACTGTTTGTGAGGTAGTTACCTAAAAGCTTTGGAAACAAAAGCTTGTTGTCTGTGTGGCTGGGTAGCAGGGAGAAATGTGGTCGAACAGGAGCAGTGCTGGAGACATGCTCAGGCCTGGGAAACCAAATCCAAACCTTATCCAAAGTATAAGGTTTTGTTGCTGAAGAGTGAACCATTCTTTCTAGAAAGTTTGTATCAAATAATCATGCACTTTGCAGCAAAATAGAAACATTTGCTTCAAATTAGTCAGATATACCTTCTGCTACTCTGGAGTTTGAGGTGTCATTCTGAAAACAAAATGACGAATCTTGAAGTAAGGTAGGTTGTGGAATTCCTCTGCAGTGCCCAGATCCAGGCTGTGGAGGTGTTCCCTCAGAGCCCTGCTGCAGGGCCGGGTCTGTGTCCTGGGTGCAGTTCTCTGGAGCGGCTGTGGGGCTTAGTGGGGCTCCCGAGGAGGGCTGCAGACCTCGGTCACATGCCCCATGGGCTTGCTGCCTGCCTGGTGGTGGCAGACATGGCCGGTGATGCCTGCAGCCCGACATGGAGTAGTGATGGCCATCGTTTTGTTTCCTGTGGCAGCTCTTGCTGTCGGTTCTTGGAGAGCTAAGAGGCTGCAGAGGAAGGGAAAGGGGTTGGTATTGCCAGGGGGGAGGTGAGATGAGGAGAGGAGAAGACAGGGCTCTTGGAGAAGGCCCTGGCCCAGATCCCCTCGAGCCAAGGACAGGTGCTGGTCCCCCGGGCCACCCTTGGCTGGGGCTCTGGGCTCCACCAGCCAGAGGTCGTGGAGCCATGGTTTGGTGCCAGGAGCCGTGTGCTGCCCTGTGGGTGAGGGTATCTGAGGGCTCCCTGCCCGTGTGCCCCATCCCACCTGGCCACTGAGGTGCAGGCTGGGCACACCAAGCCCTGAGCTGGGCAGCAGCTTCTGTGTTTCCACGGGATAAATGGCTGTACAAGTCATATTTGTTTCGAGCAGGCTGGATGATCTAGAAGGTGGTTTGTCAAATGGCTAACTGAGGCAGTAATGGGAGCCTTGGTGGGTGCCTCTAATTGTGTAGCACGTGGCCAGTGGGACCTCAGAGTATTTCAGCCAGTTCCCAATGCTGCAGAGCTCATGTCCAATGCTATGGTTTTGAGTTTGCTCTTGTAGATGAAGCTTCTCCCCAGGAACTGTCTCATGGCAAAACATTTCCATGAAAACATATGATTAGGTAGCTTTGCTTTAAAGTGGAATATCTTTTTTCCCTTGAAGTTTTTATTTAGGCTTCTCTGTCAAGATCGTGTTGGAATTGTTTTGGATTGCAGACAGATAAAACTCCTCAGTTTTTGTTGCCTCAGCATTGTTTCATTGCCACAGAGCTGGTATTCCCTGCATATTTATTTCCAATTATTTATACTTCCTGGTCTCTGTAGTTGGCCATGGGGGATGGAGAAGCAGGAGCCCACCACAGTGAGCTGTGACAGCTCAGTGAGTCCTGCAGCAGGACTCACCGGCTGTGGGACAGCAGGTGTGCAAGGAAAACACAGACAAAGAGGAAAAGGCACGGCGGGGAAAGTCACACTGAGAGGAATGCCCAGGATGTGTTCTTAGTCCCCTGGTGCTGCTGGTCCTGGGACTGGGATGGGATTGCCTTAGCACCATGGGGGAGCCGTGCAGAGATGTTCTGCTGCACATGGGTGAGGTGCTAGTTCTCTGTGCTTAAGCCAGACTTAAGAGTTTGCCTGGGATGTGAAGTGTCTGCCCCGGCACAGCAGGCAGGTGCTGTGGGCACAGGTGCTATGGGCACAAGCAGGCAGGTACCATGGGCACAGGCAGGTGCCATGGGCACAGGTGCTGTCAGTACAGGCAGGCAGATGCTGTGGGCACAGGAAGGTGCCATTGGCACAGCAGTCAGGTGGCACTGGCACAGCAGGCAGGTGCTGTGGGCACAGGCAGGCAGGTATCATGGGCACAGGCAGGTATCACTGGCCCAGCAGCAAGGTGCCATGGGCACAGGTGCTGTTTAGGCACAGGAAGGTGGCACTGGCACAGCAGGCAGGTATCACTGGCCCAGCAGGCAGGTGCCATGGGCACAGGTGCTGTGGGCACAGCAGGCAGGTGCCGCTGGCAGCGCCGCCGGGGCTCTGGGAGCTGCGTCGTTCCCGTTTTCTCCAACGCACTTGTGCCAGCCCTGATGTAAGGCTCCCTGATAGGGCTCGTGGGAGCGGGTCTGAGTAAGGCAAGCGGGATTTGTCGCCCTGTCAGCCGTGAGTCAGTGCTGCTGCCGGGTACGTGGTGTTTCACAGGAGCCTCTGCTGCCGGCTGCGCTGCGTGAGCGCCGCTGCTGCCATCGAGTGTGCTGTGGGCAGGCTGGGTGTCACTGTGCTGTGGGCAGGCTGGGTGTCACTGTGCCGTGGGCAGGCTGGGTGTCACTGTGCTGTGGGCAGGCTGGGTGTCACTGTGCTGTGGGCAGGCTGGGTGTCACTGTGCTGTGGGCAGGCTGGGTGTCACTGTGCTGTGGGAAGGCTGGGTGTCACTGTGCTGTGGGCAGGCTGGGTGTCACTGTGCTGTGGGCAGGCTGGGTGTCACTGTGCTGTGGCAGGCTGGGTGTCACTGTGCTGTGGGAAGGCTGGGTGTCACTGTGCTGTGGGCAGGTTTGGTGCTGTGGGCAGGTTTGCTGGGCTCGTGGCTCCTCCTGACACGTCAGCCTCGTGTCTCATCTCTGCCGGTGCCCAGCTGCACTGACGCTGCTCTTGGGGCCAGGCTCCAAACTGCAGTTCCCAAGAAGTGACTGCTGCTTTCCTGCCTCTGAGCCTCAGCTTTGGCTGCCTTTGGGGACAGTCTGCTGTGTCACAGGCGGGCAGGGAGGGCTCTGCACACCAACAGTACCCTGGGCAGGAGAGCACCATGGCCCTGAATGCCACAGCTGAGCCTGGGCAAGCTGACAGACATCTGAGCATCTTTCAGCTACGGTGTAAAGAACCGGGGTTACAGCACAGGCCCCAGTCTAGGCTCCAGTGCTGCCCAGAAGCAGGGTGTCCCAGCAGGCCCTGGGCAGGGGTCCTTGGCATGGCTCTGGTGGGTTGGGGATGTGCTGCAAGTGCCTCCAGGTGACTACCTGTCCTCCCAGTGTGGGTCTGGTAACGTTCAGGCCCCAAATGCTGTGCCGAGCACCAGGGATGGGGATGAGCATGGAGACAACCAGCCACCCTGGTGACATATGGCCTCAGAGGCTCAGCCAGCAGAGCACCTGCATGGGGACTCCTCTGTGGGCTAGTTGTCACTTGCTGCCCTGGCGTGTTGGGCCACTAAAAACAGATGTGTCCTTGTCCCCAGGTACATGGCAAGGATTGCATTTAGTGACTGGGGGTGCAGCCTCCCTTCTAGTACTCCATGTTCCTTGCCAGAGCCCACTGCTCATCTGCAGCTGGGTCCTGCAGGTGTCCCACATGCACCCCCTCTCTGCATTGCCCCTCTGGCGAGCAGCGAGGGTCCCTCCATCGGGTCTGGTGTCCTGATGTGGCTGAAATGAGAGGTTGCCTCCCTAGGGCTGGCATTCCTGTTGTGTTCAGTATTGCCCTGAGTTGGACACACCTAGCATGGGTTATTTAAGAAGCATTCTGCAAACATGCAGCTTCTGTGGATTGAGGCAATCCCCTGTCCTTGCCTGCCCCAGAAGGGAGCCATGACAAACGCTAGGTCAGGGTGGTGGCAGCTGCTGTTAGTGCCAGATGAGGACTGTGTTAATTTCTAAGGGAACAGATGAGGACAGCAGTGTTTAAATGAGCATTGTGCTGTGTGTGCCGGTGGGTGCCAGCTGAGCTGCCCAGGTGAGTGCCCTGGGATTCTGGCACTGTGTGCCCCAGTGCTCTGTTCAGCCCTGCCACGCTCCACCGGCTCTGCCAGGGCCTCCCGTGGTGCCACCAACAGGCACAAAGGGCTCAGCTGAGTGAGCTTCATTTCTTCTAAGGAGCATTAAAGAAGCCAATCAATGTACAGAGCGTGTGACTGCACTTAAATTCCATCTGGAAAGTTATAACAGTAAATAAAGAACAGTAACGAGGAGTGAAATTGTGTGGCCAGAAGGATGCGAGACCTGGAATGCTGGGGAGAGGCTGGGCTTGCTCCTTGCCATCTGGAATTTGGGTTTAGGTGTTAATAAGATATCCAAATGGTTCCCCAATGGTCAGTAATGCATCCCTGGTTTGTGCTGGGGATGTGAGGAGACGTGAAGGCTAAAGGAGGAGAGTGAAGGACAGCAGAATTGCAGCTACCTCACACGGGTCAGAGGAATCACTCCTACTCCAGGGGCACACACGGTGTTCCTGTGCTGCCAGGCACAGAAAATCTAACCCAGGCATCTGGGGAGCAGCACACACGTCTGGCAATCTGGGTGTCCCTGCAGGGACAGGGTAGAGCATGCAGGTCCCAGCTGCTCTCCATGCACCATGCTCTGTGCTGCTGGTGAGGCCAGCAGTGCTGTGTCTCTGTGCCCTCCCGTGTGGCCACCATGTGTCCGTGCCCTCTTCCATCCTTGCCCTCAGCATGGCCAGCAGTGCCAGCTGGAGCAGCAGGGCTGGTGGCTCGGGTGCTGGAGTGGATTTGGTACAGCAGAGGCTTGGTCCTGAGCCGGGGTGTGTGTGCGTGGGGCATCGTGGAGCAGATACCTGCCTCCTGCACAGTGTGGTTTCCCTCTGCCAAGGCTTTTGAAGTGTGCTGACTTTCACAGCTATAGTTTTGGTTTACATCTGCAGCAGTAAGTTGTGTGAGGCAGCAGAAGGGGATTCCTAGGGTGAGAGGATGGACGAGGGGGAGCCGTGTCCCCTCTGTGCGTGTCGGGTGGGACTGTGTTGGCAGGGCCCTGTGAATGGAGTGTGGGTGGGGGGCTGGAGGCACTGGGGGGGCTGCAGTGCTCCCCTGCCCACGATGCTGTGCCTGGAAGGGGCACTGGTGGGGGTCACCCTGTGCCCTGCACAGCAGGGTGGGCAGCAGGGCCGGAAGGACTGGGTCTGACTGCCAGCTGCTGCTGCTGCTGCTGCTGCTGCTGGTGGCAGCTCCACAGCCTCAGGAGCAGTGCTGGGGCTGCTGGTGGTGTGGAGAGAGCAGAGTGCTGGCTCAGCTCCCTTCCCAGCTCAGCCCAGAGCCGACTGCTGGCATATGACACTCGTTATCTCTCCAGCTCAGAAACACAGTGCTCAGGGCATCCTGATGGATTTGTGACACTTCCCATGGGACTCTGTGCTCATAAACCAATTAAAGGATTACATCCTTGTAATGTGGAGAGTATTCTTTGTTTATTAAGTAATGCAGGTATAATTCAATTAGTGACAGACTGACCGGCTGATGTCAAGTGTGGATGCCAGGCAGGTTGGCCTCAAGCTCTGTCCCCCAGATGGGAGGAGCAGGAGCTGAGGGCAGCAGCTGCCCCTCCTATAGCTCCCCGTGCCCAGCATGGAACCATGGGAGTCTTTTATGGCTTTTGCTGATGTGTTTCCTTTACAGAGTCACAGAATCCCAGAATCATTTGGGTTGGAAGGGATCTTAGGGCTCATCCCACCCCTGCCATGGCAGGGACACCTCCCACTGTCCCAGGTGCTCCAAGGCCACTCCAGCCTGGCCTGGGACACTGCCAGGGATCCAGGGGCAGCCACAGCTGCTCTGGGCACCCTGTGCCAGGGCCTGCCCACCCTCATAGGGAGGAAGTTCTTTTGTAGAAATGAAATGGTTTATTATTATGAGATGATTTCAGGCTGGGATGAGTGTTTACTGTTTGTAGTGGCTCAGAAAGCCCTGTGTCACCAAACGGTGTGCAAGGCACAGCCTGTGCCCCTGTGCCTCCCTCTGGGTGGCTGTGGGTAGCTGCAGTGCCCTCCCTGGCCCCAGCTCAGGCTCTGCCATGTGCTGCTCCCTGTTCTGCAGTACTTTGGGCTGCACGAGTGCCATGGGCTGCAGGGCTGAAGCATCTGCTCCAAAGGAGAGTTCCTCAGTGCTGAGAGTCCTGTCCCCAGGGAGATCCCTGTGCTCTGCTCCTTTGGAGAGTTCCTCAGTGCTGAGAGTCCTGTCCCCAGGGAGATCCCAGTGCTCTGCTCCTTTGGAGAGGTGCTCAGTGCTGAGAGTCCTGTCCCCAGGGGATCCCACTGCTCTGGGGCCTGGGACAGCCCAGGGCAGGCAGAGGGCTCCAGGTGTTTTTCCCTCTGGAAAGGGGAGGTCAGGGGCTGCTGGGTGACTTGTGGTGCCTTGGCACTGTCTGGGCACCTGTCTGCCAGGAGAGATGGGCATAACCAGAGGTGTAACATGCCCTGTTCAGCAATAAGGCTGTGCAGGAGTGACTCTGGAATAGAGCAGGACTGATTCTGCAGATCTGGAGAATAAATTCAAGTTCACATCTCAGTACGGGGTGGTTTGCTCCTTGGGGAGAGCCAGTGGAACTCGGAGAGCACACCACCACTGTGTGGCTGGGAACAACTGGGTGCAAAAGGTGTTTCCAGACTGCCAGACCTTTCCAGAAAGATCAGTATGTTTCAGTGTCCTGAATAATAAATGCTGGTCAGAAGCCTGCTCTGGTTTTCCATGCAATCTTAGGACAGAATTGCACTTAGTTTGCAGCACAGATCAAGCAAAACTTTAAGCGTTGAATGCAAATAGAATGTGGAAAAGGAGGATCTGCACATGTGTGAGCTAATAGAGGCAAAAAGCAGCTCGTGTAGCCTGGCACTGCTGGAGGAACATAAGCACCTGACAGCAGAATTATCTCTGAGGACCACAGACTGACTTGTAAACTGTGGAATAAATTGCTCTTATTTTGTAGCATTTACGTGCTCAGCTGCACTTCACAGGGTTTTGCTTGTGTGGCAATTCCTGTTTGTCAGGTGGAAGCCCTGGGCTGCTGGGGGCTGGCAGCTAGTGAGCTCTGAGCTGGGCAGAGGGCACAGCCTGGCAGGGAACTCCATCCTGACACAAAGTCCCAGGTGGAGGGGCCAGGAGGGCGATCTTGGCAGCAGGGCAGAGAGGCTGAGGGTGCTGCAGAGAAGGAGCTACCCTGGCCCCCTCTGCCCTCTCCCCTGCAGGGCAGTGGAAGCCCCAGCCCTGAGCAGAGGGTTCCTGCCCTCGTGGGCAGTGGCACAGGCACTGAGGTGGCACAGGCTGCCTGAAGCACGGTGCTGCTGCAGCAGCCTGGGGCTGCCACTGCCTGGCTGTGACACTGACACCTCTCAGGTGCTGCTTCTGTCACTGCAGCACACGCAGCTCCTTCCAGTCCTGCCGAAATTACGAGATGTGAGTTGCTGTGCTTGGTGGACAGGAGTGGCAGCTCAGGATCTCTGTGCCAGTGCCAGGCTGGCAGCTCTCTGTGCCCAGTGCCCGGCTGGCAGCTCTCTGTGCCCAGTGCTAGACTGGCAACTCTCCATGCCCAATGTCAGGCTGGCAGATCTCTGTGCCAGTGCCAGGCTGGCAGCTTCCCATGCCTAGTGCCAGGCTGGCAGCTCTCTATGCCCAGTGCCAGGCTGGCAGATCTCTGTGCCCAGTGCCAGGATAGTAGCTCTCTGTGCCCAGTGCCAGGCTGGCAGCTCTCTGTGCCCGGTGCTAGACTGGCAACTCTCCATGCCCAATGTCAGGCTGGCAGATCTCTGTGCCAGGGCCAGGCTGGCAGCTTCCCATGCCTAGTGCCAGGCTGGCAGCTCTCTATGCCCAGTGCCAGGCTGGCAGCTCTCTATGCCCAGTGCCAGGATGGCAGCTCTCTGTGCCCAGTGCCAGGATGGCAGCTCTCTGTGCCAGGGCCCAGCTGGCAGCTCGCCGTGCCAGGGCCCAGCTGGCAGCTCTCTGTGCCCAGTGCCAGGCTGGCAGCTCTCTGTGCCCAGTGCCAGGCTGGCAGCTCTCCTGCCATGCTCAGGCTGACAGCGATCCTCTCTCCTGACATGTTTCCTGTTCCTGTCCTGGTGCCACGCAGTGCCAGGCTGCTCAGCTGTGCCCTGCTCTGCTCCCAGGGGTGGCATTCCAGCCTCAGGGCTTTGTGCTGTGGCACAGTGAGTTGTGTGGCTGTGGGAGGCAGTTTTGGTCCCTCAGTTTGTGTCGAGGCACAGTCGCTGTTCCCCCAGGGGTTCAGTTGCAGGTTTGGCACTTCTGGGCAGGCAGGAGCAGCAGTCCCTGCCGTGCTCCCTGCTCCTGAGGCCAGCATCACGGGTAGGATGGAGCTCGTGGGCTGTGAGAGAGGGGAGGGACTGATTTCTGCTTCGTGCAGGGGAAGGAGGCACGGGAGGGATGGCCACTCCCAGCACATGAAGACAGTGATGGAAACACAACCTGCCCACGTCACTGGTGACTTTGGGCTGATGCAGACCTGTGCAGGTGTTGGCTTCCTCTGCACGGTTTGGGGTGACCTCTGCTCCTGCGGCAGGACAGGGCTGAGGGGCAGGTTCGGCAAGAGCTGGGCCTGGGCTGATGGATGGTGCAGGCTCCCAGAAAACGGGGAGGAGGAGAAGGAGAAGGAGGAGGAGGAGGCGGAGGAGGAGGAGGAGGAGGAGGAGGAGGAGCCACTCCTGGGCTGCAGCACCTGAGCAGTGGTGCTGGGCTGCCTGCAGCACCTGAGCAGTGGTGCTGGGCTGTGTGCAGCACACGAGCAGCGGTGCTGGGCTGTGTGCAGCACCCGAGCAGTGGTGCTGGGCTGTGTGCAGCACCTGAGCAGTGGTGCTGGGCTGTGTGCAGCACCCGAGCAGTGGTGCTGGGCTGTGTGCAGCACCTGAGCAGTGGTGCTGGGCTGCGTGCAGCACACGAGCAGTGGTGCTGGGGCTGTGGGCTGGAGAAGGGGGGCTGTAGTGCTGGGTGGGCACAGTGCTGGGGACAGTGTGCTCCTGTGTCCCTGTCCTGCCCATGCTGGGCATGGAATGTGTCCTGCAGGAAATTCCCATTTTTCAGACTGATGCCAAGATGATTTTTTGCCTTTTCTTTTCCATACCTTTTCTATGACTTTTATGTATCCTCAGTATTCTTAGCATGCATCCTTGTAATTCCTTAAGTCTGATAATTTAGCATAGTCCTGGTATTCTGTTAGGCCAGGAGATTAAACATCCTAAAGGCCTCCCAGTAAACTTTACACTATTTTGGGAAACCAAGGTCCTCTCTAGAACACATTCTGTGAACTGGAGATGTGGCCCATCCAGGGGGGAATTCCACAGATGGGGGAATACCAGGCCATTCATCCTGGCCTCCCACGGGGCCATCCTTGTCAGATATGCTAATTTGTGAGGTCTGTAAATGGCATGTGTGGCCTGCTGTGTGTGTGTGCACTGCGGTGCACCAGCAAGGATCCTTGTTGAAATACTGAGGTAAAATCCCCTCATCCCTTAGCTGTATGTGGCTCTCAAATTTTTAAACCAGGGAGAGGCATCAGGACCTCTTTGCTGGTGTCAGTGCCTGTGTCACAGAGAGGGTTTGTCACATTCTATCAGTGTGTCCCCAGGGTTATCACAGGGCACAGGGCTGGTGGCTGGAGCCTCTGCTCTGGCTCTGGGCCAGCTGCTGTCTGTCACCCGTGGTTATGGGGACACCAGCCTTCCAAACAGGATCACTTGGCTGTGCAAAAAGTCTGTCTCAGTATAACTCCAGCTGTGTCCTGGCAGTGCCTGTGTGGAGTGCCCAGGTGTGGTTGAGGAAGGGGCTCTTACACTGGGGAGTACTCACACGAGGACAGCTGTGTCTCACTCAGGCTGCCTGGAGTGAGGAGCTCCTGCTGCAGGAGATGCTTCTCTAGGAGACCCCAGAGCTCTGGGGACTGGTTTCCTTCCTTCTGTGCGAGTGTAACGGGTGGCACATTCCCTGATTACCATGGGTGAGGCAGTGGGGCACTGCCCTGTCCCTTCCCAGTGCTGTGGACGGGCTGTGGCTGCACAGGAACCCAGTGTCCCCAGGTCCTCCCTCAGTGCCAGAGCCAGCAGAGGAGCTGTTCTTGTGCCTGGCACTACACAGTCCCCGGAGCTGGAGGTGAAGCTTCCTTCTTCTGCCCCAGCAGGGTTCCAGGTCTCAGGCCTGTCTCCTGAGGGTCTGTGTCTCCTGGGCATTGCTGCTGGCAGCTCTCTGTGCTGGCTCTGACACAGCCTCCTGGGGGCTGTGCTCCTCCCAGCAGCTCCTGGGGGGTCTCGGTGGGGTTTTGGCAACCACGGACCCGATGGTGCTGCTTGCTCTGGTCACAGTCACTCTCACAGTGGCAGCCTCATGCCAGGATGTTTTACTTTGGCAAATTTACTCTTGCCCCCAGCAGCCTGATCGAGGGGAAGGTGTCTCTGCCTGTGTCAGGGGGTGGAACTGGATGGTCTCCAGGGGCCCTCCCAACTCACACCGTTCTGGGATTCCGTGGTCTTCCAGAAGATCCACAGGTCCTGTTCATGGAGCTGTGTAGGGTCACTGTGCCCACAGAACCAGTGCTGCTGGAGCTGCTGACTGATGGAACGACTTGGACATGAGCCAGTGCTGTGAGCAGGGTTGGAAGTGCTGCCCAGGGCATCATTCTGCTCTGCTCTGTCCCCTTGCTGGGACACTGAAGTAATTTAGTCTTCTTCAGCTTCCCCACCTCATTCTTAATTACAAAAGTGAACAAGAGGGCCAGACAGCAAAGGAGATAGGCAAGGGAGAGCTCAGGTAGCAAAGCTGAGAATGGAAAAAAAGTTATGGATTCCTTAAAGTAAGATTTTTTTTTCTTATGAAAAGAGATTCAATTGGAATTGGATCTTTACAGCAGAAATTAAGTGTATGCAAAAGAATTTGTGTATCTCAAGAATCTCCAGTACAGCAGGAAGGGCATGAGGCCTTTGCTTTTCTATTGCTTTCTTTAATATAAGAAAACTTGAATTAAAGAAATGGTGAAAAACTTTAAAAAAACCAATCAGCAACAGCACAACTGTTGAAGTGTTGGCAGATGGCTGTGGTACTTGTCTGGCACTGGGATCTGCTAGGATGTCCCCTCACAGTGTACAGGAGCTGCCCCTGTCCCTCTGCTGTCCCCTGCCCTCCTCCCTGGGGCCACTGCATCCATGTTTCAGCTCCGGGTGCTTCCTGAGCTGTGACCGGGGAGCAGCTGCCTCTGTGTCAGCAAATAACCAGGACTGGTCGAGGCAGCTTCTCTGCTAAAACTTGACATGGTTTGGAATGCCACGTGCCCTTCTCAGAGCCTTTCCCACCCGATGACTTCTCCTGTACCTGGGGCAGGTTTTGGCCTGGCCTGCCCGGGGTGGGGCTCTGTGGTCCCTGGGGTGTGAGGTGCTGGGCCAGGCACCCCGAGCCTGCCTGCTTCCCTTTGTCACTGCAGACACTGCCGGTGGTGCTGAGCCACTCAGCCTGAGGATTTGGGCTCTCCAGAAATAATTCTGAGGAAGAAGATGGATTCTTGATCTGTTCAGAGTGAAACAAAAGTTCAAAAACTCCCAGTGGCCTTCTCTCCATCATCTCTGTGTTTGTCTCTCACTTCCTCTCATCTCCTTGTGCAAACCCAAGGAGTGTCTGAGCAGCAGGAGTGCCCGTGGGGGTGGCTGGGGATGGGGTTTGGGTTCTCTCTGTCCTCTCTTTCTCCTGTTCTGTCCCCTCCTGCCAGCCCAGCTGGAGTCAGGGGCTGGGCTGTGACAGGGACAGGTGGCACAGACACGTTCCTGTGCCATGGAGCTGGAGAGGGCTGTGGGAATCCGGAATGCAGGGAGCTCCCAGAGCTCTGGGCCCGAGAGCCACAGCTGGGAATTGAACCAGGATTGGATCTGAGCCCTTGGGAAAGGCTCCCAAACTCAGGGGCCAGAAGTGAGAACGTGGATTTATAGTTTATAGCAGAGACACATTGAGCTAAGGAAAGTTTAGAGTTTTAGAGTTTAAGATAAAGAAAAAATAAGAGTAGTTCCAGAGGCAAACAGGGAGTTCAGAGTGCAGCACTGTGGGTTTGTGTGCCATGACATGAGTGGCTGAGGAAGCTCACACTGCAGCATGGGTCCATGAGATGAAATATTTAAGGATCGGGTCAAAACCATAAATATCCTTGTTGGCAGGGTTGTATTGGTCAATAACTCCTGATTCTTGTGACTGAGGGTCTGGTGACCTCCTGAGCCAGGCAGTGAAGGTGTGAGCTGAACTCACCCTTCCTGCCTGTGTAGAAGATAAGGAAATAAACCAAAAATAAACCAAAAATAAACCAAAAATAAACCACATCATCAAAACCAGCTCAGAGGTCCTGTCTCTAACCCACTCAAAACTCCCCACAAGTGAATTATCATAGATGAGGAGCAGTGAGTGGTGTATTTTTAAAGAGGACATTGTGTGGAGGGCAAGGTGTCTCTCCCTCTGTGCTTTGATTTCTGAGCATAATTTGAAGATAACTCAATTAGCTGCAGTAAAGTCATGCTGATTTACTCAAGGTTTCTTGTTTTGTTTCTACAAGCATTTCCCTGTACAATGCTGCTCTGCCTCCTCTTGTGAGAGAGAAACTGTGTAATTCTCCTGATATTAATTAAGATAAGAGACAATTATGCCAAAATGTATTAAAAGGAAAATAAATAAGTGTAATACATGCCCAAACTGCAGATGACAGTCCCTGGCCGGGCAGCCCAGGCAGGGGCCTCTGTGGGGGCTGAGGGGGGTCTGGCTGTGGTGCCACTTGAGACCCACATGGACTTGGTTTTCCTTTGGAAATGGTGCTGTTCAGGGAAGGCTCACACAGGAGGGCATGCAGGAGAGCAGCTGTGCTGGGGGCACCATGAGCTGAAGTGGGTCTGGCATGCCCAGGTGACACCACATGGGCTCCATCTCCTCGTGGTGGGAGCGCTGGGGGTGAGGAGATGCTGGAGCTGTGTGCTGTGTGACAGAGCTGTGTGCTGTGTGACAGAGCTGTGTGCTGTGTGCTGTGTGCTGTGTGACAGAGCTGTGTGCTGTGTGACAGAGCTGTGTGCTGTGTGCTGTGTGCTGTGTGCTGTGTGACAGAGCTGTGTGCTCTGTGCTGTGTGCTGTGTGACAGCTGTGTGCTGTGTGCTGTGTGACAGAGCTGTGTGCTGTGTGACAGAGCTGTGTGCTCTGTGCTGTGTGCTGTGTGCTGTGTGACAGCTGTGTGCTGTGTGCTGTGTGACAGAGGTGTGTGCTCTGTGCTGTGTGCTGTGTGACAGAGCTGTGTGCTGTGTGACAGAGCTGATTGCTGTGTGCTGTGTGCTGTGTGACAGAGCTGTGTGCTGTGTGCTGTGTGACAGAGCTGTGTGCTGTGTGCTGTGTGACAGAGGTGTGTGCTGTGTGCTGTGTGACAGAGCTGTGTGCTGTGTGACAGAGCTGATTGCTGTGTGCTGTGTGCTGTGTGCTGTGTGACAGAGCTGTGTGCTCTGTGCTGTGTGCTGTGTGACAGAGGTGTGTGCTGTGTGCTGTGTGACAGAGCTGTGTGCTGTGAGCTGTGTGCTGTGTGACAGAGCTGTGTGACAGAGGTGTGTGCTCTGTGCTGTGTGCTGTGTGACAGAGCTGTGTGCTGTGTGACAGGAGTGCTGTGTGAGCTGTGCTGTGTGCTGTGTGACAGAGGTGTGCTTGACAGAGGTGTGCTGTGTGAGAGTGTGGTGCCTGTGAGCTGTGTGCTGTGTGACAGTAGGCGTGCTGTGTGACAGAGCTGTGTGCTGTGTGACAGAGCTGTGGCGTGCTGTGTGCTGTGTGACAGAGCTGTGTGCTGTTGGGACCGCTGTGGTCTGAGCTGTGTGCTGTGTGACAGAGGTGTTGTGCTGTGGTGCTGTGTGACAGAGCTGTGTGCTCGTGCTGTGTGCTGTGTGTGACAGAGCTGGTGTGGTGTAGAGCTGTGTGCTGTTGTGACAGAGCTGTGGCTGTGCTGTGTGCTTGTGTGACAGAGCTGTGTGGCTGTGGCTGTGCTGTGTGCTGTGTGAACAGAGCTGTGTGCGTGTGCTGCTGTGGACAGAGTGTGTGGCTTTGTGCAGAGCTGTGTGCTGTGTGCTGCTGTGCTGTGTGACAGAGCTGTGTGCTGTGCTGTGTGGTGGACAGAGCTGTGTGCGTGCTGTGTGACAGAGCGTGTGCTGTGCTGTGTGCTGTGTGCTGTGTGACAGAGGTGTGTGCTGTGTGCTGTGTGCTGTGTGACAGAGGTGTGTGCTGTGTGCTGTGTGACAGAGCTGTGTGCTCTGTGCTGGTGTGTGACAGAGCTGTGTGCTGTGTGCTGTGTGCTGTGTGCTGTGTGACAGAGCTGTGTGCTGTGTGCTGTGTGCTGTGTGCTGTGTGACAGAGCTGTGTTGGGCTGTGTGCTGATGTGCTGTGTGCTGTGTGACAGAGCTGTGGTCTGTCTGTGTGCTGTGTGCTGGTGACGATGGTGTGTGTGCTGTGTGCTGTGTGCTGTGTGCTGTGTGACAGAGGTGTGTGCTCTGTGCTGTGTGCTGTGTGACAGAGCTGTGTGCTGTGTGACAGAGCTGTGTGCTGTGTGACAAAGCTGTGTGCTGTGTGACAGAGCTGTGTGCTCTGTGCTGTGTGACAGTTCTGAGCACCAGAGCTGTGTGTGCTGTTTGACAGAGCTGTGTGCTGTGTGATAGAGCTGTGTGCTGTATTCTGGAGCCGTGTGTGGATCCTATGTGCTGATCTGTGCTCTGGAGCTGTGTGCTGACCCTGTGTTCTGACCCTGTGTGCTGACCCTGTGTGCTGACCCTGTGTGCTGACCCTGTGTGCTGATCCTGTGTTCTGACCCTGTGTGCTTACCCTGTGTGCTGATCCTGTGTGCTGACCCTGTGTGCTGACCCTGTGTGCTGACCCTGTGTTCTGACCCTGTGTGCTGACCCTGTGTGCTGATCCTGTGTTCTGACCCTGTGTGCTGATCCTGTGTGCTTACCCTGTGCGCTGACCCTGTGTGCTGACCCTGTGTGCTGATCCTGTGTTCTGATCCTGTGTGCTGACCCTGTGTGCTGATCCTGTGTGCTGACCCTGTGTGCTGACCCTGTGTTCTGATCCTGTGTTCTGACCCTGTGTTCTGATCCTGTGTGCTGATCCTGTGTTCTGATCCTGTGTGCTGACCCTGTGTGCTGATCCTGTGTTCTGACCCTGTGTGCTGACCCTGTGTGCTGACCCTGTGTGCTGATCCTGTGTTCTGACCCTGTGTGCTGACCCTGTGTTCTGACCTGTGTGCTGACCCTGTGTTCTGACCCTGTGTGCTGATCCTGTGTTCTGATCCTGTGTGCTGACCCTGTGTGCTGATCCTGTGTTCTGACCCTGTGTGCTGACCCTGTGTGCTGACCCTGTGCCAGTGCTGCCCCTGATGCTCAGAGCAGGGTTCCTGCTGCTGCCTTGCCATGCTGGTGCTGGGCAGGGAAGCCCAAGGGCAGGGGGAAGGTGCTGGCCCTGTAGGCTCCATCCCAAGCTCCATTCCAGACCAGAAGAGCTGGAGGAGGCCGTGTTGGAGCTGGCAGTGCCCAGGGTGAGCTCCAGTGCTGGGTTCCCTTTGCTGAAGGGTGAAGGATTCTGGTGTCCCACATGGGCGCCCTGCAGGGTGCTGGGCAGTCCCAGCCAGTGCTGCTTGCACCTGGTGGGTGTAACTCAGGAGCTGCCTCTTGAGCTGGTTCAGAGCACAGCTCTGCTCCTGAGAGCCATGGGGAGGGGGTTTGGGAGTGTCCGTGTGGCAAAAGGTGGTCAGGACCTCCCAGGATCTCTGCCTTCTCCAGGCCATGGCGGATGAAGGCATGCCAGGAAATGCCAGATGAAGGCTCCTACAGCAGGGTTGCAGGCATGTAGCACGATGGGCAGAGCCTGGCGTGGTCCTGAGCAGCTGCTGTGCAGCTCCTGCACAGCTGCCCACAGCTGGATTGGGGTGTGAACACTGGCTGCAGGTGTGCAGCCCTTGTGAGGCACTGCTGCAGGACCAGCCCCAGCTGTGCAGCTGGGTTTGGGCTGTGGGTGGCCGTCTGCTGGCATCCCTTTCTTGAGCTCTGTGGAATTCTTGCCGTAGCAGCACGATTGATCAAATTTTGAAGCAGCAATTAAAACCTAAATTTCTTTGCCAAAGCCTTAAGTATGTCTGTTATCTGAAATGCTCAGACTCTTTGCTGAGTGAAGAACATTAGGACCAAGAGACCCATTAAATTTTCTGGCACAGACAAAGGAGATAAATCCTGCAAACTGATGGGATTGCATGTGGCAGATCTGATGGTATCTGCTTCATGCACCGAGATGTAGAGGAGGAAAATTTCTTTCAGAATAATTTCTCTGGGATAGAAATTTTGGAAGTGGCTGTGTTTTCTTTTTCTAGAAATCTGTGTAAAGTGGTTTTGATGTTGTGCAGCTGAAGGGAAACCTGGTGGTGTGTTTTTTTTTTTTTTTTTTTTTTTTTTATTACTTTTTCTGTCCTACAAGATGTTGGTAGAAGAGGAAAGGACACTGCCACTGTGTCAGCCCTGGCCTGAGCAGTTCACACCATCTCTGGGCAGCTGTTCACAGACTTTTCACAACTGTCATTCTGATGTAGGTGAGGTCAGAAGCGGTGGTGGTTCAGCTTCTCCTGGTGGCAGTGATGCTGTCCCCCACTAATCCATGCAAGTCTGGGAGCTGTGGTCCATTAATGGGAGTAGCTCAGCTCTGAGCTGTGCTCTCTAGCCAGAGCTTCCATCCTAACAACTGCAAACACCAGTGCCAGCATTGCCCCAGTGGCCCTGACTGCAGGGCTTACTAATGTGAGGTGACAGGGGGTGGAGAAATGGCTAATTAACAGATGAAATAATGAGGCACTTGTTCATTAGTGTCCTGGTGGCACCTTGTTTAAAGCTGTGGGTGGGAAGCACCTGCAGGGAGCCAGGGGGGCTGCAGGGGGGCTGCAGGGGGGCTGTAGGGGGGCTGCAGGGGGGCTGCAGGGGGGCTGTAGGGGGGCTGTAGGGGGCTGCAGGGGGCTGCAGGGGGCTGCAAGGGGGGGCTGCAGGGGGCTGTAGGGGGCTGCAGGGGGGCTGTAGGGGGCTGTAGGGGGCTGCAGGGGGGCTGCAGGGGGGCTGCAGGGGGGCTGCAGGGGGGCTGTAGGGGGGCTGTAGGGGGCTGCAGGGGGGCTGTAGGGGGCTGCAGGGGGGCTGTAGGGGGCTGCAGGGGCTGCAGGGGGGCTGCAGGGGGCTGCAGGGGCTGAGTTCCTGCTGCAGCTGCCCTTTGACCACCCTCTCACAGCCCACACTCCTGCCAGACCACTGAATTACACAGCCATTGGGGCTGCAGGAGCTTCCCAAGATCAGAGTCCCTCCCAGCTGTGCCAATGCCCACCCTGTCCCCAGCCCAGAGCTCTGAGTGCCACCTCCAGGAATTCCTGGGACACCTCCAGGGATGGGCACTCCCTGCCTCCCTGGGCCCCCCTGTCACTGACTGACAGCCCTTTCCATGGAGAAATTCTTCCTGTGACCAGGGAGTTCAATTCTTTGCTCCGCTGCCCAAAAATGCATCTGCACACTGAGGCTCCTTTTTGTGCCTAAATATCTGTCTTTTGAGGTTGGTGGAAGTTTTCTAATGAACACATTCAGTACCCTTGGCTCAGGTGCCAGGTGCAGGAGGAGGACTACACCTGAGATACAAACACAAGCCTGTTAAGGGCTGCACATCACAAGGCAAGGCAGGAAATACTTTGGGGTGATACAAAAGTTTTCTCTGATTATTTCTGTTTGCCATTTGCAAAGGAGCAGCAAAATGCAAACTCATGGCAGCTGTTTTCTACTGCTGCAGAAGCTAAGAAAAAGGTTAAAAAGTGACAGTTTAAGTAAGGCAGTTTAAAAGTGGCAGAGCTGGATAACTGGTACCCAGGAGTATTAAAATAATTGGGCAAGGAGCTCCCTGAGACAGTAATGGTTTATTTTTAACAAATCCTGAAATGCTGAAGATGAACCAGAGGCATAGGAAAAGGCTAATGAAAATTGATAGAAAAATTAAATATGATTTGGTCCAGGGGGAATTGTGCCATCTGCTCCTCCTGAGCTGGATCCCTCTCCCACTGGCTCTGCTGTCTTCCCACTCCCCCCTCACTGCTTCCACCACTGGCTCTTCTGCAGACCTGGACAATAAAGCAGGGAGATCTCCTGTCCTTCCTGCTGCTGTTGGGTGTTGCTGGGACAGCACGGCCGTGCTCAGCCTCTCTCCCACCTTGTCCTGGCACCTTTGGTGGCTGATGCCATCAGAGGCTGTGTGACAGATGCTGCTCCTGGACCCTGGTTCCATGGCAGTGCCACAGCCTCTGCCACCTGCACCAGCCCCTGGTGTCCCCAGCCTGGGAGGTGCCGGCTGGGCAGCTGTGGGATGTGACCATGTGAGGGGTGCTGACCCAGCAAACGACCAGTCCCTGTCCCTGAGCGTGGGGACGCCAGAGCCAGCTGGATGTTCCTGATCTTGACTCACCAGCCCCCATTCCAGGGCCAGGCTGTGCATTTCTTTCCCAGGAGTCTCAGGTTCTCCTGTCTCCATCCCGCCCAACAGCTTTCCTGACACGTTTCCTTGTACACTGAGGCCTCATTCCTTCTCCAGCTGTGCCTGCAGCTGAGCAGCCCTGTGCCTGAGCCTGTCCTGTCCTTGGCCAGGATCCCTGGGGCAGTGCCTGGGCTTCACTGCCACCTTCCTTTATTCCTGTCCTCCCCTGACTCTGCTGCTGATCCCAGTTTGCTGTCTGTCCTGCTGCCAGGCTCTGTAACATTTCCTGCAGCTTATCATTACTTTCTTCTGTTCTTATTCCCTATATCAGGAAACCATAAATATGTATTTTAGAGCCGTCAGTTTTTTCGAGCGTGTGGAGTGCTGCCTCTTGAAAAATCCCAGCAGCAGATTTTGAGCCAAAGGGAAGATTGCAAAAATAGTTTCTCCCTTATGGCACATTGAAAGTTTCCCTTTTAGGCGAAATTGCCCAACCCTGACAGATGTATCTGAAGTTTTAAAAAATATGAGTCCCAGTATTTCACTTAAACTGTCATTCTTGGTAAAGGAAAATATTCCTTTTGGTATGGCCATTGATTTCCTTTGGATCTAAAGAGGGACTGAGGTCTGTCGGGTTCCTGCTGCAGCTCTGTGGTCAGTGAGCTCCGTGCAGGTGCTGAGCAGCTGTTCCAGGCTGGCTCTGTGCTCAGACTCTGCCCTGAGTTGCTGTGGCAGCTGGAGGGGCTGCCCAGAGTCCTGTCCCCTACCTGTGCTGGGCCCTGAGCCCCTTCAGCCTGGACATGCAGAACGTGCAGGGAGAGGGAGGGGGCTCTGCTCCTCTTTGGTGGGGACTGACCCCTGCTTCTGTCACAGCCTCCAGCTGAGAGGAGGCAGCTGCTGCTCCTGCCTCACCCTCCAGTGCCCCCAGAGTGCCACAGAGCTGGGTGCTGGGGCAGGACACCGGCTGCTCCTCCTGAGTGCTGCATGGCCAGCCCATGGGGACAGGCTGGGGACAGGGGCTGGTCCTGCCCTGGCCCTGCCTGGTGCTGCGGGTGCTGGACACAAGCTGTGGGTGAAGGTGGAAGTGCTTGGAATGTTCTCTGGATTGGATGAGAGCCTCTGGAGGGGCTCACCTGCTGGGGCAGAGTCACCTCACGTCACCCTTGGGGAGCACAGGGTGCTCTGGTCACCCTTGGGGAGCTCCCAGCTGGGTGCTCTGGTCACCCTTGTGGAGCAGTGCTCTGGTCACCCTTGTGGAGCAGTGCTCTGGTCACCCTTGTGGAGCTCCCTGCCGGGGCACAGGGTGCTCTGGTCACCCTTGTGGAGCTCCCTGCTGGGTGCTCTGGTCACTCTTTGGGAGCTCCCTGCCGGGGCACAGGGTGCTCTGGTCACCCTTGGGGAATTCCCTGTTGGGTGCTCTGGTCACCCTTGTGGAGCTCCCTGCTGGGGCACAGGGTGCTCTGGTCACCCTTGGGGAGCTCCCTGCTGGGACACAGGGTGCTCTGGTCACCCTTGGGGAGCTCCCTGCTGGGACACAGGGTGCTCTGGTCACCCTTGGGGAGCTCCCTGCTGGGACACAGGGTGCTCTGGTCACCCTTGTGGAGCTCCCTGCTGGGACACAGGGTGCTCTGGTCACCCTTGGGGAGCTCCCTGCTGGGACACAGGGTGCTCTGGTCACCCTTGTGGAGCTCCCTGCAGGAGCACAGGGTGCTCTGGTCACCCTTGTGGAGCTCCCTGCCGGGGCACAGGGTGCTCTGGTCACCCTTGTGGAGCTCCCTGCCGGGGCACAGGGTGCTCTGGCCACCCTTGGGGAGCTCCCTGCCGGGGCACAGGGTGCTCTGGTCACCCTTGGGGAGCTCCCTGCTGGGACACAGGGTGCTCTGGTCACCCTTGGGGAGCTCCCTGCTGGGACACAGGGTGCTCTGGTCACCCTTGGGGAGCTCCCTGCCGGGGCACAGGGTGCTCTGGTCACCCTTGGGAGCTCCCTGCTGGGACACAGGGTGCTCTGGTCACCCTTGGGGAGCTCCCTGCTGGGACACAGGGTGCACCATGCTGTGGGACACTGGGGGCTGAGGCAGCAGCTTTGGGGTGCCCGGTTCCAGGGCACAGCAGTGGGTTCTCCTGGGCTCCCTCTCTGGGCTGGTCTCAGCTTTGGCCTCGGTCTTAATGTTTCACAGCATGCCAGGGGCCACGCAGCCAGTGCCTGTCCTGCCAGGCTGGATTGCCTGGCTTTCCAGATGAGATAACTCGGTGGATTAATTAGATAGTGAAGTGCTAATAGCGATTGAAAAGAGATGTGCTTGCTGTGTGCCCCAAGTTTGGATTTATTACTACTACTTTCTGTATGGCCTATTAATTTTTGATGACTTTAGATAAATTGCATTCAGCCTGAAATAAATTAAAATAAGTGCATATAAATCATGTTCTATTCTTGGCTTCTGCAAAACAAATTTCCATTTCATCTCTTGTTGTCCTTCCTTTATTACATGTATCCTGCCGGCGCGTGTCACCCATTATTGTGATGGAAATGTTTTATCTCCTTGAGATTCCCTGGGTTTGTCTTTGAAGTGTCAGGGCTGCTGTTGACATGGCACATCTCAGATCATCTCAGTAGCTAATTTGGCCACATCTGTTTGATTTACCAGTTAACAAGCCAGACCTAAGTACTAAATAGGTGTTCTTCCACAAGAGCGATCTATGGTTTGTACCCAGTACTCCTTGACATTAAATTAAACTTTAGAACTCAAAATCCAGCTTGTTTTATGACTCACATCCTCAAGTGATGTTCAGGCAAGTGTAGAGACAACCCTAATAAACGCCTGGTTTTAGATAGTTTAATTTACTATATGTTTATGTAAGGGTACAGTGACTAAGAAAAGAATTGGCCTCAGTTATTGCTGTGACGATTGCAGGATATTGTTACGCAGATAATAAATGTCCATCTGGAGTAAATCATTGTTAGTTTACTTTTCATTTAATTTGGTGGGCTGTGCAGGAGCAAGGCCATGGAAGAAATAAGTTATTTTTACAGTGCTTGATAAAACCTGCGGACTGTTGAGGCTTGGAATCTGCTTATGGTTAATCCCCGTTTTCTCTGCTGTGTCGTGCTGGCAGTGTCACCCTGCACAGTGCTGGTTTCTCTGCTTCTGATTGCCCCAGTTAAACTGTGTGTGTTTGGTGGGCATGCTGGGTTTGGCCACAGTGCCCTGGCCAGTGCCTGGCTCCCCCTTCACCCTCTCCCCTCTCCCAGTGTCCCTTGGGGAATGAGAGTGTTGGTGCTTTAAAATGGTGGCATTTGTTGGCAAAGGAAACCTTAAGAATAATTTTATTCACAGATTCATAGATTCCCAGAATCGTTTGGTTGGGAAGGGGCCCTAAAGTCCATCTTGTTCCATGCCTCTGGCATGGGCAAGGACACTTTCCACTAGACCAGCTTGCTCCAAGTCCTGCCCAATCTCACCTTGAACATTTCTGGGATGAGGCATCAATTACCTCATTTTTCCATTATTACATATTAATCACGGCAATAAGTCAGAAGTGGCCAGTGCTGGGTATCCTGAGCTGCTGTAGGGCGGTGTCAGGGTGGAGAGTCCCAGGGAGTTTGGGTGTGTGGGAGGTTGTGTACCCCCCTGTGTGTCCTGGGGCCTGTGTGCTTGCCATTTCTGGAGTCCCTCTCCTGTGCCCCCCTGGCTCCCCTCAGCCCCTCTGGCAGCCACACACAGCTGTGGGGTGTGGGCAGCACCTGGAGGGAAGGGATGGCATCCAGGGACAGGCTGCAGAGGTGGCAGTGGGTGAAGCTCAGCACCCCTCAGCCCCACAGTGACCCTCGAGCACTGTCACTGCTCCATGAGTGTGGAAGGTCACAGCCAGGAGAGAGTGAGCAGGGACAGTGTGCAGGGACAGCACGCAGGTGAGAGCAGCCTGTGCCAGGACAGGAGTGGGTGAGGGGCTGGCACAGCTGGCACAGCTGGCACTGCTGGTGTCCTGCAGCAGTTAGCAGCAGTTTGGGTGTCCACTCTCTGCTCATGGGAGGACATGGCTGGTGCCCTGCCGCCCCCGTGCCCCAGGAGCCTCTGCCAGGGCAACCTGCATGCCAGGCACTGCACCGGGGTGGAGTTGACCCTGAGGAGCCTCTTTTCCCACACCAGTGCTCACCACGTGTCCCTCTGAGTGAGACCTGTGGCTGGAGGGTGTGGGTTGGGTCGTGCAGGGCCCCCATGGCTACCCCACCTTCCCATAGCACCTGGGAATGTATGGATTTGGAACAGAGGGACAGAGGCAGAGAAAATCCCTTCACATCCCTTCCCTTTTGTTGTGTTTTGATGTTGCAACAACAGTTTTTAAAATGCCACAATACCCCAATTCAATACAAATATTTTGGTAAGTTAAAAGCTGCCTTGTTTAAACAATTATTCACTTAGGCCTGCTTCTTTTTGGAAGCTGCAATGCTGGTGTCAGTGCTCAGCATATCTGTGTAATATTTGGTACAGGAACTCCTCGGGAGCTGGGAAGCTTTGTATAGAATCATGGAATGATTTGGGTTGGAGGGACCTTAAGTGTCCTGGTGTTCTGATGTTCCTTAAACCACAATGTGTGTGAGATGCTCTTCAGGGACATCCCCCTGGGCAGAGCTCTGGCCCTGACTCCTGCCCTGCATGGGGCTGTGGGATGCAGGGTGGTGGGTTCAGGGGATGGGGTAGAAGCTCTTGGATGGCACTGGCAGCCCTGGGCTGGGGTCTGGGAGGGCCTGCAGCTGGGCTGGGATCCCTTGGGTGCAGACAGTAGGGCTGTGCTGCTTTCCCTGTGCTGCATACCCTGCAGGGATGATTCCTGGGGGTTGGAGGAAAGGAAGAGGATGGAATTCCTGATGCACATTTTATAGAGGGGGTCAGGGAAGTGGAGCAGCCTGTCCATCTGTCTGTACCTGTGTGTCCACAGAGCCTGGCAGGCTGGCACATGGATCAGCAGCCGGGGTGCTGGTGGCCATCAGGGCACAAGGACACTCATGCGTGGTGACAGACAGTGCCAGCACTATGTGCTGCTTGTACGGGACCTAGGGGAGCATTGGGAGGCTGGTGCTCTCTGCTGCTGGGCTGGGAGTGCCCTGCTGAGCCCTCCTGCCCCAAGGAGCAGGGGATGCAGGGCAAAGAGCCCAGATGGCTCCTGGCTGTGCCTGCAGAGCTGCAGGTGGTTCCAGAGCTCAAGGAGCCTGCTGGGTGTGACAGTGGGGTGGCACAGAGGGACAGAGATGGGAGTGCAGAGCTGTCCCTCAGGCATGGGAGCTGATCTCTGTGTGTGCTTTATCGCAGGACATTTCTCAGGTGCTGCTCTGTTCAGCGCTGGGTTCAGGGCCTGGTTCAGGGCCTGGTTCAGGGCCTGGTTCAGGGCTGGGCTCAGTGCTGGGCTCAGCTCTGGGTTCAGCGCTGGGTTCAGGGCCTGGTTCAGGGCTGGGCTCAGTGCTGGGCTCAGTGCTGGGCTCAGCTCTGGGTTCAGTTCTAGTTCAGGGCTGTGTTCAGGGCTGTGTTCAGGGCTGGGCTCAGAGCTGGGCTCAGTGCTGGGCTCAGTGCTGGGCTCAGAGCTGGGCTCAGTGCTGGGCTCAGTGCTGGGCTCAGGGCTGGGCTCAGGGCTGGGCTCAGGGCTGGGCTCAGGGCCATCTCCCCATCCCTGGAGCAGCAGCAGGTGCCCCCAGCCCGGTGTTTCCTCACGCACAGCTATTAATACCTCACGGAGCTGCAGTCGTGCTCTGCTCTGCTGCTTGACTCATCCTGTGGATCACTCTGGGCTCTGTCTGAGGTACCAGAGCCTTGGTGAGCTGCCTGCACTGCAGCCCGGCGGTGAGGGAGCCCCTGTGCTCTGCTCCCTCAGCCTTTGCCCCAGGACATGGCATGGCAGGAGCCCTCAGTGTGGCTGTGGGGCTGTGCCAGCAGCAGGTGAGCAGGAGCAGTCCTGGAGGGTGCAGGAGCAGTGCTGGAAGGAGCAGGAGCAGTGCTGGAGGGTGCAGGAGCAGTGCTGAGGGTGCAGGAGCAGTGCTGGAAGGAGCAGGAGCAGTGCTGAGGGTGCAGGAGCAGTGCTGAGGGGTGTAGGAGCAGTGCTGAGGGTGCAGGAGGACACTGGCAGTGTGCTGGGGCAGTGCTGGAGGGTGCAGGAGGACACTGGCAGTGTGCTGGGGCAGTGCTGGAGGGTGCAGGAGTGCTGGAGGGTGCAGGAGGACACTGGCAGTGTGCTGCAGGTGTGCCCCACCCTGTCTGCCACTGTCAGGCTGGGCAGGCAGCAGTGCTGGGAGTGCTGGGTGCTCAGAGCAGCTCACTGGGACACGTGTGGGACGTGGCAGGGAGCAGAATGAGGAGGGAGAGTCTCTGGGAATGCTGTG
Source organism: Serinus canaria (assembly GCF_022539315.1). Classification (NCBI taxonomy): domain Eukaryota; kingdom Metazoa; phylum Chordata; class Aves; order Passeriformes; family Fringillidae; genus Serinus; species Serinus canaria. The sequence continues at coordinate 62,191,245 of NC_066319.1, read as the reverse complement.
TCTGCAGCCCCGGCTGGGCTGACCCCAGGGTCACTGTGCCAGGGTCACTGTGCCAGGGTCACTGTGCCAGGGTCACTGTCCCAGCGGGGCTGGAGGCAGGGCCAGGCCCAGGCTGGTGTTGGGCACTCAGTGCCCTGTGTGCAGCCATCCTGACCCTGCCCATCCCTCCTGGGAAGGCTCCAGCATCCCTGTGAAATGCAGGACACGGGGCGCTGTGTCAGCAGCAGTGAAGGGACAATGCCCAGAATGTGCCCATGTCCCTGCTGGAAACACTCTGGCTGTGACATGTACACTGCTGCAGGAACCCCGTGGGGCTTTTACCTTGCTGAGCACTTGGCATTGTTTGTGCTGTCTGCTGCAGACAATGTGGAGCAATTCTAAAATAAAGTGCTTTAAAATGAGGATATTCTATTTTTCTCCTTGATTTCTGAACGTTATGGGCATGTTTTTAAGCTGTGTATTGCAAGGGCAAGTGCTGAAGCTGTTTGTTGTGTGGAAGACAGGGAAAACCCAGCAAAAATCCAGAAACTGAACTTTTGAGGAAGGAGCATACATTATGTCAGGAGAGGCATTATCCCTGTATGAGCTGGCAGCACTGCCCCTGCTTCACTTTGGGCAGGTCCTTCATCTTGCTCCTGCTGCTGAGATCCCCAGAGGTCTGAGGGGTTTGTGGCTGTTTGAAGCCCTTTAACTGGGACCAGGGAACAGGATTTCCCAGTCTCATGGCTCCCCATGGGGACTCACCTGTCCAGTCCCATAGCAAGTGTCAAACGTGGTGGCCTTGTGGTGCTGCCTGGTGCTCCTGGATGGTGCTCCTGGCCAGCTCAGCACTGGGTGGCTAGCACAGCCCCCAAAGCAAAGCTCTGGGTGAGTTTCTTTGATTCAAATGGTTTTTTTCCTCAGGAACTTTGTTTCCAATTCAGCAAAACCCTCCAACCTGTTTACAAACCACTGACCTTGGTGAAACTGAAGCTCCTTATTCTCCACTTCACTGGTCCCAGAAGCTGGAATGCCACAGATCCCAGAATCTCCTTTCACATACCACATTCTGGCTTGGCTGGGGGGTGCCTGTGGTGGTGGTGCTGTGATTTCCCTTCCTCCATCCCCAGCAGATGAACTTCATCAGCTTCCAGACTATTTTTTCCTCCATCACGAAACTGAATTTGCAAAGACTCTGAGAATCCTGGGTGGATTCCTTCCCACCCATCCTTCTGGAGGGGTGGGAAGGGCAGCCAGTAGCTCTGTTATGGCCTCAGCAGTGACAGATGATGTCTGAGGCAGGCCCTGAGCTGGCAGCTACTCCAGCAGCTCTTGGTGTGCACACTGGGCATCCCTGGCACACTGGCCATGCAAACAGAAACTGGATGTTGTTTGCTAATTAATGGCTGTCTTATGGATTCTTCTGCTCCCATGTGCTGTGTGATCCACGATATGCAAATGACCATTTGGAGCACTGGGCACACTGGCAGATGCTGCACTTCATGTCCCAAAGAGCAGGAGGCAGAGCCCCCAGCATGCAGCATGCTGGCCACAAGGAGCCATCACATGACGTGGCATTTCAGTCCTGGGTTCCTTGGATCCTTTCCAGGCAGGAATTTCCAATTCATTAGCACTTCCCCTGACCTCTGTGTGCTGCTAGAACAGGTGGGCAGTTATTCCCACAGCCTGCAGCTGACTGGGTGCCAGGCTGTGCCTGCTGCTCGCCCTGGCAGTGCTGCTGGGAACTCAGAGCTGTGCCCTGCCAGGCTGGGCTTACTCTGCCCACTCCCAGCACCTGTCACAGCTTTGTGGTGGGAGTCTGCCCTCAGGAGGTGCTGGCCAGAGGGTCTCTGTGTGCCCCAGGAGGCACCAGGGCTGTTGGGGCTGTCACCCAGGAGCGGGTGGCTGTCACCAAGCAGGAGGCTCCTCTGGAAGCACTGGAAATCCTCTAGTGGGACTCACAGAGCCACGTGTGCTGCTGAGCAGGAGAGTGACCCTGCACCCTGCCCGTGCTGCTGAGCAGGAGAGTGACCCTGCACCCTGCCCGTGTGTGGGCTTGGTCCCAGGCCAGCTCAGGGTTCCTCCTCTGTGCAGGGATGGCTGTTCTGCAGCTGCCAGGGCTGGGGCTGGCCTGTGCCTGGCATCTCTGGGGAGGGAGCTGGGCTGGATGGAATGGAATGGAATGGAATGGAATGGAATGGAATGGAATGGAATGGAATGGAGGTGTGTGTTCCAGAGCTGGGCTGGAATGGAGGTGTGTGTTCCAGAGCTGGGCTGGAATGGAGGTGTGTGTCCCAGAGCTGGGCTGGAATGGAGCCGTGTTCCAGAGCTGGGCTGGAGGTGGGGTGAAGGCCAGAAGACCTGTGGGAAACACCTGGCAGGGAAAGGACCATGGGTGTGTCACCCACTGTGTGGGGATGTCCCACCTGAGAGTGGCCAGGGGAAGGTGGGCAGGGGTGACAGTGCTGGAGGGGTCCTGCCTCCATGAGCCCTGGCCCTGCCCAACACTGTCAGCCTGCTCTGTACCTGAGACATGGGGGGAGGAAAAGTCTTTCTGCTCAGAGACAGGAGCAGCAGTCTGGGGACTCCAGTCCATCCCCTTCAGCTGATGGGGGAACAGTGGGGGGCTCTCAGCCCCTGCAGCCCCTGCTCTCAGCCCCTGCAGCCCCTGCTGGGGCTCACAGGTTCCTGGCTCTTTGGAGACACAGTTCCCACTCTGTGTGACCATGCAGCCCACAGCAACTCCAGCTTAGGTTTTACAGACAGATGAATAACTCAAAATGATCAAATGTAGCAACAGGATGGATGTAAAGAGCAGTATATGTGAGAGGCTTTTTTTGTGAATCACAAATGTCACATGAAGAGTTTGACTACCCTTGTCCTGTTGAAGACATTGAGCAGCAAATGAGCAGTGCCCACCTTCCCAGGAAGCTGGCATTTGTTTTATGTATGAATGCAGTTTCCTTTCTGTTCTGTTACCTTTCAAGCAAGTAACGAGAATCACGCATTGCTTTCATTAGTCAAAAAGGTGTTTTCTTCAATGAGCTCTCAGCCATGTCAGTGCTGCTATCTCTGCAAATTACCTGTGTGGGGGATGAGGTGTGCTGGGAGAGGAGGGGACACATGTCCAGGCTGACTTTCAGCAGGGGTGGGTTTTGATGGCTGTCCTCCTAAGCCACCAGCTCCTGTAGCTGGTGTTGTCTGGAATGTCTGTGGTGGGGCACAAGGCTGCTGCAGTGAGCACTCTTGAGAGGAAATGCTCTGTGTTTTTTCAGCAAGGAGGTGACATGTTTCCCTGCAGCAAGGGGTGATGCCCATGGGGAGGATGGGCTATTCCCATCCCTGCATACCCTGGGGCACCAGCTGCCTCATGTAGATCCAGGTGTGGCTTTGCTGTTTCCATCAGCAGAGGCATCCAGATGCCACATCCTCACTGGTCCTCGTTGCAGTCAGGGCTGGGGGGTGCTCAGCACTCTGATCACCAGCACCTCTCCATAGGCACCCCAAGCTCTGAGGGCTCAGTCCCTCCTTCTAGTTCAGAGTCATTGCAGGTGTATGTGGGATGCACTCGCCTCCCTGCCCAGGTCACTGAGAGGGTCACGGGAGAGGGCTGTCCCTACACCCAGGTCATGGGGGACAGTGCTGGCAGCTGGCCTTGCCAGGGGGGCTGGTCTTGGCCCATTTACTGCAGCCCTTTGAGCCTGATGTTCACCGATGGCATTGCATCCAGCCCTGGTCATATGCTGGGCATTTGATCTGAGGATATTGGCAGAGACAATATCCAAAACTCTCTTGACATCCAAAAAACCCACCTCTGGTAGGTAACTTTGTGGTAACCTTGCCATCCCTGTTCAACATCAAGCTGTTGTTTAAGTCGTTTCATCTTGTAATGGTATTTCCAAACTCATGAACTTGCTGATTTGGGTTCAAGCTTGTGTTAGTCTTGGGTAGCTGTGGCAATGGACTTGACTGAATCCAGGCACATGAGTTTAATCGTAGCCATGAATCTAACTGGCAGCCTTAAGTTAGCAAATTCAAATGAGTGTGGTGTCCCCAGCCAAGGCTTCCCAGGGACCTCGTGGCTGTGCTGCAGGTGCCCTGAGCTGCTGAGCCCGTTCCCATTCCAATCTAGTCCTTACCAGATGTACATTAAAGGAGCAAAGTCCCACCTGGACAGGACAGGTGACAATCCCTGGCCATGGCGTGCAGCTGCTGGTCTGGGAGGTGGCTGGCGGGTGACACCAGTGGGACTGGGGGCTGCAGCAGGCAGTGTCCTTCACTGCTTGGCATTGCCATTCTCCTCCAGGTCCTTGTCACCTGCAGGGCCACCCTGATTTGCAGTGCTGTCATCAAAGTGAGTGCACAGAGCATACTTGAATGCTGCCGTGGCACTTTTCTTTCTGCCGCAAGTCACGGCAGCAAGAATGCTGCTGGTTATGCTGGTTATGGGAGCAGCTCCCAGCACTGCCCACTGCAGCACAGTCTGCTTTGGACCACAGTAGCAGGCTTTTGTTTTTCTAGTGGGAACTCAAAAGTTGGAGTAGTCCTGAATACTTGCAGTCCCCAGAAGAATCAGGAAAAAGTATATTGATTGTGCTGAAAAGGAGGGTTTAGGACTGGTACTTTCACTAATCATTTCGTTGCCTCTGCTTGCACGGCACCACAGATTTGGTTTGGTGTAAGGATGGACTGGGTAACAGGAGCAATAATTGTTCTGACGTTAAATGTCTTTAAATATCAATGACGATTCAAGAGCTCTGGTTCTGGCTAGCTGTGAAACTGTATTTCAGCTGAGCTTCATTAATGCATCTCTGGGGTGGTAATGGGTCTGAGTAATCTGATCTGAGCACATATAATTGTGCCAGTCCCAAAGGGAGCTGAGTGCTTCAGTCTCAGTGTGGAGCCCCTCTGAGCACCCCTGCTCACAATGGCACAATTCCCTCAGACACGTGGGTGCTCTCCAGGGACCGTGCTCCCACCTGCTCCAGGGAGGAGCACCCCCAGCCTCCCAGCCATGCTGGGAGCCTTTGGCACAGTCACAGGTGGGTGACCTCGCTGAGCTGCGTGGGCTCTGCTGCTGGCAGCCCTGCTCCCACTTGCCACGAGGAGCAGGGCTGGCAGTGTGAGCGATAAAGCTGATTGAACTGCTGGGCTTTCCAGGGGGAGCCGGAAAGCTGTGATCAGCTAAAATTAGCCCAAGAGCCATTTTTATTTAGATCTCTGTTGTGGGGGCTTTTCTTGGTTTTTTTGTTTTGTTTTGTTTTTTGTTTTTTTGGTGGGTTTTTTTTTTGTTTTGTTTTGTTTTCTTTGCATTTTTGGGGTTTGAATGACATAAAATCAGCTCCTTCTGAGTTTATTCTGAAAATAGCATTAAGAGCTTAAATGTTCAGTGGAGATGGCTGTAAACCCATTGAGCTGCTGCAGTTTCAAGGCCGCTGAGAGTTTCAGCTTAGCAAGTGAAGCACACATGAGCCACTCCTCATTTTCTATACCTGGACATTTGTCACTATGGCCAGCTGCCTGGGAGGGCAGGGACTCTGCTGGGACGTGGCAGCAGGGTGGGCTCGAGCAGGAAGGGCCCGAGGGGCAGCTTCACAATGGCTTTGTCATTTCTATGAGTGTCAGTGTGTATACATGGGGCTGCAAACATCCTTGACTCTCAGCTGTACTCCTGGCAGGCGCTCTTGTGTCGGGATGGGGGCATGGAGAAGAACCAGGTAACACAGGGAGGGTGACTCGCTGCCACCTGAACTTCAGTTCCATGGATTAACCACAGACTGTCTGTCTTGGCTTTTTTATTATGTCTGTTTTATCTCACAGAGACTAACTGTTGTTTGCTCTCCCTTGCAGGCTCTTGAATCTGTTCTACAATGGAAAAACTGCTTTTGTTTCTGCTGTTCATTGGCGTAGCGGTGCGAGCTCAGATCTGCCCCAAGCGCTGCGTCTGTCAGATCTTGTCTCCCAACCTCGCCACCCTCTGTGCCAAGAAAGGGCTCTTGTTTGTTCCTCCCAACATTGACAGGAGGACCGTGGAGCTGCGGCTGGCCGACAACTTTGTTACAAACATTAAAAGGAAGGACTTTGCCAACATGACCAGCCTGGTGGACCTGACGCTGTCCCGGAATACAATCAGTTTTATCACACCTCACGCGTTCGCCGACCTGCGCAATTTGCGGGCTCTGCATTTGAACAGCAACCGATTGACTAAGATCACTAATGACATGTTCAGTGGGCTCTCCAATCTCCACCACTTGATACTGAACAACAACCAGCTGACTTTAATTTCTTCCACAGCTTTTGATGATGTTTTAGCTCTCGAGGAATTGGATTTGTCTTACAACAATCTGGAAACCATCCCTTGGGATGCCGTGGAGAAAATGGTCAGTTTGCACACTCTCAGTCTTGACCACAACATGATTGACCATATTCCTAAGGGGACCTTCTCCCACCTCCACAAGATGACCAGGCTGGATGTCACGTCCAACAAACTGCAGAAGCTGCCGCCTGACCCGCTCTTCCAGCGCGCTCAGGTGCTGGCAACCTCAGGAATTATCAGCCCCTCGACGTTTGCGCTGAGCTTTGGTGGGAACCCCCTGCATTGCAACTGTGAGCTTTTGTGGCTGAGGCGCCTTTCCAGGGAGGATGACCTGGAGACCTGTGCCTCTCCCACGCTGCTGTCCGGCCGGTACTTCTGGTCGATCCCCGAGGAGGAGTTCCTGTGCGAGCCCCCGCTCATCACGCGGCACACCCACGAGCTGCGGGTGCTGGAGGGGCAGCGGGCAGCCCTGCGCTGCAAGGCCCGCGGCGACCCTGAGCCAGCAATCCACTGGATTTCACCTGAGGGCAAACTGATCTCCAACGCCACCAGGTCCACGGTGTACGACAACGGGACGCTCGACATCCTCATCACCACAGTGAAGGACACGGGCTCCTTCACCTGCATCGCTTCCAACCCCGCGGGGGAGGCCACGCAGACCGTGGACCTGCACATCATCAAACTGCCCCACCTGCTGAACAGCACAAACCACATCCACGAGCCTGACCCGGGCTCCTCGGATATCTCCACATCCACCAAGTCGGGCTCCAACGCCAGCAGTAGCAATGGGGATACTAAAGTCAGCCAGGATAAGAAGGTGGTCGTCGCGGAAGCGACGTCTTCCACGGCTCTGCTGAAATTCAATTTTCAGAGGAATATACCTGGGATACGTATGTTTCAAATCCAGTACAATGGTACTTACGATGACTCCCTTGTTTACAGGTAAGGCAGCCCCAGCCTGCCCCTGTGGGACCGTGCTGGGTGCGTGGTGCTGCCGTGTGGCCCTGGCCTGGGCATCCCGTGCTGGAGTTCCTGTGCCATGCCGTGCCAGCTGAGCAGAGCACAGCCCTGGCAGCTCATGGTGCGAGCCTCAGGAAGGACTCATGCCATTTCTACTCACAAATGGGAAAATTACTTAGCACGGTGTTATTTTTAGGTAATCCAAGTGGACCTCTAATCCTCTGAACTGATCTGAGGAAGGTTGTGAAGGTAGATGGATTAAATGGTGCCTAATGTGCTCAGCTTTGTGGAAGCACATTAGGAGGGAGGACAGTGTCTGTGAGCATGTTCCTCACAGCACTTTCTGGTGATGCCCGTGCTGGGGAAGTGCTGGGGGGCTCTGTGCTGCCAGGAGTAGCTCTTGCACCCTTCAGCACTGGCTTTGCTTGGTCACTTCTGTGAATTTCTTTATCCATTACTAGGCCAAGGGGTGCTAGCTTTAAACTGAAAGAGGGTAGATGTAGATCAGGTAACTGAAAAAAATTCTTCCCTGTGAGGACAGTGAGACCCTGGCACAGGTTCCTCAGAGAAGCTGTGGGTGCCTCATCCATGGAAGTGTCCAAGGCCAGGCTGGACAGGGCCTGGAGCAACCTTGTCTGGTGGAAGGTGTCCCAGCCCAGGGCAGGAGGGTGAACTAGATGGTCTTTAGATGTCGCTTCCAGCCCAGGCCATTCGTGATCCTGTGATTCCATGTTTTTGGTGTGGTGGTTCTAATGGGGGGCTCTGCCATGCTGAGCTGTGCCAGGGGCCTTGGCAGCGACTGCTGCTACATGGAAGGCCGGGCAGGAGCTGCTGGGGGATGGAGATGAGCCCCACAGGGACAGTGGGCACACAAGCCGTGGTGGTGCCCAGCATGGCCTGGGCTGCCCCACAGGGTGGGAAGGTGCCGCTGTGTCCACCAGGTTCATTCACACTGGTTTTCTTCTCCCCCAGAATGATACCTCCCACGAGCAAAACCTTTCTGGTCAACAACCTGGCTGCGGGGACGATGTACGACCTGTGCGTGCTGGCCATCTACGATGACGGGATCACCTCGCTGACGGCCACCAGGGTGGTGGGCTGCACGCAGTTCACCACCGAGCAGGATTACGTGCGCTGCCACTTCATGCAGTCCCAGTTCCTGGGTGGGACCATGATTATCATCATCGGTGGGATCATTGTGGCGTCCGTGCTCGTGTTCATCATCATCCTCATGATCCGCTACAAGGTGTGTAACAACAACGGGCAGCAGAAGGCCACCAAGGTCAGCAACGTGTACTCGCAGACCAACGGCGCTCAGATCCAGGGCTGCAGCGGGGCGCTGTCGCAGTCCATGTCCAAGCAGGCTCTCGGGCACGAGGAGGGCATCCAGTGCTGCAAGGCTGCCGGCGACGGCGCCGCGCAGTCGCCGGACACCGGCTCCGGCCAGGACTCGGCCACCACTACCTCGGCTTTGCCTCCCGCCTGGACTTCCAGCGCTTCCCTGCCGCAGAAGCAGAAGCGAAAGTCGGGGCCAAAGCCCGGCAGCGAGCCGCAGGGCGAGGCGGGCGGCGGCGCCGAGCCCCAGAACTCGAACAGGAACAACTCCACGGCCCTGCAGCTGGCCGGCCGCGCCCCCGACGCGGCCCCCACGTACAAAAGAGCACAATCCAAGCCAAGTAAGTTCCTGACGCTGCCGGCCGACGCGTGCCGCGCCAAGCGGCGGCGCTCGCTGGGCGGCGAGCTGCTGGAGCCCCGCGGGGCCGGCCTGCGCTCCAAGCGGAGCATGTCCATGAACGGGATGCTGCTCCAGGCAGACTGCGCCGCCGCCCCCAGCGGAAAAGCAACTTTCTCCAGTTCTGAGTGGATATTGGAAAGCACTGTGTGACCTGCTTTTTTTTTCTTTTTTCTTTTTTTTTTTTTTTTTCAAATTTTCATTTTAATTAAAACCACCAAACGTTGTGTGAAACTCCCTTTCCCAGGGAATTGGATTTGGATGTCCACTGCTGTCTCGCTGATTAATGGCTTGTTCATGCGGGGTTCTGTATAAACCACCCAGTGCACACGGGGGTTTATTTAGTTTTCGTTTGGTTTTATTTAATATCGAAACCGAAGGCAACATTCAGAGATTAAAAAAAAAAAAAAAAAAAGGAAAAAAAGATTAAGGGGCGAAAAAAAGCACGAAACAGCACCAGTGCCTTCCCTGCTCTAGGACTGGCTTCCTGGTTCTGCGGTAGCAGAAAACAAAAGAGAGAGTTTTCACAGAAAAAGCCTTTTATAAAGGAAATGCAATTTCCTCCAAGCTAACAAGTAATCACTTCTGGATCAATCAGTAAAATGATATTTTTTAAACCGGTCAGACTGTATATTTCTTTTCCGTGACAATGGTGTTGCCTTTGTTTTTAGGCAGATGCTGTACAGGAGCAACAACGCTGTGTTGTTATGTTGTGTAAAATAAAATATTCACTCGGTACGCCAGCCAGCCTCGCGGTGACTGCCCTGCTGGAGCGGGGCCGGGCCTTGGTGCTGCAGAGCTCCCGCCTGGGGCTGCCGGAGCACCAGGAGGCACCAGGGCGCGGGGCCTCTCCCTTCTGCCGGCTCTGGCTGGCCGGGGCTGGGCTGCGGGAGCACTGGGATCCCACAGCCTGGCCTGGCATCCCACAGCAGCTCTCCCCGAGAGGTGCCTGAGCTGGGATCCCACAGCAGATCTCCCCGAGAGGTGCCTGAGCTGGGATCCCACAGCAGATCTCCACGTCCCAGGGTACCCAGGCCTCGTGCAGGCAGTGCCCTGTCCTGTCCTGCAGCCCTGGGCTGGGAGCGGGGCTGGGGCACCTTGGGGTGCAGGGCACAGCTGAGCAGGGCTGTGAGTGGGGCCAGCAGGCGGCCAGGTGGGCAGGCAGGTGGGTAGATGGGCAGGCAGGTGGGTAGGTGGAAGGTGGACAGGTGGGTGGGCAGGTGGTCAGGCAGGTGGGCAGATGGACAGGTGGGCAGGTGGGCAGGCAGGGCTGCAGCCAGCAGGGTCACAGCCCTTCAGCACCTCAGCTGGTCGGGTGAGGATGGCCATCTCCTGCTGTCCTAGACTCCTGGACCATATTTCTTCTGAACTTTATGGTTTGGTCCAGTTCTTTTCAGTCCCTGAGTGCATTGAGGGCCTGGAAGATGATGGTCTCACCTTTGAGCTGCTCTGATTGTGGGATAGAGTGATTTTGGGCCATTCTGTGGGGACAGAACCCCACAGCAGCAGGGGACAGCAGGTGCAGATTTTGTTGTGTGGATGGCAGCTGCTCTGCTCACTGTAGAGGGAACCCTGCAGTTAATATTAATTAAACTCATATGGTCATCATATTCAAATTAGAGACAGCTTAACTCTGAATATTTGAGCATTGTGCATTCTCAGATGCCAAATAACAGGTTCAAGATGGGCTTTGTGGCCATAAAAGTGAGAGTATAGTTAAATTTTATACCCTGTATGCTTGGGGGCACAGTAACTCGGGTGGGTGCCTGAAGCCAGCCTGGCTCCACCCGGGGCAGCAGCCAGCCCCAGGGCAGTTGTGGGGGAACATCTCACAGTGGGGAACAGCCCCTGGCACCCCACCTGTGTCCCTGGGACTCTGCAGTGAGGGGCTGATGCTCTTGGCCAGTGTGGGTTGCTCTGAGTGATGTTATTGTTTGCCACAGAAGAACAAAGTCAATGAGGGTGGTGCAGAGGACCTAAAAGGAAGAGGCTGCTTCTTTTCTAGAAACCCTTTTTGCTTCCCTTGGGAAATGCAGAGACCAAATAGGAAACAAAGCCTCAAAATGAGAAAACCTGCTTCCTGCTGGAAAAGTTTAAAAAGGTACAATAAATCCCTCCTTGGATTGCTCTGGCTACCCATGAGCACTGCATGAACAGAAGGGAGCTGTTAAACACGTGCTGTGGGGGCAGGGGTGGCTGTCCGGGGTCTGGCAGTCTGATGACAAGGGCTTTGCCCAGTGTGGGTCAAACATGGGCCCCAGGGAGGGACTGTGCTGGCAGAGGCACCTTCCCCCCAGGCTGGGGTACAGGGAGAGTGTCAGAGGTTTGCTGTGCAGTGGTTGGGTTTTATTTATTTTAAAATCATGCATTTTAAAAACATCCAATGAAAATGCTTTTATACGTTGTCTAAAACTGGACCTAAATCTGTGTGATGTTTTGTGAAAGTGCTAAAATACTAATGGTGTCTTGTGGTTTAAGGAAGTTTATTTTTATATTTGTAATTTTTCACTCAAAGGAATAATTTTCTAAGCACTGCAGCTGATGTTGTGTCCACCGTGCCTCTGTGTCAAGCAGTGTACAGGGACCATCTGGCCCTGTGTTTGGTTTATTTCTGCTGATAGTGCAGGAGAGGGCATCTGGGCAGCCAGGGCTTCCTCTCGTGCCAGCCTCTCTCCCTGGCTGACAGGATCATTCATCCCTTGGGAATGCCCTGGGCATGGAATCATTCGTTCCCACTGGAATAACTCTGCAGTGGGACATTTTTATTCAGGCTCGATTCAAAGTGTGGGAAACCTCATGGGGGAGGAAACTCTCTGTCCTTTCTGTTCTGCAAAAACCACAGGTTGCCAGCTGTGAGACAGTGCTGAGATGCTCCTGGACCAGAGTGACTCCAGGTTATTTCCCCCAGCCTGCAGGAACTCCTCAGCACAGGTGGTGGAACGGGGTGTGATGTGCTGTGCCCCAGCATCCCCCCAGCTCTGGGGGGCTCTGCAGGGACTGAGCCCGGGGTGCCTCCCTGCCCTCGGGCATGGCCTGCCTCGCTGAGCTCTGTGTGCTGCTGCTCAGCCAGGGATTGTCAGGGATTTTGGCCATGAGAGGGTCTTTCTTCACGGGCCCTGGTGGAGGAGGAACTCTGCAGGAAGTTCTTGGCTCTTCCTGCAGTGCCTGGAGCAGAGTGTGTGCCCAGGCCCTCTCTGGAGATGGGCTCTGTTGGGCTGGGCTGGGCTGGGCTGGGCTGGGCTGGGCAGAGCTGGGCTGGGCTGGGCTGGGCTGGGCAGAGCTGGGCTGGGCTGGGCTGGGCTGGGCTGGGCAGAGCTGGGCTGGGCTGGGCTGGGCTGGGCTGTGCTGGGCTGGGCTGGGCTGGGCTGGGCTGGGCTGGGCAGAGCTGGGCTGGGCTGGGCAGAGCTGGGCAGAGCTGGGTGTTGTGCCGTGTCTCTGTGCCTGTGCTGCCCTCCTGCTGTGTCCAGCTGTGTCCTTACCCTGGGTCCATGGTGCTGCTCTGCTCTGCTGCCAGCGTGGCTCTGTTTCTGCAGCCGTGCCAGCCCTGCCCTGTGCCCACTGGCTCAGTGGGGAGGGAGCTGCACAGCCCAGCCCTGTGTGCTGTGCATGGGGAGGGGACACAGCTCCTGGCAGCCCCTGCCCAGTTGGGAAGGGCCTGGCACGCTGCCCCAGGAGCCCCAGAGCTCCTGGCACGAGCTGCTCTCACCACTCTGGCAGCAGAGCTGCTGGAGCCTTGGTACCAGCAGCACAGGGTGCTCCTGCCTCCTGGGGACCATCACAGCCCTGCTGGCATTGCTCTGGGAGTGTCCCAGACCAGCAGAGTAGCATGGAGCTGTGGTGGGTGGGCAGGCCTGGGCAGCTGTGTGTGCCCCCAGAAGGTGCAGGAGGGCCCTTGTGCCATGGCAAGAGTGTGCCCGAAGCCACGGTGGGCACCAGCACAGAGAGGGGCACGCTGCTGCCTTGGCTTCAACCCAGGAGTGATGGCTGCAGCTGGCACCAGGATCACCTCCCTGCCCATCAGCCATGGGGAGCAGAGCCTCAGCCACGCTGGAGCTTTGGGGGTACTGAGCAGTGCCACTCACGTGGGTGAGCTGTCAGCCCTGGGGTCTCTCAGGAGCATTCTCCTCCCTGCTCCATGGTGCTGCAGCAGCCACCCAGCTGCCCGGTGCCTTCTCCTGGCAGAGATGTTGGTGTTGGTCAGAGCTCTGGTTTAGCAGCAGCAAACTGGCCAGCCTGTAGGGTCCTGCTCACCAATAACGTGTTTCTCCTTCTCCCCTTTGCAAGTGTGTGCCCAGCTGGGTGCTGGGTGCTGGGCCTGGGGCAGAGCCTGGGCTGCCAGACCACGCCGTGCTGCATTGCTGTGTCACCTCAGGTAGCTTCCAGAACTGCACTTCAAAAGTGTCTGGGTCAGGAATCTGAGGGGTGAGCCCGGGCTGGTGAGCCTGGCTTGCTGTGGGCTGGCTTTGCTCCTGCACTGCCAGGCTGCTGCCCTGGAGGCACCTGCAGCCCTGTGTGCAAGCTGTGCCACCTCCTCTGCAGGGGAAATTCCCCTGGGAGTGAGGAAAACCAGCCAGGGTTGGAGCCCAGCGCCCTCGGTGGGCACACAGGGACCCCACCTGGCCTGTGGCCGGTCTGTTCTCTGGGGGCACCCAAAGAGGAGTCTGAGGTGGGGCCTGGTTGGTGCCTGCCCATGGCAGTGCCACACCTGCACTCCCCCAGGTCAGTGGGGCTGTGCTGGTGCCAGGGGAGGCTGGTGCAGTGGGACCAGGCGAGGAGGTGGAACAGCTGCCCCCTGGGCTGTCCCTGTGCCCTGGGGCAGGACAGTGACAGGTGGCACACCCTCGTGGCAGTGACCTTTCCTCGTGCACACGCCTCAGGGAGGTGGGTGCTGTGCCTGTGCCTCTGCTGCTCTGCTCTGGTGTCCCCAGCTCTGTGTGACCCCTGGCAGTGTGCAGAGCTGGAGCCCTGCCATGGGCAAAGGACTGGCCTGGGCAAGGGCAGAAGCAAATCGAGAAAATGGAGAAGTCTCTGGTTCTGGGACAACGAGCTTTGCTGGTTCTGCTGGGGGTTCTGGGGGTTGTCTTGTTGGATTTTCCTTGAAGCAGCAGCAGCAGCAGGGGCGCTGTGCCTGCACTCCCTGATGGTGACAAGACTTGTGGCAGAGGTGTGGGTGGGGACACTGGGTGCTGTTAGCCCTGTTTCTTGTTAGCCCAGTCTCCTGCCAGCCCAGTCTCCTGTTATCCCAATCTTCTGCCAGCCCAGTCTCCTTCCAGCCCAATCTCCTGTTATCCCAATCTCCTGCCAGCCCAGTCTCCCATCAGCCCAGTCTCCTGTTAGCCCAGTCTCCTTCCAGCCCAATCTCCTGCCAGCTGCCATGCTCTGCTGCCCCAGCCCCTGCTGGGCACATGGCACCAAGTCAGTGGATGCCAGGGCTGAGTGCAGGGTCTGCTGCTGCTTCCTGCCCGGGCTGGCTCTGTGGCAGGTCCTGGGACCCTCGGTGCAGTGCCCAGCTGGCTGTGCAGCAGTGCTGGGACCCTCAGTGGGTGCTGTGCCCAGAATGGCCCCTGGCAGCTCCTGGTGGGTGCAGTGCCCAGGCTGGCCCCTGGCAGCTCCTGGTGGGTGCAGTGCCCAGGCTGGCCCCTGGCAGCTCCTGGTGGGTGCAGTGCCCAGGCTGGCCCCTGGCAGCTCCTGGTGGTTGCAGTGCCCAGGCTGGCCCCTGGCATCCTGGTGGGCGCAGATGGCCCTGGCCTCGGTGGGTGCTGTGCCCAGAATGGCCCTGAGCTTGGTGGTGCAGTGCCCAGGCTGGCCCCTGGCAGCTCCTGGTGTGTTGCAGTGCCCAGGCTGGCCCCTGGCAGCTCCTGGTGGTGCAGTGCCCAGAATGGCCCCTGGCAGCTCCTGGTGGTTGCAGTGCCCAGGCTGGCCCCTGGCAGCTCCTGGTGGGTGCAGTGCCCAGGCTGGCCCCTGGCAGCTCCTGGTGGGTGCTGTGCCCAGAATGGCCCCTGGCAGCTCCTGGTGGTGCAGTGCCCAGGCTGGCCCCTGGCAGCTCCTGGTGTGTGCAGTGCCCAGGCTGGCCCCTGGCAGCTCCTGGTGGTGCAGTGCCCAGAATGGCCCCTGGCAGCTCCTGGTGGGTGCAGTGCCCAGGCTGGTCCCTGGCAGCTCCTGGTGGGTGCAGTGCCCAGGCTGGCCCCTGGCAGCTCCTGGTGGGTGCAGTGCCCAGGCTGGCCCCTGGCAGCTCCTGGTGGGTGCAGTGCCCAGGCTGGCCCCTGGCAGCTCCTGGTGGTGCAGTGCCCAGGCTGGCCCCTGGCAGCTCCTGGTGGGTGCAGTGCCCAGGCTGGCCCCTGGCAGCTCCTGGTGGGTGCAGTGCCCAGGCTGGCCCCTGGCAGCTCCTGGTGGTGCAGTGCCCAGGCTGGCCCCTGGCAGCTCCTGGTGGTGCAGTGCCCAGGCTGGCCCCTGGCAGCTCCTGGTGGGTGCAGTGCCCAGGCTGGCCCCTGGCAGCTCCTGCTGTGGTCCCAGCTCAGCGTGGCCTCGGCCATGGGAAGGGCTGCTGCTGCTCCTGTGCCCTCACTGTGTCTGTTCTGTCTCTTTGTGCAGAAGCCGGGGCCTCTCCGCAGGACACCAGCCCTTGTGCCCTCCCTGAAAACGCTGCCAGCGCTGCTGCTCCTCGGCAGAAATCAATCCGGTTCCACCTGTCCCAGGACTGACCTCTGGCTCACCCTCCGACTCCTTTACTTGAAGCTGCAGCCCAGGCCCTCCAGGTCGGCTGCCTCGAGAAACTGTCTTCCCCTCACAGGTTTCCCAGCTCCCATCTGCCACTTGAAGTCTGAAATTCCTGTTTTTTCTGGTGTCCAAGTTTTTTATAACTAAAAATTATGACAAAAATCTGGTGGCAACAGCTGCGGTCCCCGTCATGTTCCATGTCACCAATGGTGAGGTCACGAGCTGTAAACATGGTAGCTTCAATCACCTGAACTAATAAATGTTTTACTACAATGGCATGGGCATGGTGATTGATCCAGGGGCTGTGCCCGACAGGTTGGTTGATCCAGAGAGACTCCATAGTGCCCGGGTCTGTGCCCACAGGGACCCCGTGGTGCCCGGGTCTGTGCCCACAGGGACCCCGTGGTGCTGGGGTCTGTGCCCTCACATGAACCCCATGGTGCCCGGGGTCTGTGCCCACAGGGACCCCATGGTGCCCAGGTCTGTGCCCACAGGGACCCCGTGGTGCTGGGGTCTGTGCCCTCACATGAACCCCATGGTGCTGGGGTCTGTGCCCTCACATGAACCCCATGGTGCCCGGGTCTGTGCCCACAGGGACCCCGTGGTGCTGGGGTCTGTGCCCTCACATGAACCCCATGGTGCCCGGGGTCTGTGCCCACAGGGACCCCATGGTGCCCAGGCTCCAGGTGCTCAGTGAGCTGTGTGAGCTCGGGCTGGGCACTGCCAGAACCATGGTGGACCATTGCTGTGTCCCTGGGCAGTGAGCTCTGTGTGTGTCCCTGGGCAGTGAGCTCTCTCTGTGTCCCTGAGCAGTGAGCTCTGTGTGTGTCCCTGGGCAGTGAGCTCTGTGTGTGTCCCTGGGCAGTGAGCTCTGTGTGTGTCCCTGGGCAGTGAGCTCTGTGTGTGTCCCTGGGCAGTGAGCTCTGTGTGTGTCCCTGGGCAGTGAGCTCTCTCTGTGTCCCTGGGCAGTGAGCTCTGTGTGTGTCCCTGGGCAGCGAGCTCTCTCTGTGTCTCTCTCTCTGTCTCTCTCTCTCTCTGTGTCTCTCTCTGTGTCCCTGGGCAGTGAGCTCTCTGTGTATCTCTCTCTCTCTCTCTGTATCTCTCTCTCTCTCTCTCTGTATCTCTGTCTCTGGGCAGTGAGCTGTGCCTGGCTGCAGCCCTTGCTGCCACTGGCCCGGGGTGCCCAGCTGGGTCAGGCAGCCGTGCCACCAGGGAGCTGCCTGGCTTTGCCCCTTGGTGCTGGGCACTGACAGGAGCTTGGGCAGAGGGAGCGCTGTGTGCCCTTGGGGGACAGCCCTGGGGCTTTCCCACAGAGCCCCCTCCCTGTGCCAGGAGGGCAGCCCGGGCTGTGGTGGGTGACAGCACTGCAGGCTGCTCCAGCACTGTGCCAGGAGTGCAACAGGGCAGCAAAACACAGAGCACAGGGTGCCAGGGCACTGCAGGCTGCTCCAGCACTGTGCCAGGAGTGCCACAGGGCAGCAAAACACAGAGCACAGGGTGCCAGGGCACTGCAGGCTGCTCCAGCACTGTGCCAGGAGTGCCACAGGGCAGCAAAGCACAGAGCACAGGGTGCCAGGGCACTGCAGGCTGCTCCAGCACTGTGCCAGGAGTGCCATGGGGCAGCAAAACACAGAGCACAGGGTGCCAGGAGTGCCACAGGGCAGGCAAAGCACAGAGCACAGGGTGCCAGGGGTGCCACAGGGCAGGCAAAGCACAGGGCACAGGGTGCCAGGGGTGCCACAGGGCAGGCAAAGCACAGAGCACAGGGTGCCAGGAGTGCCACAGGGCAGGCAAAGCACAGAGCACAGGGTGCCAGGGGTACCACAGGGCAGGCAAAGCACAGGGCACAGGGTGCCAGGAGTGCCATGGGGCAGCAAAGCACAGAACACAGGGTGCCAACAGTGCCACAGGGCAGGCAAAGCACAGAGCACAGGGTGCCAGGAGTGCCACAGGGCAGGCAAAGCACAGAGCACAGGGTGCCAGGGGTACCACAGGGCAGGCAAAGCACAGGGCACAGGGTGCCAGGGTGCCCCAGGCGCTCTGGGGCAGTGTCAGCCCTAAGAGGACAGCCTGGGCTGGGGGGACAGCTGGGGACTGGCCTGGGACTCTCATGCTGCCCCAGTCCCTCTGTCCACACAGCCTCTCCTTGCTCCTCTAACAAGACCAAAGGGGTTTTGGGGACTTTTTTCTTTTCTCCCTTGTCAGTGTTCCATCTGGCTCACAGATATAATGAGAGCTTTCTCAGAACCACGG
The DNA here is from genome assembly GCF_022539315.1 of Serinus canaria. Classification (NCBI taxonomy): domain Eukaryota; kingdom Metazoa; phylum Chordata; class Aves; order Passeriformes; family Fringillidae; genus Serinus; species Serinus canaria. The sequence continues at coordinate 62,173,288 of NC_066319.1, read as the reverse complement.
TGAATCAGCCAGCCCTAACAGAGCTTCAGCAGAGCAGATCCCAGCTCTGGTGTGTCCTGTCACCAGGCCTGGGCTGCCAGATGGGCTCTCCTGGTGCCACTGCTGGCCCTGTCCCGACGGGCTCAGCTGGGGCAGCTGGCTCAGTGACTCGCCTGTGGCTTGTCTGTAGCAGCAGAGACATCAACACCTCCCCAGGACACAGCAGTGCATGGAGAAGGAGAGCTGAGCTGAGCCAGGAGCCTCGCCCATCAGGTCCCTCCTGTGGTTCCTGCTGTGATGCTGCACAGAGAGGATTCCCCCAGGATTCACCCCGACACTGGCAAGGAGAGCCAAGGCTCGTGCCTGTGTGTGAAATCCAGCGCTGGTGTGGCCCCACAGACCCTGGGGAGCTGCTCCACGGCTCAGCCAGTGCACAAGTGCCATGCTGAGGGGGCACTGCCAGGGGACAGCCCAGGCTTTGGTCAGGATTGGGTCATCTCTCTTTTCCTCACCAAGCCTGAGCAGTGATGTCCTGGCCCTGCACAAGCCTGGGTTTCCTGTGGATTACAACAGCAGGTTCTGCTCTTCCCTTGCCTTGCTGGGCAGTGCCAACGGGAGTTTTCAGATTAAACCTTGTTTTCACAGAAATACACAGATTATCGTGGTCTAGCTCTGGTTCTGTTGGTTCTGTTTTCTTCCTTTTTAAGTAGGGGAAAATTATTGGAGAAAAACTTTGTGTTCAGAGACAAATGACATCCCAGAGCAGATCGAGGAGAATCACTCTGGGACACCCCAGAGCAGATTGAGGAGCATCCCTCTGGGAAGCAGGAGCTCCAGATGAGGCTGGATTTTCAATGGAGGTGTAAATCTCCTTTTCCTTATCTGATGCAAACAGCAGTCAAAATGAGCAGACACTGCTGACAACTTCTTTGGTCTTTTTCTTTTGGTTTTTGTTTGGTTGGATGGGAGTTTTTTGTTTGCTTTTAATCTCATGGAAACGTTAGGAAGCCATGGAAGCACTTCCAGGCAGCACATCCCAGTGGTTCAGGGTGCTGGGTCCTGGGGCAGCACAGAGCTGCTCCTCTGGTGTGCTGCCAGCTGGGCAGGGTGTGTGGGCATGGGGGAGCTGCAATCCAGGACTGCCAGAGCATTTTATGGAAATCTGACAAGCAGAGGTGGCAGCCAAGGCCAAGCTCACTGCAGGGCACTAAAGGGGCACTCAGGGGTGGGAAAGATGCTCAGCTGGGCACATCCTGCTCAGTGGGCAGCAGCACACTCTGGGAGCAGGGACAGTGCCCTTCCTGATGGCCCAAGGAAGCAGGAGAGCCCCTGGAAGGGCCCTCCTGGGAGCAGTGTCACTGTGTGAGCCCTGTCCTGTCCCTGGGGCTGCCCATGACAGGCACAGAGACAAGGGGGGACCCCCAGGGGTGCCCTGGCACAGACACCTGAGGAGTTTTGGGGCCAGTGGGAAAAGTGTTGGATGGTGGGTCAGCCTTTAAGGGATCATGGGGTCCTGGAGATTTCTCCATAAACTCTGTGTGTGTGCACAGGACTGGAGCAGGGCTGGCTGGGAGTTGGCACATGCCATGGGATGGCATTGTCAGCCTCCTAAAGGAGACTCCCTGGCTACCAGGCAGGAGAAGCTGGGTGAGATCAGGAGGGTGCCACCACAGTGCTGTGTGCATAATGGCACAGCAATCCCTTTTCCCAGTGACACTGGGAACAGCCCAGTCCTGCAGAGGGATTCCAGGCTGCAGAGTGCACCACCACCTCTGAGCTGATGCTGCTGAGGGCACTGACTGCCCTGCTCAGAAACACTCATTCATTCTGAGTGGCCTCAGACTCATCTTCCTTATTTAGCAGTGTTCATCCCTGAAAAATCTTCTGACTCCTGAAGTCCTACAACCCTGCTGAAATCTGAAATAGATGGAATGGAATCTGTCTCTGGGCTGGTGTCCTGTCACTGTCTCAGAGGGACAGTGTGGGTAGTTCACTGTTGGGCTGGAACCTTCCCTGAGCTTAGGGAGATGAGCAGTTTTTGTGCCTCAGCATTTTGAGCCAGGGCTGCTGGAGGGGCAGGGGAGAAGAAGGACTCTGGTCCTGCTGCTCTGCAGCTGTGCCCAGGTGGCTCAGGCTGGGTGTTGGGAGAAGCGTCCCCTGGCAGAGGGCAGGGAGGGCAGTGTGTGACACCTCTGTCCATGGGGTTTGTGGAAACCAAGGGGGTAAAGCTCTGAGTGACCTGAGCTCTGAGCAGGGACAGGGCAGGGACCCGGGGGTCCCAGCCAGGCAGGGCATGTTTCTGGGATCCAGCATAGAGCAGGGCAAGGGGGGTTCACCAAACCCTGCACAGGAGGGCATGGCACTGCCTTTGGGAGCTCAGGTGGCACTGGAGTTACCTGCCTGATGCCAAACAGCCTCTCCTTCCTCTCCGAGTGTTCCACGCTCCTGTGCCATGTCCAGGGCGATGGAGCCTGGTGCCAGCTGAGGGGAGATGAGGGCACTGGGCACCAGCTGCCCATCCCATCCCATCCCATCCCATCCCATCCCATCCCATCCCATCCCATCCCATCCCATCCCATCCCATCCCATCCCATCCCATCCCATCCCATCCCATCCCAGCCCAGCCCAGCCCAGCCCACCTCAGCCCAGCCCAGCCCAGCCCAGAACAGCCCAGAACAGCCCAGAACAGCCCAGCCCAGTCCAGCCCAGCCCAGCCCAGCCCAGCCCAGCCCAGCCCAGCCCAGCCCACCTCAGCCCAGAACAGCCCAGCCCAGCCAGGGTGTGGAGCTGCCCCAGCTGGGGCTGGGTAGGCACGGGGGGAGCAGGGAGGGCCGAGGGGCTGCTCCTGGGTTTGGGGTGCAGCTGCTCCAGCAGTGGCAGCAGGGTGAGCCCCCAGCAGTGACAGGCAGTGGTTTGGTGGCTTTGCTGGGACCACAGGGCGGCTGTAAGAAGAGAGAGCTGCCGTGCCAGAGCTGGCTGGGGTGGGGCTGGGGCCCTGCAGCAGTTCTGCTGTGCCAGGGAGGGATGGCAGCTGGGCTGCAGGGTGGCTCTGCTGCGTGCAGAGGTGGGGATGTGAGATCAGCCTTCCCTGCCAGTGCGCTGCTTCACTGAAACCAGAGACAATTTAGAGTCAAGTATGCTTGCCCAGTGTTTTTGTAGAGTTGAAACCCCTTAGAGGAGGTGAGGAGGTGGAAGGCAAACCCTTAGAGAGCATTTTGGAGTTACAATAAAAGCCATTCTGTGAGGAAAAGGGAGTCAGTTGCAGCTTTTCCAGGAGGTTCTGACTGTAACCTGCCCAAACCTGGGCTGGGGCTGCCCTGAAGGTCGGGGCTCAGGGGTCACCAGGGTCACAGGAGAGAGGAGGGGGGCACCTGGGAGCAGTGTGGCCCTTGGGGTGGTGACAGTCCCCGTGGGCTGCTCCACAGGGCTTGCCAGCACAGTGCTGGGGGTTTTGAGCTCCTTACACAGTGACTGTATCTGACACTACAGAAAGAGGTGTCTGGTGGAAAATGGTGCTGCAGAAGCACAGGGGGAACGCTGCTACTCGAAACCCTGGGGCATGCTTACTGTGCAGGATAAACTTCTGTCTGCCCTGGTGCAGTCTCAGTGCTGCCTCTCAAACAGGGCTGGGATCTGTCTGTGGTTTTTGCTGATGCAGTAGATAAATGTGGTGCACAAGTGTCCTTTCTGTCCCCGTTACTCTCTCCCATTAACTGAACAAATGGCAGGTGGAGCTGGGCTGAGAGGCTGCTAGTTGTGCTTCGGACTGATGCAGCAGGGTACAAATTGCAAGGAGCATCTTGACAGGTTGCAATAAAGTGAGCTCAGAAAAATCCCTGCAGTCTGGGAGAGCTGGGACTCTGTTTCTCATTTGGACACAGAGGAAGGTTATTGATGGTGCAGTGACACTGCAGAGGCACAGGGTGTGCCTGGTCTGTGTGGTGGAAGTGCCTGCCCTGGAGCCAGCTCCTGGCAGCCTGGGCACTCCAAAGGCAGAGGCTGTCCTGAGCAGTGCAGGGAGGAGGGTGCTGGGCTTCAGAGGGGCCCTCCTGGCTCACCATCGATTGCAGCTGTTGGCAAAGGTTGTGTTCATGGAGTCACAGAAGGGTTTGGGTTGGAAAGGACCATACAGCCCATCTCATCCCCCCCTGCCATGGCAGGGACACCTCCCACTGTCCCAGGTGTTCCCAGCCTGTCCAGCCTGGCCCTGGGCACTGCCAGGGATCCAGGGGCAGCTCTGGGCACCTGTGCCAGGGCCTGCCCACCTTCATTGTAAAAAACTTCTCTCTAATTGCTGGTGCTGTAGTTAATGGCAGAGTGTGTGTTTCTTTCCAGCCTTTACTGATCAGAGAGTTGAATGTGGATGCTCCAGTAAGATCCAGAACGTGATGCCAGTGGAGAGAGGAGGCCCTGCTCCTGCAGTCAGGGTGTGACAGGGCTGGGCTGCTGCCCTGGAAGCAGACGTGCCAGGCAGGCTGGGTGCAGAGTGGGTGGGTGCAGGGTGGGTGCTGGGTGGGTGCTGGGAGGGTGCAGGGAGCGTGCAAGGTGGGTGCTGGGAGGGTGCTTGGAGGGTGCAGGTTGGCTGCAGGAGTGCTGGCACTCCCTGGCTCACACTGGGTCTGCCCCCTGGCCCTGGCATGCCCTGGGGAGGGACTGCTCTGCCCCAGTCTCTCTTTCCACTTGGTTCTGATGGCAATACCAGCTGCAGAGCCAGCCCACTGTCCTTGGCAGGGTCCTGTGGCAATCTGCTCCAAAGGCACTTTCCTTCTGCTTCACATCGAGGGCATTTGTGGCATGGAGCAAGGGCCAGTGACTTAGGATAAGACCCCTGTAATTTGGTAATTGATTTGATTTGTAATCCCTATAATTTAATCCCTGTGATTGCTGAAATTTGCCATCCACAGCAGCACAGGCCGTGGTGGATGGGCCCCCAGCAGCTGGTGCTGGGTGGGAGCCCCATCCAGGGCAGGGTTTGCAGTGGCTCAGCAGCCTCACAGTGCTCTGGTAGCAAACTGCCTCCTTCCCTCCCCTGGGCCGTGCCTCAAGAAGGATCTCAGGCTGGTGCCCCAGGACTGTGCCTTCCTCTGCCCTGCCTCTCCTCAGCTGGCTGGGGTGGAGGGAGCCTTGGAAAACCCACACACCCTCTATTCCTTCAACAAAACCAAATGCCACAAGGTAATTTAGGGGAGGAGTGGAACAGAGCTGAGGCTTCTATGTTGGTAATTTTTTTTTTATTTAGAGGAACTAGGGATGCAGTAAGAAATGGTTTAGGGTTTTTGTTGTTGTTTTGTTGTTTTTTTTTTTGGGTGGGTTTTTTTTTTCCAGTTGGATTTCATCTTTGCATTGTGAAATAATAAAACCCAGCCCTGATCAGATCCAGGCAAACCTTTCTGTTCCCAAGCATGAACTGATGCTTTGAAGGGAGAAAAAAGGGGAGGGGAAGGGAACCTGCAACACATTGAACCTGGTTTCACATGAAATCTTCATTATCTTCATCCACGGGTGTGTGATAGCACTGCACTGCCAGCTGCACACAGCTGGGTGCTCTGGAGCACAGCTGGAGCACAGCTGGAGCACAGCAAGGCCCGAGGAGCTCGGCCGGGCTGCAGGGTTGGGGGGGGCTGGGAGGGCTCCGGGGGTCCAGGTCCGGCTGAGCAGTGCGGGGTGGTTAGCAGGGTGGTTAGCGGGGTGGTTAGCGGGGTGGTTAGTAGGGTGGTTAGCGGGGTGGTTAGAGGGGTGGTTAGTGGGGTGGTTAGCGGGGTGGTTAGAGGGGTGGTTAGCGGGGTGGTTAGAGCGGGGTTAGGGGGGTTAGAGGGGTGGTAGAGGGTGGTTAGCGGGGTGGTTAGAGGGGTGGTTAGAGGGTGGTTAGCGGGGTGAGTGGTTAGACGGGGTGGTTGAGGGTGGTTAGAGTGGCGTGGTTAGGGGTGGTAGAGGGTAGGGGTGAGTGGGGTGGTGAAGGTGGTGGGTAGCAGGTCCGGGGGGGTTAGAGGGTAGCGGGTTAGAGGTGGTTAGCAGGGGGGGTGTATCAGGGTCGTAGGGGGTGGTAGGGGTGGTTAGATGGTAGGGGTGGTTAGCGGGGTGGTTAGCGGGGTTGTGAGGTCGGGTGGTGGGCGTGGTTAGAGGGTGAGGGGGGGTTAGAGGGGTGGTATGGTGGTTAGAGGGTGTTAGCGGGTGGGTATGGGTGGTTAGCGGGGTGGTTAGCGGGGTGATTAGCGGGGTGGTTAGTGGGGTGGTTAGAGGGTGTAGGGTGTAGCGGGGTGAGGTGGTTAGGTGGTTAGCGGGTGGTTAGAGGGGTGGTTAGAGGGTGTTAGGGGTGGTTAGCGGGTGGGTTAGGGTGGTAGGGGTGGTTAGAGGGTGGTTAGCAGGTGGTAGCGGGGTGTTAGCGGGTGGAGGGGTGGTTAGGGGTGGTGTAGGTGGTAGTGGGGTGGTTAGAGGGTGGTTAGAGCGGGGTGGTTAGCGGGGTGGTTGGGGTGGTGCGGGTGGTACGGGTGGGTGGTGGTTAGCGGGGTGGTTAACAGGGTGGTTAACGGGGTGGTTAGCGGGGTGAATTATTTCTCCCTCCGTGTCCCGAGGGCGTCCCGCGGGTGCCCGGACCAGCCCCAGCCCCAGCCCCACCCCCAGCCCCGCTGGATCGCTGCCCTGGAGCCTCCCCGGGGCCGCGGTGCCACCCTTGGCCCGGGACAGGGCTGGTGACACCACCTGCCCACTCTGGGCACTGCCCAGCTGTGCCAGCTGTGCCCGGGGCAGGACCAGCCCCTGCCCGGGTCCTGCTCACCCGCAGCTCCAGCCTCTCACATGGAACCTCTCCCCCGTCCCGGCTGTGAGTTGGGTGCGAGCAATAAAATCACCTGGGAGTGACGGGGGTGGCAATAAAAACACCTGGAGTTAACACAGGGAGTGACAATGGGGCAATAAAAACATCTGGAGTTAACACAGGGAGTGACAATGGGGCAATAAAAACATCTGGAGTTAACACAGGGAGTGACAATGGGGCAATAAAAACACCTGGAGTTAACACAGGGAGTGACAATGGGGCAATAAAAACACCTGGAGTTAACACAGGGAGTGACAATGGGGCAATAAAAACACCTGGAGTTATCACAGGGATTGAAGGGGGTGCTGGTGTTCCCCCCTGCTGTCCCAAATTACCTTCTGCATGGCTGCAGGAGTGTACCTGTTTGACCTGGGCAGAAAAATTGTCTCTAACAGCTCCTTTTCCTCTCATCAATTCCTTGCTGGTTTCCCCCCACTCAAAACTAAGTTTGTTTACTTTTCCCTCTCTGGTATCTCTGCCTTTGCCTTAAATCTCCTCTGAGTGTCTTTTGTCTTTCCCCGTGCTCAGAATCAGTGAGGTGGTGCAAAAGGAGGATTTGCATGCCCAGGAATGTGTATTTTAGCAGTGCCCTTGGAGTGCTGGTGTGTTTCGGTTTGGTTTGGTGTTTTGATTTTACTTTGCTTTAGGTTTTTGTTGTTGTTATGAGACCTTTTTATTTATTTTGGTTTTGGTTTTGTATTTTTTTAAGATCTTGCTGATCTCCTGTCCCTTTTCTGGCTGCAGCTTCTTGAATTCTCACACATTTCCCACTGTTGTCCTTGCCAGCACCAAAGTAATTTTGAGTATATTTTCCCCATCCGAATGTGCTAAGGAGACAAATCCCCTCTGAAAGGGCTGCTCGTGTGAGGCTTTCCTCTGGCAGTTCCATGGAGGGGTGTGAGGTGATCCCCAGCACCTGCCCCGGGCAGAGGGGGCTCAGACCTGGCAGAAAGGGTGAGGGATGGCAGGGAGCAAACCTGCACTGTCACCTGCCCTGCCCGTGGGGCTCTGTGGATCCCTGGCTGGATCACAGGGACAGCCCTGGGCAGCAGGAGCTGGCAGGGAACCCAGCCTGGCTGCTGGGCTGCCCACCAGCCCTGCTCCTCGTTCCCAGGGAGTCACCAGTTAATTCCAGAGTCCCAGCACAGGGACACAGCCAGGCCTCGGCTGCTGGAGCTGTCACTCTGCTCTGCTCCAGCCCTTCCTGCTGCATTCCAGCCCAAGAAATAAACCCCAGGGCAGGAGAGTGTGTTAGTTCAGGAACACATAACCACAGGAAATGGTTCTATGCAGGTGCTTTTATTGAAGAGCTCTGGGTGTCAGGGGTACAGACCCAAATCTGGCTCTGACATGGGTTTGGGATGGATATGCTTTTATATTCTATCGTTATATAACTTTCATGGTAATTATTAAACTTACACTGTTCTATAGTATACATAGATTTCAGCCAAGCATGGCCACCTCAGACTAGGAACACACAGTTCTCATTGTTCTTCTTATGACTATACAATAATTATTTTAATTACTACTGCTTATGCAGGTTGAACACAAGGCTTAACATCTCAGAGTTTATCTTGGCATTTTCCAGGGTGCCACTATCAAGTGCAGAGGGAGCACCTGGGGCACCCTTGGGTGCCAGGCTGAGCTGGCAGGGCCTGGGTCACCCACTGCTCTGCAGCCTCCCGAGGGCTTGGCTCAAATGTTCCGAGCTGCAGAGGGAATGTGATGAATCCCTTCAGTATTCCACGTTCAGTTCTGCTCACTCTGGGCAGTCCCGCTGTTTGTCATGGATATTTTGCTGTAAAACACTGGGAATGCTGCACTCTTGGCTGTTTGCCCATAAACTTAGGCTAAGGAAGTTTCCTGACCTTGGAAGGGTGAAAAAAAAGGCAGGCAAATGCATCCATGTGATATTTGAGAGAATCATAAATCCAAGCTGGAATGAGAAGTAATTTAGTCATCCCTTTGGAGCTGTTTTCTGTAAGAAAATATGTACTGAGTATCAAATTTGCATCCAGTTGCTTTGATATCAATGGTACAAGACAGGATGAATTTCTTAAAAGACAAAATTTGAATTTTCCCTGTGTTTGTGGGTAGCCCAGAGCCAGGCTGGCAGCTGGAGCTGGGGCTGGAGCAGGTTCCTCTGGGCAGCTTTGGGGGCTGTGCTGGGCTGTGACAACTTGTTCTGCACAGAGTGTGTCCTTTGGAAGCTGCTGTGAGACAGCTGGGCCAGAGCTGTGAGTGGGCTGCATTCTGAGGGCTCTAAAGCAGGGAGAACTCCTGCAGGTTCCAGCCAGGAGCTCGGGCTGAGATCCAGCCCTCAGCACCGAGGGCCAGGGAGGGGCTGTGGCAGCTCCTGCTGCTCACCTGAGGAGGCTGGGCTGGCTGTGGGACTGTTCTCCTCCATCAGGGGTGGGTAAAGCCCTAGAGCAGGGCACTGCTGCCAGCTAGGGACATCCTTGCTCCCTGTGCCACCCCAGCCTTGCCCCATGTGCCAGGGGTGTGTGCAGGGATGTGCAGTGACACTCTCAGAGTCACAGAGTCACAGAACGATGAGGTTGGCAGAGACCTCTGAGATCATCCAGCCCAACCTGTGCCCCAACACCTCACCCAGCCCACAGCACCCAGTGCCATGGCCAGGCTTCTTTAAACACACCCAGAGATGGGGATTCCACCTCCTCCCTGGGAAGAGCATTCAGAGCTTTGTTATTCTTTGGGTGAAACATTTCTCCCTGATCCCCAACCTGTCCCTGCCCTGCCCTAGCTGGAGGCTGTGTCCTCTGGCTCTGTCACAGACCGACCCCCCCTGTCTGCAGCCTCCCTGCAGGAAGGTGTGGAGGGCAATGAGGGGAGAGCTGTGCTCTGTCCCTCCCTGAGGAGCAGATCTGGGGAGCTGGAAGGGCCTGCCCCCACCCCAGCAGTGTCCCATGGAGCAGGGCCAGTGAGGTCACTCCTGACCCCAGCAAAGCCACCAGGGGATGGCGGCATGGCTCTGGGACGCTGGCCATTGCTGCCAGGGTGCCTCCTGAGCACCTTCCCTGGTATTTTATATTGGCTCAGCTGGTTTGGGCATGTTCCTCAGCAGAACTACCCAATATCTCATCAGTTTTCACTTTGCTGTTGCTAGGAGAGCTCTGTGGGCTCTGTGCCCACCAGGAGGTGCCAACCCAGTGTCAGCTCTGAGCCGGGGGCAGTGCCCTGCACTGGGGCAGAACAGCCCCTGCTGCCAGAGTTGGTTTTGGCTGCAGTTAACTCCTTTAGTGAAAGACTGGCTGATGCTAATGAGGAGCTCTGCTGAGGGCTGGGACCCCTCTGTGACCCCCAGCCCATCCCAGTGGGATGTGGAGAGGCAGTGCAGGAGGGGCCAGCCCCCCAGTCCCCGTGGGGCCAGCTCCAGGAGCTCCTCCTTCCAGAAACTCCAGGGAATTATCTGGGGAGATTTCAGCTATGGTTTTAATCACTTTTAAATAATGGCTAGAGAGTGTGCAGTGTAAATGTTAGTGCTGCTGTAACTGGACTGAATCCCTGGTAAAACACCCATGGGAGCAGCAGCAAACCCAGCCCAGCCCAACCCAGCCCTGCCCTGACACCCTCGGGGTGTGACAAATCCCTGGATGTGCTTTCTTGGCAAGCCATAACCCCTCTGAGGGATCTTGGGTTTCACTGGGCGAGTCCAGCCAACTGTCCTTGAGTCCATGACGGAGAGCACTGGGCTGTTCCTGGGAGTGACGGGGATGTGCAGGCAGGGAAAGGAGCTGTTCATGGCAGCACCCGGCCAGACATCCCCACTGCTCCTCCTGCCTGCTCCATGGCACCCTGCCCTGCTCCTGCTGCTGGGGGACAGCTGCCACTGCTGCCACTGCTGCCACTGTCACTGCTGCCACTGCTGCCACTGCTGCCACTGCTGCCACTGCTGTCACTGTCACTGCCACTGCTGCCACTGCTGTCACTGCTGTCACTGCTGCCACTGCTGCACTGCTGTCACTGTCACTGCTGCACTGCTGCCACTGTCACTGCTGTCACTGCTGTCACTGCTGTCACTGCTGCCACTGCTGCCCTGCGACTGTCATGCTGCACTGGGCCACTGTGCTGTCACTGCTGCCACTGCTGCCACTGCTGCCACTGTCACTGTTGCCACTGCTGCCACTGCTGCCACTGCTGCCACTGCTGCCACTGCTGTCACTGCTGCCACTGCTGCCACTGTCACTGCTGTCACTGTCACTGCTGTCACTGCTGTCACTGCTGCCACTGCTGCCACTGCTGTCACTGCTGCCACTGCTGCCACTGTCACTGCTGTCACTGTCACTGCTGTCACTGCTGTCACTGCTGCCACTGCTGCCACTGCTGTCACTGCTGTCACTAGCCTGTGCACTCTGCCACTGCTTCACTGCTGCCACTGCTGCCACTGCTGTCACTGCTGTCACTGCTGCACAGCGCCACTGTCACTGCTGTCACTGTCACTGCTGTCACTGCTGTCACTGTCACTGCTGCCACTGCTGCCACTGCTGCCACTGCTGCCACTGTCACTGCTGTCACTGTCACTGCTGTCACTGCTGCCACTGTCACTGCTGCCACTGCTGCCACTGCTGTCACTGCTGCACTGGGGCTTGTCCCCTGGCTGCTCCTGGTGACAGCCACCGCCACTGGCCCTGGGGGCTGTCCTGGTTTGGGGACACCTGGGACAGGTACCAGGGAGCTGCATGGCCCCAGCACCCCTTGGAAGGACAGCTCTCTGCAGCCCACAGCAGCTTTGGTTTGTAACCCACACACCCCTCACTGCAGCATTTTGCAAACATTAATGTAAGTTTACACTCGTGGGATAAACAAACAAAAGCTGAAATTTGTTTCAGAGCCTGGTGAGACAGCTGTACCGGGGGCACAGCTCTTTGAGATGGCACTTTTTTTTTTTTTTTGCCTTCTTGCTGGCATTTCAGTGAAGAAAGGATCTAAAATACAGCACATTTTAAGGGTATGAATAATCATATTCACTCTCTGATTTACATTGACTTAAGTAAAGGCTAAGAGCTCAGAGAAGTAATTTGTTGTTTGAGGGTGTTTCACCCTGTTTTTGTGGAAGGTTTTTTGATTGGAAAACAAATGCAAAGCAGGGAACATGTGAGAAGCAGACACAGGCACTGAACCAATGCTTTGCCAATCCTGTAGAACTTGCCAGTGCTGCTGGTGCAAACCCCGTGCCCAGGCTGCAGCAAGCTGCCCTGGCTCAGCGCTCCCCACGCCTGCCCAGAGCACAGCAGGGCCCAGGGAGCAGCAGGGCTCTGGTGCCCAGCCAGGCAGGATAAATGGATTTATGGGCTGGGAGCCGTGCTCCCCCTGCCCCGGGCTGGGGCTGTGGATGGAGTGACTGAGGAACCATCAGGATGGGCAGTGGAATACAACAAAGGGCACAGAGTGCACTCCTGGCTGTGCCAAGGCCCTGCCCAAGCCTCAGTGGGGATTTCTCTGGTGCTGCAGGTGCCCTGCAGGTCTCACCTCTGAGCCAAAAAAACTTTATTGGACCTCAGTCCCTTTGTCCACCTTGGCTCACCGACAGAGAGGAGCAGTGGCCCAGCCTGGGCAAATTGACATCTCAGGGTGGCCAAAATGCTGTTTTGTTTCTGTTGAAACATCTCTGACTGCAGATCTGACACTTGTCACCAGCTTCACTCTGTGCTCCTGCAGAGGTGAGCCCTGCATCCTCCCAGAGCACCCTGCTCACCTCCAGCAGTGGCCTCTGTGTGACGTGAGGACACTGTCCTGCAGAAATTGCAGTTCTATCTCAATTCATAAGAACCCTTGCAGTTTGTTTTAAAGAGCAATAGCTAACTGGGCTATTGGATGCCTGGCATTGCTTTGGCAGCTCCTGTGCCAGGGTCTGGTTGCTGCTGGTGTGAGGAAAAGCCCTTCCTCAGTGCCCTGGAGAGCCTCCAGATGGACCTGTCAGCACAGGGCACAGTGTCCTGCACCCACACAGCAACTGCAGCACTCCTGGGAACTTCACTGACCCACTGGCACCTTGGCACAGGGGGCACAGGTGGGGTGGGGAATCTCTGCCCAGGCAGCCTCTGCCATGGAGAAAGGGCATGGGCTCTGTGAGAGGCTCTGTGGGCCAAGGGAGGGTGGCTGTGTCCCACAGCATGTCACAGGGCTGCCCTGTGGCTTCAGCTCTGCTCTGGGACCCCCTCACTGATCTGGGACCCCTCTCAGTGCTCTGCTCTGTCCCAGCTCTGTCCCTGCTGTCCCAGCTCTGACCCTGCTGTGTCCCAGCTGTCCCTGCTGTCCCAGCTCTGTCCCTGCTCTGTCCCTGCTGTCCCTGCTGTCCCTGCTGTGTCCCTGCTGTCCCTGCTGTGTCCCTGCTGTCCCTGCTGTCCCTACTGTCCCTGCTGTCCCTGCTGTGTCCCTGCTGTCCCTGCTGTCCCTGCTCTGTCCCTGCTGTGTCCCTGCTGTCCCTGCTGTCCCTGCTGTCCCTGCTGTCCCTGCTTTGTCCCTGCTGTCCCTGCTGTCCCTGCTCTCTCCCTGCTGTCCCTGCTGTCCCTGCTCTGTCCCTGCTCTGTCCCTGCTGTCCCTGCTGTCCCTGCTGTGTCCCTGCTGTCCCTACTGTCCCAGCTCTGTCCCTGCTGTCCCTGCTGTGTCCCTGCTGTCCCTGCTGTCCCTGCTCTGTCCCTGCTCTGTCCCTGCTGTCCCTGCTGTGTCCCTGCTCTGTCCCTGCTGTCCCTGCTGTCCCTGCTCTGTCCCTGCTGTGACCCTGCTGTCCCTGCTGTCCCTGCTCTCTCCCTGCTGTCCCTGCTGTCCCTGCTCTGTCCCTGCTGTCCCTGCTGTCCCTACTGTCCCTGCTCTGTCCCTGCTGTCCCTGCTGTCCCTGCTGTCCCTGCTCTCTCCCTGCTGTCCCTGCTGTCCCTGCTCTGTCCCTGCTCTGTCCCTACTGTCCCTGCTGTCCCTGCTGTGTCCCTGCTGTCCCGCTGTCCCAGCTCTGTCCTGCTGTGTCCCTGCTGTCCCTGCTGTCCCGCTCTCTCCCTGCTGTCCATGCTGTCCTGCTGTCCCTGCTCGTCCCGCTGTGACCCTGCTGTCCCTGCTGTCCCTGCTCTCTCCCTGCTGTCCCTGCTGTCCCTGCTCTGTCCCTGCTGTCCCTGCTGTCCCTACTGTCCCTGCTCTGTCCCTGCTGTCCCTGCTGTCCCTGCTGTCCCTGCTGTCCCTGCTCTCTCCCTGCTGTCCCTGCTGTCCCTGCTCTGTCCCTGCTCTGTCCCTGCTGTCCCTGCTGTGTCCCTGCTGTGTCCCTGCTGTCCCTGCTGTCCCTGCTGTCCCTGCTGTCCCTGCTCTGTCCCTGCTCTGTCCCTGCTGTCCCTGCTGTCCCTGCTGTGTCCCTGCTGTCCCTGCTGTCCCTGCTGTCCCTGCTGTCCCTGCTCTGTCCCTGCTGTCCCTGCTGTCCCTGCTCTCTCCCTGCTGTCCCTGCTGTCCCTGCTCTGTCCCTGCTCTGTCCCTGCTGTCCTGCTGTCCCTGCTGTGTCCCTGCTGTCCCTGCTGTCCCTGCTGTCCCTGCTGTGTCCCTGCTCTGTCCCTGCTGTCCCTGCTGTCCCTGCTCTCTCCCTGCTGTCCCTGCTGTCCCTGCTCTGTCCCTGCTCTGTCCCTGCTGTCCCTGCTGTCCCTGCTGTGTCCCTGCTGTGTCCCTGCTGTCCCTGCTGTCCCTGCTGTCCCTGCTGTGTCCCTGCTCTGTCCCTGCTGTCCCTGCTGTCCCTGCTGTGTCCCTGCTCTGTCCCTGCTGTCCCTGCTGTCCCTGCTCTGTCCCTGCTGTCCCTGCTCTGTCCCTGCTTTCCCTGCTGTGTCCCTAATGTCCCTGCTGTTCCTACTGTCCCTGCTGTCCCTGCTGTGTCCCTGCTGTCCCTGCTGTCCCTGCTCTGTCCCTGCTGTCCCTGCTCTGTCCCTGCTTTCCCTGCTGTGTCCCTGCTGTCCCTGCTGTCCCTACTGTCCCTGCTGTCCCTGCTGTCCCTGCTGTCCCTGCTCTGTCCCTGCTGTCCCTGCTGTGTCCCTGCTCTGTCCCTGCTGTCCCTGCTGTCCCTGCTGTCCCTGCTCTCTCCCTGCTGTCCCTGCTGTCCCTGCTCTGTCCCTGCTCTCTCCCTGCTGTCCCTGCTGTCCCTGCTGTGTCCCTGCTCTGTCCCTGCTGTCCCTGCTGTCCCTGCTGTGTCCCTGCTGTGTCCCTGCTGTGTCCCTGCTGTCCCTGCACCCCCTCCTTCCCAGCCAAAGGAGAAATCCCTTCTGGGTGTCAGGGCCCTGTCAAGGCTGATCAGATGGCACTGACCCACTTCCCAGGATTTCTCTGACCCTCTCTAAGTGGCTCAGTCTCCTGTACACGGAATGCACACAATCTTTTCTCATACCCAAGTAAGAGTTCTCCTGGGTGCAGGTGACACCTCGCTCCCTGTCCAAAGGCTCCTCTCCCTGCTGCAGGAGAGCTGAGCTGGTGCTTGGAGGTGTGGGGAGGGGGCAATTTCCTTGCTTGTTTTTCTGCTCCATTTGTCAATTTTCCAGTGTTTCACACAGCCACGAAGCAATGGCCACGCTGCAGCTCCCTGGGAACCAGAGTGGAACCAGTGTGGGCCTGGTGCCTCCAGTGCTGCCTGTGAGCTGTGAGTCCCCCTGGGGCACCCTGCACTGCTGGGCTTGTCTGCCAGCTGCCAGGCCCAAACTGGGAGTGGGGAGTGTGGGAATTTCCCTGGCAGGGCCTTCCATGGGATCCTGTCCCTGCTGTAGCAGGGGGTGATGCTGTGCATCGTCCTGGGCAGCCCCATGGTCAGGGGCTCAGGGGCTGGTCCCACCTCCTGCTGGCTGTGGATCCCCCTTGGGCAGGGAATGGCACGCCAGAAATGACATTTTTAGAGATAATTATTTCCTGTGAGGAGTGTCCCCATGTCTGAGTGACACAAAACCTGTCTGAGCTCCTTTTTCCTCCTGCCACTGTGGGAGCAGCCAGCTGAGCTGTCTCCTGCGTCTCCAGGGGTTTCTGCTCACGGGCCTGGTCAATTATACTTTAGCAATGCCTTCAAAGGCTTTTTGTTTGCACAGGTGTCACCCAAGATTAAGTCTAGCATATGAAGTCTATTATTTGGAGCTGATGCTTCCCCTATTCCCAGGAAAAGACTTGGCTCAGTGGTCAGAGGCCTTGGAGAGGTTTGCAGAGCTGGCAGCCAGAAATACAAACAGCTTCTAGCGGCTCTTTTAATCCAGCAGAAATAAAGTCCAGAAAAGCCAGTCAGTGAGAGCTAAAAGCTGACAAACTCAGGCAGGACAGCACAGGCAGGGCTGGATGGATGGCTGGGATGTCATTTCTGTGGGGCTCAGAGCCATGGGGACCCAGATCTGAGGACGTGGCTTGGTGGTGAACGTGGTGGTGGTGGGGCTGTGTTGGTGGTGGGACTCGGTGACCTTAGAGGCCTTTTCCCAAAATTAATGATCCTGAGACCATTAATTAATGATCCTGAGACCGTGTGGAGCAGCACCCAGCTGGAGCCTGGAGCAGCACTGGGCTGGAGCCTGGAGCAGCCTCTCCTGGCCCTGGCACAGGTGTTTTCTTCTGCCTATCCCTGCCCTGGCACGGGTGGGTGTCCTGGCCCTGGCACGGGTGTTTGCTTCTGCCTATCCCTGCCCTGGCACGGGTCTTCTCTCCTGCCTGTCCTGGCCCTGGCACGGGTGTTCTCTCCTGCCTGTCCTGGCCCTGGCACGGGTGTTTTCTTCTGCCTATCCCAGCCCTGGCACGGGTCTTCTCTCCTGCCTGTCCTGAGCCTGGCACGGGTGTTCTCTCCTGCCCATCCTGAGCCTGGCACGGGTGTTCTCTCCTGCCTGTCCTGGCCCTGGCACGGGTGTTCTCTCCTGCCTGTCCTGAGCCTGGCACAGGTGTTTGCTCCTGCCTGTCCCAGCCCTGGCACGGGTCTTGTCTCCTGCCTGTCCCAGCCCTGGCACAGGTGTTCTCTCCTGCCTGTCCTGAGCCTGGCACGGGTGTTTTCTCCTGCCTGTCCTGAGCCTGGCACGGGTGTTCTCTCCTGCCTGTCCTGAGCCTGGCACGGGTGTTCTCTCCTGCCCGTCCTGAGCCTGGCACGGGTGTTTGCTCCTGCCTGTCCTGAGCCTGGCACGGGTGTTCTCTCCTGCCTGTCCCAGCCCTGTCCTGGGTGTTCTCTCCTGCCTGTCCTGGCCCTGGCACGGGTGTTTTCTCCTGCCTGTCCTGAGCCTGGCACGGGTGTTCTCTCTTGCCTGTCCTGAGCCTGGCAGGGTGTTCTTCCTGCCCGTCCTGAGCCTGGCACAGGTGTTCTTCTGCCTGTCCTGAGCCTGGCACGGTGTTCTCTGTGCCTGTCTGAGCCTGGCACGGGTGTTCTTCCTGCCTGTTTGAGCTGGCCGCGTGTTCTCTGCTGCCTGTCCTGAGCCTGGCACGGGTTGTTCTCTCCTGCTCCAAGGCAGCAGCTCCCATCAGCAGTGCCCAGGGCTGCAGTGTCCCTGCTCCAGAGCCCTCTGATGCCAGCAGGCAGGGCTGGCGTGGCCCCCGGGCTCTGATGGAATCGTTGGTGTTTGGTGATGTGCCAGAGCTGCAGAGATCATTGCCATCCTCCCTGTGCTCTGAGCTCCTCGTTTCCGGGGAAGGGAAGGCAGCAGGGCTCATGCAGGGCTGGGCTGGGGCTGGAAGCACAGCTGGAATCACAGCTGGGACTGGAATCCCAGCCAGGTGGAAAACACCTCCCATGCTGTGCCCAGGGCCCTCACTGCTCTGGGGGGGGGCAGGTGCAAGCAGGGAGCTCTCTCTGCCTCCCATTGTCACAGAGGAGAGAGAGAGAGCCAGGGCTGTCAAACCACAGAATCACAGGAGGGTTTGGGTTGGAAGGGACCCTGCAGCTCATCCTGCTCCACCCCTGCCATGGCAGGGACACCCTCCCCTGTCCCAGGCTGCTCCCAGCCCTGTCCAGCTGGCCTTGGGCACTGCCAGGGATCCAGGGGCAGCCACAGCTGCTCTGGGCACCCTCTGCCAGGGCCTGCCCCGACAGTATTACAATTTAAACTTTCATGACCCAAACTGAAACCATACCTCTGGCAATATTTTAATATTGGTAGGCAAATTGTGATTCACCCTCCCAGGGAAGAATTTCTTCCCAATATCCCATCTAAATCTCCTCTCTCTCAGCTTAGAGCTATTTCCCCTTGTCCTGTCACTTGCCCTTGCAGAACTCCAGCCTCCCGGAGAGCTGTTCCTTTTACAGCTTTTGGGCAGTCCTGCAGCCCCAGCGGTGCTGATGGGACTGTTCCAGTTTGAGGTGACATTTGTGGAGCTGAGTTCATGTTTTTAAGGCTGCTGGTGGTGCAGCTGCTCTCAGACATTACCTCCTCAGCTGTGCAGAGGTTAAGTGTGCATTAACAGCCACTTTCCTTGGGCACTCTCTCCAGACTCACCTCTGAAGTTTTAAAAGAGCTGCCTTTCCTGCAATGTGACCTTTTCAGCTGTGAAATCACTGAAGCAGCAGAGCTCTCATCACACTTCCTCTAAGACTTATTCTTTTTGCTTGTAAAATAACCCGAGTAACTCTTCACTTTCTGTCTGAAATCCCTGCCAGGAGCTCCCTGGCTGCTGGGCTGTGAGCTGATGGATCTGCAGGGCAGTCAGTGTCTGACCTGGGCCTGGAGGGGCCCTGGGCTGCCCCTGGTGCGGCGGGGCAGCCAGAGCTGCTGGCAGGGCAGCTGAGGCCCACAGCTCCTGTTTATTGCCCGTGGTTTATTGTGGTAAAACTCACGAGGCCCACAGCTCCGTTTATTGCCCGTGGTTTATTCGTGGTAACTCACCAGGCCCCACAGCTCCTGTTTATTGCCCGTGGGTTTTATTCGTGGTAACTCACAAGGCCCCACAGCTCCTGTTTATTGCCCGTGTGGTTTATTGGTGGTTTATGTGGTAACTCACGAGGCTCTGGTGTTCTGTGTTCCTTCCCCTGCAGGAAGTCCATGGTGAACAGCGAGGTCTCCACTGCTGTGCAGCTGCTGTCTGCTCTACCTGGGCTGGCTTTGGGCCCTTCATGGGGCACCTCTGGGAAGTTTCCATCTGACCCAACATCGGTGCTGCCCCGAGGGCAGTGACAATGCTCCTCAATGTCCTTTTTCTGTCTTGGGTTGTTTCCTTCTTTCTTCTCCATGGAATGAGGCACAGGCCACAAGCCCTTTTGGGGCACCTGACCTTGCGGGATATCGACCCTCACTCAGCCAGGTCTGTGCCCCCATGGCCAACAGAACCAGGAGGGAATCTCAGCTCAGCCACATCACCTTTTTCTCCACCAGGTGCCATTGGTGCTCCCACTCCTCCACCTTGCCTTGGGCCCTGTGAGATCTCCGGGAGCCAGTTCCCTGGCCACCGTGCATTTTCTGTCCTTACCACGACCTGAGTGAGGCTCCGCTCTGAGCCCAGCCAGCTGCAACCCTGCATTGTTATCCCGAGCTCTGCAGCAGCCCTGCTCCTCCCCAGCTGCTGCCTGAGCCTGCTGCCCCCTCCCAAGGGGCTCTGGCCACACCCGTGCCTCCTGCCTGGGCATTCACCCTCCACAGAGGCTCAGGCAAAGGCCCTGTTGTGAGCGGTTAGGCTGGTGAGTGCACGAGAAACGTCTTCATTGGGCAGCAAGGGCAGAGGGAGAGCTGGGCACCAGGGCTGGGGCATGGCAGGGCAGCACAGGACGGGTGGTGCTGAGGGTCCTGTCCCTGCAGGTGACCAGGCTGGGAGCTGAGCAGGGCCTGCTCCCCACGTGTGGACCGGGGGTGTTTTGTAGAATCATGGTTTGGTTTGAAAGTGACCCTTACAACACACCCTCCTGTTCCCTCCCACTGTCCCAGGCTGCTCCAGCCCCAGTGTCCAGCCTGGCCTTGGGCACTGCCAGGGCTCCGGGGCAGCCCAGCTGCTCTGGGCACCCATGCCAGGGCCCTGCCCACCCTGCCAGGAACAGTTCCCAATTCCCACTCTCCCACCCAGCCCTGCCCACTCCGAGCCCCTTGCCAAGGCACCCTTTTGCTCCTGTCCCTTTGGTGCAGGGCTGGGCTCTGCTCCTCCCCATTATACGTGTGCTGCAGCTCTGGAGTAATTACACTTCTTGGGGAGCATGGAGGCTTCTCCAAGTGTTCACCATCTGGTCTCACTTACCACATTACTCACAGTCCAAGGAACAAACTAGTTTTGAGCTGAGGTTTCCCGAGTAACTGGATTTCTCTGTTTAGATGCTGGTTATTGATAAGTCTGAAGTTTTGCAAGATACCTTATGTTCCTGTCATTTCTTCAATGGAAGAAAGCAAATAAAGATAGCTCAAAACCCTCAAATCTGAAAACAAAACTTGGACTCTTCTGATTTTGCAGCAAAGCCTGGGAACCACAGGATGCTGCATTTCTGACAGTATTACAATTTAAACTTTCATGACCCAAACTGAAAACATCCTCTGGCATATGTTAATATTGATAGGCAAAATTGTGATTCATCAACATCAAACTGTTTAATTCATTAGCCAACACTCTAGGCAGTGTGGGAATACATTTAAAGAGAATGAGATGAGACCACATATTAATTATGCAGTCATGCACAAATTGATAATTATATGTCACAAAGAGCTCCCTATGGTATTAACACTTTAGAACCTGTTCCTGCCCAGATTTCAGAGTTCTTGGAGGTACATGGATACGATTTATTTTAAATCAAAATGGGAGGCAGAACCAAACATGAAGCTGACGTAACGAGCCATGGTTTTGGTGGAGGTGAAGTTCTGAAATTCTCAGATCCCCATATGTGTGTGATTCTCATGCATAACTGTGGGTAAGAATTGCCAAACAATTATGTTGAGTTTTGTGCCACAAATGATTTTATTGCCTTGGATAATTTGGGCCCCGACCCCCACAGGCCACGTTAGCCCCTGTGTCTCTCCTTGGGGCAGCCAGATGGAGGCAGCAGCAGCAGCAGCTGTGGGTGTGCACAGGCTGGGGTGGGGTGAAACCGCCCCCTGTGCCCCAAGGCTTGGGCTCACTGCAAGCTGCTGCAAGTCTGCAGCTCCTCCCCTGCAGCAGGAGCCCTGCAGTGAGCACCGGGGCTGTCCCCAGCACCTGTGCAGGAGCTGCAGCTTCCATCCCCTGCAGCAGGAGCCCTGCAGTGAGCATTTTGGGCTGTCCCAGGAGCTGTGCAGGAGCTGCAGCTCCTCCCTGCAGCAGGAGACCGCTGCGTGAGCACCTGGGGCTGTCCCAGGAGCTGTGCAGGAGCTGCGTGGTGCTGCAGGGCTGGGCTGGGCTGGGCTGGGGCTCAGGCAGTGTTCCAGGGAAGCCTCCAGCAGGGGCAGGAGCAGAGAGGTTTCTGCAGAGCCTGCCCCAGCCAGGCTGCACAGAGTGATGGAATGGTTGGGTTGGAAGGGACCTTACAGCTCCTCTGGTGCCACCCCTGTGCCCTGGCAGGGACACCTTCCACCATCCCAGGCTGCTCCAGCCTGGCCTTGGGCACTGCCAGGGACCCAGGGGCAGCCACGGCTGCTCTGGGCACCTGTGCCAGGGCCTCAGTGCCCTCCCAGGGAAGGATTCCATCCCAGTGTCCCATCCATCCCTGCCCTGGTGCCAGCCTGTCCTGCTGGATGCCCTCCCTGCCCATGGGTGGCTGCTGGCTGTGGAACACCCACGCTGTGCTTGCCCTGCTCTGGGCACTCAGGGAATGTGGCAGGGAATGGGAAACTCCAGGGGCTTTCCAGCAGCTCACTGCTTCCAAGTGCCAGTGCTCGGGGGGGAGAATTGCCTGGGATTATGCAGAGGGACACCCCCAGACCTGCCCTCTGTGACCTGGGGCACAGAGCTGTGCTCCTGGGAAGGAGCCACGGAGGGCAGAACATCTCGGAATGGCGGGGAAATGCTCTCTGTCCCCAGGACAGAAGCTGGAGACTTGCCTTTGCCATACTGCTGATGTTTAATGTTTAATTGCTCTGCAATGTGGCAAAGCACAAAAATAATCTAAATTTGTCCTGGAGCTATGAAAGCTGCTGGAAGCTCTCAGAGCTGGAGCTGGAAGGCAGAAGGAGCCACGGGGGAGCCTGAGCTCAGGCAGCCTCTGCTGAGGGTGCAGGAGCCAGAGCTTGGCTGGAGGACTCGGGCAGAGCAGGAGCTTGGGGAGCAGAACCCCCTGAGGCTGGAGGGACACGGCAGGGCTGCCACTGCCACATTCCCTGAAAAATCCCTTCACCAGGATTTCCCCTCCTGGCAAGCGGAGAAGCCTCCGAGAAAAATGTAAATAATAATTATCTGATTGCTTCTCCTGTGTTTGGCTGCTCTGGAATGTGGTTGGAGATTGTTTGATTGGTTCCATGTGAATTGTTTTTACTTAATGACCAATCACCACCAGCTGTGTTGGACTCTGAGGAGTCAGTCACGAGTTTTTATCATTCATTCTTGTCAAGCCTTCTGATGTATCCTTCTCTTTCTTTAGTAGAGTTGTAGTATAACATAATGTAAATGAATGGTAATATAATGTAAGGTACTAATGTAATGTAATATAATGTCATGTAATATAGTGTAAGGAATCATAGTGTAATGTAATCTAGAGTGTAAGTACATAATAGTGTATATAATGTAATCTAAGTCAATCATAGCATATAATATAATAGAATATCGATAATATGAAGTCTAAGATATACTCTCATATAATCGAATATAATCGATATAATATCGACTAGACTATAATATCATATCATATACTATAATAACTAGATAAAATACAATCAGCCTTCTGAGAACATGGAGTCAGATTCTCATCTCTCACCTTGTTCTGGGGACCCTCACAAACCCAGCTCAGGGCCAGACCCCTCAGCCTGCCTGGGAGCCCTGGAGAAGAGCCAGGCCCCAAATGGCCCATGGAGCCCATCCCATCCCATCCCATCCCATCCCATCCCATCCCATCCCATCCCATCCCATCCCATCCCATCCCATCCCATCCCATCCCATCCCATCCCATCCCATCCCATCCCATCCCATCCCATCCACCCATCCCCCATCCCTCCATCCCCAGCCCAATCCCATCCCATCCCACTCCCACCCATCCCATCCCATCCACCACCCCATCCATCCCATCCCATCCCCCCTCCCATCCCAGTCCCATCCCATCCCATCCCATCCCATCCCATCCCATCCATCCCATCCCATCCCATCCCATCCATCCCATCCCCCATCCCATCCCATCCCATCGCCCATCCTCCATCCCATCCCATCCCATCCCATCCTCCCATCCCATCCCATCCCATCCCACCCATCCCATCCCATCCCATCCCATCCGCCAGCCAGCCAGCCAGCCAGCCAGCCAGCCAGCCAGCCAGCCCAGCCAGCCAGCCAGCCAGCCAGCCAGCCAGCCAGCCCAGCCAGCCCAGCCAGCCCAGCCAGCCAGCCAGCCAGCCAGCCCAGCCAGCAGCAGCCAGCCAGCCAGCCCAGCCCAGCCAGCCAGCCAGCAGCCAGCCCAGCCAGCCCAGCCAGCCAGCCAGCCAGCCAGCCAGCCAGCCAGCCAGCCCAGCCAGCAGCCAGCCAGCCAGCCAGCCCAGCCAGCCAGCCAGCCAGCCAGCCCAGCCAGCCAGCAGCCAGCCAGCCAGCCAGCCGCAGCCCAGCCCAGCCAGCCAGCCCAGCCAGCCAGCCAGCCAGCCCAGCCAGCATCCAGCAGCCAGCCAGCCCAGCCAGCCCAGCCAGCCAGCCCAGCCAGCCCAGCCAGCCAGCCAGCCAGCACAGCCCAGCAGCCAGCCCAGCCAGCCAGCCAGCAGCCAGCCAGCCAGCCAGCCCAGCCAGCCCAGCCAGCCCAGCCAGCGCCAGCCAGCCCAGCCAGCCAGCCCAGCCCAGCCCAGCCAGCCAGCCCAGCCCAGCCAGCCAGCCAGCCCAGCCAGCCAGCCAGCAGCCCAGCCCAGCCCAGCCCAGCCCAGCCCAGACCCGCAGCCCAGCCCAGCCCAGCCCAGCCCAGCCAGCCCCAGCCAGCCCAGCCAGCCCACCCATACCAGCCCAGCCCAGCCCAGCCCAGCCCTCCCAGCCCAAGCACCATCCCAGCCCATGCCCATTACCCATCCCATCCCTCCCATCCCATCCATCCATCCCATTCCCCTCCATCCCATCCCATCCCATCCATCTCCCCCCATCTCCTCCTGGAGCCCCGGGGTGCTGCCAGCTGAGAGCAGCCCCAGCTCGGTGGTTTTCAGAGCAGAGAGACCTCCAGTTCCACGCTGCCCTTGCCTGTGACATACTGCTTAGGTGAGATTTCAGTCACAGCCAATGACTATGCACATTTGGCTGGAGCAATTTTTCGAGCATGTTTCCTAAATTAGGGTTGATGGTGATAATGCTCCTACTTCTTGGCTCTTGCCTACTACTGGCTGGGATTTCATCGGCTAACAACCATGTTTTCTAAAAACTCACAATCTGCTTTTGCAGCTACTTCGCAGGGTATGTGAAAAACACTTCTAACAACCCTGCAGTCAGAAGCTTTGCTATCTCCATGGTGTAATTGATGTTGCATGTACAATAGTGGTGTTTCTTCTCCTTGGCAAAGAGGTGCTATTTTATTAAACAGGTTCTTCTTTTTCTCATTGTTGTGGAATTGTTTCTGAGGACGGGGCAAATTACTATGACCCTAACCCGAAATTCTTTGGCAAGTGGGCTGGGCCAACTGCCCAGGGAGCATCTGTGAATGCCAGTATGAAAAATGTGCATTTCTGGTCAGCTGTGGAGGGTGCTCTTTACCAGTGAGGGCAGTTCCTGGGCTCCACCGGATCAGAGATGAGAGTCTGTCTCCATGAGACCCCAAAGCACAGGCTCCTAAAGGCACCTGGATGCCAGAAAAGACATTTTATCACACCAGGGAGAACCACGAGGGTTTAGCCCAAAGAAAGGAGTGACTGCAGGGGAAGAACCCTGTGACAAAACCTCTGTCCCTGTCCCAGGCTGGTGCTCACAGCCTGGAGAGGCTTTGCTGTGCCAGCCCAGGCAGAGCAACCATAACATATTTTGCTTGGAGAGAATGAAACCAAACCAGCTCATCGTAACTTGCTGGCAGCAGGGAGGAAACTGCCTGGTACTCAGCTTGTGATTCTCCAGACATGTGTAGATGTTTTGTGTAATTTTAGATACCCAGCAAGTGGCAGTGATTCATAGCAGCTTGTTGCTGCTTTCCTCACCATCCCAGCAGAGCTCCTGCCTCTGGCATTGGCAGCAGGCACATCCCCATCACCAGCTCGGGGACCTGGCTCTGCCCATGGGGTCAGCTCAGAGAGGCTGTACCTGATAGAGAAGAAGAAGAAAGAAGGCACCAAACTGCGGGAGAAAGCACGCCCCGTGCTCCGTCAGGCCTGGCAAGGGTCACAAAAAGCAGATTAGCCTTCATTCCAACTCAGCATCCTCGGCCAGGAGGCAGAGGCAGAGAGAAACAAATGGCCTCGGTGCTCGGCCGTGGTTGTGTGGGGGCCTTGGCGGGGAAGGCTGAGCTTGGCTCCAGGCTGGCCACTGGCTCCGGAGAGGGAGCCTTGAGGAATGGAGCACACAGAAGGGTGGGCACAGCGGACCTGCAGGGGTACAAATACTGTGTGCTGTGAACCCAGGCTGGGTAGGGAAAAGGGGCCGGGTGCCAGCCCGTCTAACGGGTGTGCAAACTGCTCCCTGGCTGGGCCTCACGCGGACGGGTTTGTCTGGGAAGGTTCGGTGTGTGATTGTTCATTGTGTGACATTTCCCATCTCGGTGGCTGGTTTTCATGGCTCTGGGGGGCAGCGAAAGTTGACCCCACAGCCCAGCTCTGTGTGTGGCCTGTCGGAGGCTCACCAGGGCTGGGAGTGGTGCAGGGACGGGGAGAGGGGGGCAATGGGCAGGGGGGTCCCTGGGCAGGGGTGGTCCCTGAGCAGGAGGGTCCTGGGCAGGTGGATCCCTGGGCAGGGGGGGGTCCGGGCGGGGGTCCCTGGGAAGGGGGGTCCCTGGAGGCAGGGGGCGTCCATGGCAGGGGCGTCCTGGGCAGGGGGGGGGTCCCTCGGGCAGGAGGGTCCGGGGCCAGAGGGTCCCTGGGCAGGAGGGTCCCTGGGCAGGGGGTGTCCCGGGAAGGGGGGTCCCTGGGACGGAGGGTACTGGAGGGGGGGATCCTCCAGCTGGCCCCAGACCCATCCCATCCCATCCCATCCCCCCATCCCATCCCATCCCATCCATCCCATCCCATTCCCCTCCCATCCCATCCCATCCCATCCATCTCCCCCCATCTCCTCCTGGAGCCCCCGGGGGTGCCTGCCAGCCTGAGAGCAGCCCCAGCTCGGTGGTTTTCAGAGCAGAGACCTCCAGTTCCACGCTGCCTTGCCTGTGACATACTGCTTTAGGTGAGATTTCAGTCACAGCCAAATGCTATGCACATTTGGCTGGAGCAATTTTTCGAGCATGTTTTCCTAAATTAGGGTTGATGGTGATAATGCTCCTACTTCTTGGCTCTTGCCTACTACTGGCTGGGATTTCATCTGCTAACAACCATGTTTCTAAAAACTCACAATCTGCTTTTGCAGCTACTTCGCATGGTATGTGAAAACACTTCTAACAACCCTGCAGTCAGAAGCTTTGCTATCTCCATGGTGTAATTGATGTTGCATGTAAAATAGTGGTGTTTCTTCTCCTTGGCAAAGAGGTGCTATTTTATTAAACAGGTTCTTCTTTTTCTCATTGTTGTGGAATTGTTTCTGAGGACGGGGCAAATTACTATGACCCTAACCCGAAATTCTTTGGCAAGTGGGCTGGGCACTGCCCAGGGAGCATCTGTGAATGCCAGTATGAAAAATGTGCATTTCTGGTCAGCTGTGAGGGTGCTCTTTACCAGTGAGGGCAGTTCCTGGGCTCACCGGATCAGAGAGGAGAGTCTGTCTCCATGAGACCCCAAAGCACAGGCTCCTAAAGGCACCTGGATGCCAGAAAAGACATTTTATCACACCAGGGAGAACCACGAGGGTAGCCCAAAGAAAAGGAGTGACTGCAGGGGAAGAACCCTGTGACAAAACCTCTGTCCCTGTCCCCAGGCTGGTGCTCACAGCCTGGAGAGGCTTTTGCTGTGCCAGCCCAGGCAGAGCAACCATAACATATTTTGCTTGGAGAGAATGAAACCAAACCAGCTCATCTGTAACTTGCTGGCAGCAGGGAGGAAACTGCCTGGTACTCAGCTTGTGATTCTCCAGACATGTGTAGATGTTTTGTGTAATTTTAGATACCCCAGCAATTGGCAGTGATTCATAGCAGCTTGTGCTGCTTTCCTCCCCATCCCAGCAGCTCCTGCCTCTGGCATTGCAGCAGCACATCCCCATCACCAGCTCGGGGACCTGGCTCTGCCCATGGGGTCAGCTCAGAGAGGCTTTACCCTGCTAGAGAAGAAGAAAGAGTCACAATCTGGGGAGAAGCACTCCCCGTGCTCCTGCAGGCCTGCAAGGTCAAAAGCAGATTAGCCTTCATCCACTCAGCATCCTCGGCAGGAGGCAGAGAGAAACAATGGCTGGTGCTGGCCGTGGTTTTGTGGGCTTGGAGGGAAGGCTGAGCTGGCTCCAGGCTGGCCACGGCTCCGGAGAGGGAGCTGAGGAATGAGACACAGAAGGGTGGGCACAGCTGACTGCAGGGGACAAATACTGCTGCTGTGACCCAGGCTGGGAAAGGGGCCGGGTGCCAGCCCGTGCTTACGGGTGCAACTGCATCCCTGGCTGGGCTCACTGCTGGACGGGTTTGTCTGGGCAGGCTCGGTGTGATTTGTTCCTTGTGTGACATTTCCCTCTCCTGTGGCTGGTTTTCATGGCTCTTGGGGGGCAGCGAGGGTGACCCCACAGCCCAGCTGTGTGTGGCTGCTCAGGAGGCTCACCAGGGCTGGGAGGTGGCTGCAGGGACTGGGGGAGCGGGGGGTCCCTGGGCAGGAGGATCCCTGGGCAGGAGGGTCCCTGGGCAGGGGGGTCCCTGGGCAGGAGGGTCCCTGGGCAGGTGGATCCCTGGGCAGGGGGGTCCCTGGGCAGGGGGGTCCCTGGGCAGGAGGGTCCCTGGGCAGGGGGCTCCTCCAGCTGGCCCCAGAGCAGCCTCATGGTGCTGCCCAGGCTGGGCTGGTGCCCCACTGTGAGATTTGGGGTGACCCTGGGGACCAGGCAGGGCAGGGGTGCCCAGGGGGGCTGGGACCTGCAGCTGTTGGTGCTGTGGGGCCCAGGCTGCTCCTGCCAGCTGCGATACCCAAATTGTCCAGGTAAGGCAGATCCCAGTTGGGAGTCTGGCGGGTATGGAATGGCAATAACTGAAGCAATGAGCTGTTCAGCTCCTACCTAGGCACACAGGAATGCAGCAGGAGGGGAGCAGGGAGCAGACAGGCTGCTGTGGCTGGGCGAGAGCAGAAGACGCCTGCTCTGAAGGCCGTGGAGTTAAACAACACATGGACAAGGCCCAGCCTTGCAGGGGTGCCCAGACTGGGGGAAACTGGATCCTCTCCTGCATTTCCTCTCCTTTGGGAGATCTGAAGTTCTATGTTTAAACCATGTCTTATTCCAGCTGTCATTTGCATAAAAGCTAAGCACTAGTGTCTATTTTTAGTGCTGTTGGGATGCTCATCTTGGAGGGGAGGTGGAAGCAGTCTGACAGCTCTGGCTGAGCAGGGATCCCATCGCAGATGAGGTGTTTGGGTTTCCCACACACAGCCAAACCCTCACCTTCCTCTAAGGAAAATGCTTCTGCACTCATCTTCTGCGGGGAGAAGGAACTGGGCTTGCTCAGAGCTGTTGTGTGAGGCTTCCCTCTGCATCTCGGGGTGACAGCTCTGGGTTTCTCTTGCCTTCAAAGCTGCCTGCCCAGGTTGGCCTGCAGGAGTGAGATGTGGTTCCAGAATATTGCTTGTTTCAAAGGAAGACGAGCTGCTCAGGGTGAGCCAGCAGCAGAATGTTTCTGCAGGTGCCTGAATGCAGTCTGACAGGAGGTGTTTGGGGTTAGGGTGAGATGGTTTTGGGGTGCAGGTGCTTTTGCAGGGGTCTGTTCTGCTCGTGTTCTGCTTGGCTGAATGAGAGCAGGACATGCAGAACCAAAGAGGGGCCTGTGCTGTGCTGTCCTTCCAATCTGTGGGAGCCAGAGCACCCCAGCTGGCACAGGGACACGGTGGGGCACGGCAGGTTAAACATCCCAGGGAGGTTAAACATTCCAAACTGGGGCTTCCATTATTTTCCTTTGGTTTTGGAAAGCGACAGGTAAGTCTCAGGGACACGTTGGAAACCTTCTCTGAGCCAAGAAAATGTTTACAAATCCCAGTGCAACAACCAAATCGATAAATCCATATATCCTGCTCTGGCTTATCAGAGTCCAAAGAGCCACAAATAGTTGGAGGTTGGTGGAGAAATTTGTGGAGAAGATGGGATTTTTTTTGTTTGTTTATTTGTTTTCTTATTTTTTTCTCTCAGGATTTTATTTCACTGCACGGGGAAGCTATTTATTGAAAAAGGAATGAAAACTCCACAAAATGTATTTTGACAAGAGTAGGTTGCTGCAGAATTGCTTTTGTGAGCACTGAGGTGTTGGTATGGCCTGGAAAACAAACCCAGGGCTTGAGAGGGGCAGGGCAGGTGGGATTGCACTGCAGGCAGGGGCAGAGAGCTCTGCAGCACTTTGGGGGTTCTGCCACGGCTGCCTTGCCCCACGGTAAATCCAGGTGGGTGTTTCTGGGGGGCTGCAGAGCACGGCTGGAGGTGCTGGGAGAGGCACCAGTGCAGCTGAGGCTGCAGAGGTGCAGGGCATCAGGTGTGACCCTCTGCCAGGGCTGCTCCTGCCCTCTGCAGACACTCAGCACCACGAGGGTCTGGAGCTCCATGCCACTCCTTTGTCCCTCTGCCCGGTGTTCCAGGCCAGGCTGGAGCCAGATCCTCCCAACACAAGTGATTTCTGCTTTGCTGGGCTGACTTCGGCTGGCTTGGGTTGGTGTGCCAGGAGACACAGACAGGAGCTGCAGGGCTGTGCAGGACCTGGCTGCTGGGCAGGGGGGGGGTGTGCAGAGCTGGCACTGCTGCAGCCCCTGAGCCCCTGCCGGGTGTGCAGAGCTGGCACTGCTGCAGCTCCTGTGCCCCTGCTGGTTGTGCAGAGCTGGCACGGCTGCTGGCAGTGCCCGCGGTGTGAGAGCTGGCAATGCTGTTGTTCCCTGTGCTCTGTCTCTGCATGTCTGCTGCCCCAGGAAGGCTGCCCCAGCAGATGTTTTTGTGCCAAATGCCACCATGCCCACTTGCTGGCCACCACTGGCAGAGCCCCAAGCACCCCTCAAAGGCACGGGGCTGTGTCTCCTCACCACGCCTGGCACTGGGCCATCCCACACACCTCCTCGCTCACTCCTCAGGGTTCTTGTGCCCCTCTTGCTCAGAGCCCCACCCACGGGCCCCTGCTCACCCTTCTGGGCCTGGCTTTCCCCAGGACCAGGTGATTTCTGTCCTGCTGTGAGGGGACAGGTGGTGGCAGTGCAGGAGCCTCACCTGGGAGCAGACCTGCCCAGTGGCAGCACACTGCAGTGTGCCCTGAGCCCTGGGGTGGGTCAGCCCTGCCCCTGCCCCTGCCCCTGCCCCTGCCCCTGCCCGGGGCTCTGAGGCAGCTTCTGCACCAGGAAAAAGCCTCAGGAGCCACCAGGGCACGAGGAGATCACAGCTGGGAACAGCTGGATTACAAAGCTGTGGCTCCAGGATAGCCAGTGAGCCAGCACCAGTGCTGTGCTGGAAAGGTAAGTGATGACAAACTGGGCGCTCCAGTTTGGATAAGTGACTAATTACAATTTCTAGATTTAATTATCAGCAGTAAACTCCTAAATACCCACCGCAGACAAGCGAATCTCTGCGCCTTCCCTGTGTTTGATGTGCTAAGCATGAATATTCAGCTCAGTCTCTCAAGAAAACATGAGGTTTTACACAAGAACAACTCTCCCAGATGAGCAGGATTTATAGCTCCAAAATGGTCTGGTTCCATCATTTGTGAAAGCTTTAACCTTTCAAGCATTTCCAAACCTACTTTAGCATGCAGGGAGTAGTGATGCAGAGACATTAACATTAAAACTTTGTGTGTCTCCAGTGAATATTCTTACAACAAGGAGCATAACATATCTTTTTGTTTATTTCCTTTTCCAATATTTCAATGCTGTTTGCTTCCATGAAGGAAAAACAAAAGAACAGTCTTATAAAATTAACAAATATTGCAAAGCTTTAGATGCCAATTAAGGTGAGTAATTTAATGTGCAGATACCAGCGCGTGACAGCTCTGTGCCCTGCCTGCCTGTTCACCAGCTCCTGCTGGAAACTTGGGGCAGAGCTGCTGAAGCATTTCACACTGCCTTGAAGGGCTTTTCAATGGATTTTCAGATCTCTTTTCAGTCTTCAGATGATCCTGTTAATGCCTGGGAAAACCAACCAACCAAAAAACCAACCAACCAACCAACAAACCAACCAACCAACAACCAGCCACCAACCAACCAACCAACCAGCAACCAACCAACCAACCAATAACCAACCAACCAACCAACCAACCACCAACCACCAACCAGCCACCAACCAGCCACCAACCAACCAACCAACCACCAACCAACCAACCAACCAACCAGCAACCAACCAACCACCAACCAATAACCAACCAACCAACCAACCAACCACCAACAACCAACCAACCAGCCACCAACCAACCAACCAACCAGCAACCAACCAACCACCAACCAATAACCAACCAACCACCAACCACCAACCACCAACCACCACCAACCAACCAACCAACCACCAACCAACCAACCAACCAACCAATAACCAACCAACCAACCAACCAACCAACCAACCACCAACCACCAACCAACCACCAACCAACCAACCAACCAACCAACCACCAACCAGCCACCAACCAGCCACCAACCAGCCACCAACCAATAACCAACCAACCAACCAATAACCAATAACCAACCACCAACCAACCAACCAACCAACCAGCCACCAACCAACCAACCAACCAACCAACCAACCAACCAACCAACCAACCAACCAACCAACCAACCAACCACCAACCAATAACCAACCAACCAAGCTAGAGGAAGCAAGAGCAGATGGAATAAGTCGTGGCATCCTTGGTAACTCGGTGTCCCATGCAAAGGTCCGGTGTTTATCTCAGTTTCCATCCTCAAACCTGCAGACATCCCAAATACTGAGCTCCCCCTCGGGTGCTCCCTGTCTGTGAGTCCTTGGGCTGCGGAGCATCTGCCAGCTCCCCCCAGGGAGCATGGCAGGGTCACCTCCTCGCTGCCCCTGGGCTGTCCCCACCCCTGAGCTGTGTCCCTTCCCCTGTGGTGTCCCTTCCCCCGGGCTGTGTCCCTGCCCCTGGGCTGTGTCCCTGCCCCTGGGCTGTGTCCCTGCCCCTGTGCTGTCCCTTCCCCCGGGCTGTGTCCCTGCCCCTGGGCTGTGTCCCTGCCCCTGGGCTGTGTCCCTGCCCCTGGGCTGTCCCTGCCCCTGGGCTGTCCCTGCCCGTGTGGTGTCCCTTCCCCTGGGCTGTGTCCCTTCCCCTGGGCTGTGTCCCTGCCCCTGGGCTGTGTCCCTGCCCCCGGGCTGTCCCTGCCCCTGGGCTGTCCCTCACCCTGTGGTGTCCCTTCCCCTGGGCTGTCCCTGCCCCTGTGGTGTCCCTTCCCCTGGGCTGTGTCCCTGCCCCTGGGCTGTCCCTGCCCCTGGGCTGTCCCTGCCCCTGTGGTGTCCCTGCCCCCGGGCTGTCCCTGCCCCTGGGCTGTGTCCCTGCCCCTGGGCTGTCCCTGGCCCTGGGCTGTCCCTGTCCCTGGGCTGTGTCCCTGCCCCTGGGCTGTGTCCCTGCCCCTGGGCTGTCCCTGTCCCTGGGCTGTGTCCCTGCTCTCCACTGCAGGGCATGCACAGAGCTGCCCCCGGCCAGACTTGCCTGTCCCAGGGCTGCCAGCCTGGAGGGAGGCTGGAGGTGCAGCCAGCCTGGAGGCTCAGTGCCTGGGAGGGGTCACTGCTGGGGCCTCCCCTGGGCACCAATGCCATGTGGGAGGGTGTCAGGGCAGGAGGAGAGACCCCAGAGCCAAGGGAACCCCAGGTCTGTGGAAAGAAGGGGACTAAAATGACTGGCAAGGCTGACATTTCCCTGAAGAGCCTTTGGTTGGCACAGCTGGGCTCGAGGATCCTGACATTGTCACCTGTCTGAAGGGGGGAGCTCAGGAAGTGACCCTGGCTCCTGCCTTCAGCTGATGTGCTCTTGGACAGGATTTCTGCATGCCAACCCTTGAAAAACTGGGCAAACATCTCTCTGGATATGTAAGTAACTCTACAGCCTGCCTTCAGTGAGGAGGCACCTCCCAAACTGCTGTCCCTGATGCTGAGGTGACCATCTCAGTCCTGCCAGGGGCTCTGGGGATGGGCACCCCAGCAGAGCCCAGGCTGTGCCTGCCATGGGCTGGCAGCTCTAACTGCATTGCTCTCTTCTGAACCAACCTCTGATCAGGTGTGGGAAGGGACACCTGGTGCAAAACCTGCTCAATCTCAGACATCTGCTGCACTTGGGAATGATCTGTATCTGTCACTGTCACCCTGAGGGGGCCAGTGGCACCAGCACAGACTGGCAGCCATGGCCAGAACAGATCCACCATCATGCAGGGGTATCTTCTGTTGGCAGCCAAACTCCCCAGCTTCTCAGCTCTGCGGTGCCCCTGGCTCTCTGGGGGGCTGAGGTGCCTTTGCAAAGTGAAGGGCAGGCCTTGCTGTGGGTTTGTGTCTCAGACAGGTCAGCAGGAGTGGGCCCAGCAGGCACCTGGTCTGGGGAGCCAGGGCAGTCTGGGCCTGAGGAAAGCCTGGGTTTTCCCAATGGAGTATCTTGGAAAATGATCCTCAGCTTCCCTTGCCTGGATCCAGACAGTCCTGGGCACTTCTGTTGGGGCTGGGGGAGCAGAACAGCTGGGGGAGCAGAACAGCTGGGCTGGGGGAGCAGAACAGCTGGGCTGGGCTGGGGGAACAGAACAGCTGGGCTGGGCTGGGGGAACAGAACAGCTGGGCTGAGGGAACAGTTGGGCTGGGGGTGCAGAACAGCTGGGCTGGGGGAACAGCTGGGCTGGGGGTGCAGCTGGGCTGGGGGAACAGCTGGGCTGGGGGTGCAGAACAGCTGGGCTGGGGGTCTCAGAGGGCCTTTCCAGAGAGCCAGGCCGTGGGAGCTGGGCCACCCTGTGCTGCAGGAGCAGTTGGAGCTTTGCACCGTGCAGTGCCTGAATCCCTCCTGGCCCTGGAAGCAGAGTGCCAAACGACCCTTTGGGCTCCTGATCCCAGCTGGAAAAGCTTGTTTGGGAAAGGCTTTGGGGTTGGGTGGTTAGAGATGTCTGCTTAGAGATTTGCTCCCTTTGGGGTGATGGCTGAACCAGTGTCAGGGGTGAGACAACAGCCACAGAGCTGCTCCCCGATGTATTCCAGCTCTGTGGCCAAAGCACAGAGCTGTTCATTCCTGCTGGCACAGGGAGAAGGTTTCTCAGGCACTGGTGCTCTGCAGCCATTGTCACACTCCAGAAACGTGGCAAATGTGGGTGATGGAGCAGCTGCTGGATCGTTTGGGTGATGATTCTGGTCTGGGGTTTGCCTCAAATATCAGCAGAAAGAGAGCATGGCAGAGTACCCACCTCACTTTGGCACAGAGTGCCAGCCAGGATTGTGCTCGGGAAACACAGCACCAAAAATGTGCAAGAAAATGTCACAGCAGGACTTTTGCATCCCCCCTGCTGCTGAAGGTCAGCTGGGAGGGCCATGAGAGCAGGACTGGGGGGATGTCAGCAGGGCTCTGGGGGGATGCTCACAGCCCTGCCTTGCCCCCGTGTCCGGGGCTGGGGGCGGTTCTGCTCCGGTGTCTCCATCAGCTGCTCTCAGATATCTTCATGTCCTCGCAGCAAAACTCAGCAGGACTCAGGGTCCTGGAGTGCTATTGAATATTCAGCACTGAAATAACTCTTCCACTGACTCACTGAACTGGTCCAGGCGAGTGTCAGAGCTGCCCTCCATCAGCACTGGAGCGCTACAGTGATTGTTAAGGACAGCTGAACTGAGCTGAATGGATAACAAACTCCTCACTGGCGTGATTCCCTGTGCAGGAGCAGCAGGAGCCCTCTGCTGCAGCGGAATTCGGGAGGAGGGAGGCAGCTCTGGCAGGGATCACTGGAGCTGCTGGCGTTCTGCGCCCGGAGGAGTCGATGCCGCAGGGCAGGGAGGGCTCAGAGGAAATGGGGCGTGCTGAGCAGGGCAGCAGCACCTGTGGCACCTGGAGCTGCTAATCTCTGCACAAACTGGGCCAGTCCCTCCCTTGCCTGGCTTTCTGCTGACTGAAATCTTAATCTCGGTGCACTCAATTGAACAAAATTCTCCATTCTGGAACCCCTGCAGAAGGAAAGGTTCTTCTTTGGACAGCTGCACCCTGACCACGCCGGGCAGCCTGTGCCAGGGCCTCACCCCCTCACACGGGAGAATTTCTCCCCACTTCCCATCCAGCCCTTCCCTCTGCAAGTGGGAAGCTGTTCTCCCTTGTCTTGTCACTCTTGTCCACAGTCCCTCCCCAGCTCTCTTGCAGTCAATTTTCATAATCTGATTTTTCTAACCCCTTTGGAGAAGCTGTGTCCTGCCTCAGCCGTGTGCTCTGCTTTGGCTCAGGAGGCTCTGGGGGAAATTTTCTGGCCTGTTTCCAAGGAGATTAACTGAAATAAGAGGTAAGAAAAGTGGGGACAAATGGAAAGTTCCTTATTTTTTGGAAAAGGAACGGAATGGAATAGAATAGAATAGAATAGAATAGAATAGAATAGAATAGAATAGAACAGAACAGAACAGAACAGAACACAAATAACCACCTGAAAGGTATTGGAGGACGGCTGGCTCAGTAGCAGCCCTTCAGCAAATGATCTGGAAGCTGGCCTCACTTTCCAGATGCCTGGAATTCAGTGGAGTGGGTGTGGTAAAGGCAGTGTTTGGGCACTGTGGAGAGAAAGACACGCTCCAGGTTCCTCTCCTAAGGGCTCAGCCTTATCTGACCAGGTAAAGCCACACCTGGGGCCACCTATTTCCCTTCCCCTGTGTTTCTCCTCCCCGTGGGAGCTGAGATGAGCCTGCTCCATGGGAGATCCTGCTGCACCTCGGGGAGAGCAGATGCCCTACCCAGGGCTCCTGAAGGGCAGAGGCAGTAGAACGGCTGTCACCACCTGCCCAGCCAAGGACACCCATCCCTGCTCCGTGGAAAAGGACTGTGCCCACCTGTGCCCACCTGTGCCCACCTGTGCCCACCTGTGCAGGTGTTGGAGAGCTCTGGGCTAACCCCAGCTCCTCCCTCAGCCCCCCAGGGGTGCAGGAGGGGAGCCTGGGCAGTGAGGTGCCCAGAGCCCTGCCAGCCCCCCCCGAGCTGTGACAGACCTGCCCCTCCTGGGGCCAGGCAGGGCACAGGAGGGGCAGGCAGCCACTCCAGCTTACCTGAACCTGGCTGAGAAGGTGTCTTGAGACCTGAACAGCTTCCCACTGCCAGGGGGCAGGGATGGGTGGGATTTTGGGATGGGTATTTCCATCCACATGGTATATTCCAGGGCAGGAATCCTTCCCTGGCAGGGTGGGCAGGCCTGGCCCAGGTGCCCAGAGCAGCTGTGGCTGCCCCTGGAGCCCTGGCAGTGCCCAAGGCCAGGCTGGACACTGGGGCTGGGACACCCTGGGACGGTGGGAGGTGTCCCTGCCATGGCAGGGGGCTGGAACAGGAACTGTTCCAACTCTGAGATTCCTGCTGAACCCTGGGGTCCCTCCCAGTCCCAACCCCTCTGTGATGGTGTCACCCTGTGGTCCTCAGCTGCTTGCTGACCCCTCCCCACACCGATGACCCCCCTGGTCCCCCCCGCTCCTTTTTCCTCTGGGGGCCCCAGAATGATAAAATGCAGCTTCTTCTGCCCTTCCCACCTGCTGACACCCCCGAGGGGCTGTGTGTGGAGAAGGCTCTGCTTGAGTTCCTTTGGAACCCGTTTAATGGAGAAGGATCCCAAGACAGGTGGTATTGGAAGTGTTTAGATGCAGAGGCATATGTTTTGCTGTCATAACAGTGTGGCTCATTATGTGGGGATGAAATTCAAGGAGGTTGATGTATTTATTGCCTACGAGGGAGCAGCAGTGCTGAGTGCTGCAGTCCTGCTTGTAGCATGTGAGAACTCGCCTGGATCTCTGAAAGTTCAGCTGAGGCCAACAGAAGAATAATAATATTAATTATTCTGCTGTAAAAAACCCATTGCCTCTGTGCTTTTTGTACCTTTTTACTGTTTTATACCCTTAAGCATCTATTTACTGATGCTTTGTGCTTTACAAGGTTGAAAAGATAATGTTCCTTTCTCTTTGTTTACCTTAGATTTTTCAGTTTGTTTCTGCTCATGCTGGTGGGGGGTGCTTTGGGTTTTATTTTCCTGCTACCCTGGGGCTCCTCAATGTTTCAATCACAGGTGTCACTTGGGGTTACAGGTACATCCCTGGATGATCACATGCATCACAAACTGTTTTTACCAATCCCAGCAGGGCCTGCAGGTGGTGATGGCTGAGGTGCCCAGTGCCTGCAGGTGGTGATGGCTGAGGTGCCCAGCAGTGCCTGCAGATGGTGATGGCTGAGGTGCCCAGGGCTGCAGATGGTGATGGCTGAGGTTGCCCAGCAGTGCTGCAGGTGGTGATGGCTGAGGGTGCCCAGTGCCTGCAGGTGGTGATGGCTGAGGTGCCCAGTGCCTGCAGGTGGTGATGGCTGAGGTGCCCAGTGCCTGCAGATGGTGATGGCTGAGGTGCCCAGCGCCTGCAGGTGGTGATGGCTGAGGTGCCCAGGGCCTGCAGGTGGTGATGGCTGAGGTGCCCAGCAGTGCCTGCAGGTGGTGATGGCTGAGGTGCCCAGTGCCTGCAGGTGGTGATGGCTGAGGTGCCCAGTGCCTGCAGGTGGTGATGGCTGAGGTGCCCAGGGCTGCAGATGGTGATGGCTGAGGTGCCCAGGGCCTGCAGTGCAGGTGGTGATGGCTGAGGTGCCCAGCAGTGCCTGCAGATGGTGATGGCTGAGGTGCCCAGGCCTGCAGTGGTGATGGTGAGGTGCCCAGTGCCTGCAGGTGGTGATGGCTGAGGTGCCCAGTGCCTGCAGATGGTGATGGCTGAGGTGCCCAGTGCCTGCAGGTGGTGATGGCTGAGGTGCCCAGCAGTGCCTGCGGGTGGTGATGGCTGAGGTGCCCAGCAGTGCCTGCAGATGGTGATGGCTGAGGTGCCCAGGGCTGCAGGTGGTGATGGCTGAGGTGCCCAGCAGTGCCTGCAGGTGGTGATGGCTGAGGTGCCCAGGGCTGCAGGTGGTGATGGCTGAGGTGCCCAGGGCTGCAGGTGGTGATGGCTGAGGTGCCCAGGGCCTGCAGGTGGTGATGGCTGAGGTGCCCAGGGCCTGCAGGTGGTGATGGCTGAGGTGCCCAGTGCCTGCGGGTGGTGATGGCTGAGGTGCCCAGCAGTGCCTGCAGATGGTGATGGCTGAGGTGCCCAGGGCCTGCAGATGGTGATGGCTGAGGTGCCCAGCAGTGCCTGCAGGTGGTGATGGCTGAGGTGCCCAGGGCCTGCAGGGCAGGTGGGCAGCTCTGGGACTGGGCTCAGCAGGGCAGACAGGCTCTCCAGGTGTGCTGGTCTCTGCCAGGGGGTGCAGGGCCATGGGATGGCGGGGCTGTGTCACCGACCCCTTCTGTGGGGGATCCTGTCCTTGGGATTTGTTCTCCCGGGCTGTGAGGGCCCTCGGGGCAGGCTGAGGGATGCTCTGGGCTCTGCTCTGGAGGGCAGGGCGTGGATCTGTGGCTGGGCTCACCTGGCTGCTCCTGGCTGGTGGCTGGCTGCAGTCCAGCTGTCCAGACTGCCTCAGTCAGAGAGAAACCTTTGTTATTAATTCCTTTTCTATCCTTAGGAGCCTTCTGATGGAATCCTTTCTTCCATTATTAGCACAGTTTTTAATATAATATATATCATAAAATAATAACCCAAGCCTTCTGAGCATGGAGTGCCCTTTCAGGTCTGTTCCCTGCCCTGGCCCCCTGCGAGCCCTGGCACAGGGTGCCTCTCCCTGAGCCCGGTGCAGCCCTGGCCTGGGGGGAGGCCGTGCTGTGCCCAGAGCTCAGCACACAGCCTGGCCTGGCACCGCCCCTGGCACCTCCGGGGCTGTGCCCGTGGCTGGGTGGCTCACAGGGCCCGGGCACGGGCAGGGTGACACCCTGGTGGCAGCAGAGGCTGGCACAGCTGGTGCCCAGCCCTGGCACGCTGTGCTGAGCAGGGGCAGGGTGCCCAGAGGGGCTGCTGCCCAGCCCAAGGAAATACTGGGTGGGAGTGGGCTGTGCTCCCCTTGCCTTGGGAGTGCCCCAAAAGCTGTGCACTAGCGAGAGAGGGCACCCAGAGGAGTGAGAGCACCCGGAGACTTTCTGAGATCCCTTCCTGGGATTTTCTGAGATCCCTTCCCGGGATTTCTCCTCCTGGGAAGCTGAGAAGCCTCAGAGAAAAATGCAAACAATAATTATCTGATTGCTTCTCCTGTGTTTGCTGCTTTGGAATGGGGTTGGAGATTGTTCACCAGCTGGTCAGTGTTTGATTGGTTCCATGGGAATTGTTTTGACTCAATGACCAGTCACAGCCAGCTGTGTTGGACTCTGAGGAGTCAGCCACGAGATTTTATTATTCATTCTTGTTAAGGCTTCTGATGTATCCTTCTCTTTCTTTTGTAGAGTTTATATAACATAACATAACATAACATAACATAACATAACATAACATAACATAACATAACATAACATAACATAACATAACATAACAAAACATAACATAACATAGATATAATAATCAGCCTTCTGAGAACTTGGGGTGAGATTATCATCCCTCCCCTCGTCCTGGGGACCCTCACAACACCACAGCCAGAGGTGTGTGGGCCCTGCTGCCTGTGCAGGGGGGTCCGTGGGGCTCCTGGGGTGCACGGCTGGGGGCAGCCCCAGCACTGCCAGGTGTGTGCCAGCTCTGCAGGGCCTGGCTGGGCTGCTGTCACCTGTGTCACCTGTCTGTCACAGGCAGGTCCTGCCAGGTGTGTGCCAGCTCTGCAGAGCCTGGCTGGGCCGGTGTCCCCGGTGTCACCTGTCTGTCACAGGCAGTCCTGCTGTAGAGAGGAGCAGCAGCTCCTGGGCAGGAAGGGCGGAGGGCAGGAGCTGCTGCTGGCCCGGGCTGAGGGCTGGGTTGGAGCCTGGCTGTGCTCAGAGCCCGGCTGAGGCTGGCACAGGGGATGGATGGTTGCTGAATGGTCAGATGGTCTGCTCTGCTGATCAGAGCAGCTGCAGGGGCCCCCAGGCTGCCCGGCCTCAGCCCACTGCAGTGCACCTGAGAGGGTCCCAGCCCTGCCCCGGGGGCACAGCTGGAACTAAAGCTTGCCAGGTAGGCTGCTGGGCACCCAGGCTGGCTGCCAGTCAGCTAATTACATTTCCATTACTCCAGGGCTCTGATAAGAAGGAATTCTGGTTACAGCAGTTCTGCAGCTCCAGTGGCCCAGCCCTGTGAAACAGGATTAATTAACTTTCTGCCAGCAGCAGCGAGCTGGCCAGTCCTGTCAGGGATGCTGTGCTCCCCTGGGGCACCCAGGGACGATTGTGACACTGCTGCAGAAACTGTCCTTGGGTGGATCCTGCGGGTGCCATCCAGCTCAGCGTGTTCTGTGAGAATGAACTCTGGGGTTCTGTGAGAATGAACAAAATCTGGAGCAGACACCCACACCTCGAGCCAAAACACAAACCTGAGAGTTGGGCTCCTGCCACACCTGCTGCTTATCAGGTCAGATCTTAATTGTGGTGCTTAGGCATGATTAACAGGGTGCCAGAAATAGCTCCTGCTCTGCAGAGAGGCTTCTGTGTCCTGGGAGTGGGCATGGAGGGGCCTGGGCACAGCCTGGCCCCAGTGCCCCCCTGCTGCCTGCTGAGCTCCTTGCAGGGGGTTGGCACTGGCACAAAGCCCTCTCAGGCAGCGAGGCTGGAGCAGAACCCAGCCTTCATCCTGCTGTGCTCCAGGACAGCAGGCTGGCAGCAGGGTCATTCCCTGCAGAAAGCTTGCTGTTAGGGAGATAAAAGATCCAAGCAGGAAACTTCTGACCTCACTCTGTAATTCCACAGGATGGCACTGACACTGGGAATTGGGAAATCAGTGTCCTGTGGGAAACCACTCAGCCGTGCCATGGAGGGTCCTGCCACCCTGCACCCACATCAGGGAGCGCTGGAGGTGGGGAGGATTCCAGCTTGGGATGAGGGAGCAGGGAAAGGAGACTCTCTGCTCTCAGCCTCCCCTTGCTGCCCTTGCCCTCCCCTGGGTTTCTGCTGGGAAGCAAAGGGCAGCACTGCTTCTTTCCTTCCAGGGGCAGGGGTTGGCTTCCCTTCTTGCAGAGCAACACCCAGAGCCCTCAGCTGCACTCTGAACAAAGCCTGCAGCAGGAAAAGCTGCATCCCCCGGGCTGGGCTGGGCTGGGCTGGGCTGGGCTGGGCTGGGCTGGGCTGGGAGACTCCTGCCCAAACCCAGGCCTTGAGCCAAGCTGAGCCCTCACTTGGCCTTGCCCTGTGGAACTCTGGAGAGGGAATCCTAATTTGGGGAGGGAAGGAAAAAAGCAAGTCATGAAAACAAAGCACTGGACAGCACTGGGTGCCAGGAATTCTCACTTCCCAAAACATTCCTTCCCAGACAGCACAGACCTCCCACACCCAACTCCTGCCCCAGTCCTTCTGGAAGGAAGGGGCTCTGCTCCTCCCAGTGGGTGATCCCAGACTGCCGGGCTCTGCTGGGCTGTGACAGACCAAGTGGGCACTCGGGAGAGCCCCTGGAGCTCAGGGCCCGTGGGCTGTGTGGGCAGCGGGGTGGGCAGAGTGCCCGCTGGGTGCCCGTGCCACGGGGGACAGCTGCTGCCTGGGGAGCAGAGGGATCCATGCCACACTCCCCTGGCTGCCCAGGGAGCAGAGGGATCCATGCCATGCCCACCTGGCTGCCCATGGAGCAGAGGGATCCATGCCATGCCCACCTGGCTGCCCAGGGAGCAGAGGGATCCATGCCATGCCCACCTGGCTGCCCAGGGAGCAGCGGGATCCATGCCATGCCCACCTGGCTGCCCATGGAGCAGAGGGATCCATGCCATGCCCACCTGGCTGCCCAGGGAGCAGAGGGATCCATGCCACACTCCCCTGGCTGCCCAGGGAGCAGAGGGATCCATGCCATGCCCACCTGGCTGCCCAGGGAGCAGAGGGATCCATGCCATGCCCACCTGGCTGCCCAGGGAGCAGAGGGATCCATGCCATGCCCACCTGGCTGCCCATGGAGCAGAGGGATCCATGCCATGCCCACCTGGCTGCCCAGGGAGCAGAGGGATCCATGCCATGCCCACCTGGCTGCCCATGGAGCAGAGGGATCCATGCCATGCCCACCTGGCTGCCAAGGGAGCAGAGGGATCCATGCCATGCCCACCTGGCTGCCCAGGGAGCAGAGGGATCCATGCCATGCCCACCTGGCTGCCCATGGAGCAGAGGGATCCATGCCATGCCCACCTGGCTGCCAAGGGAGCAGAGGGATCCATGCCATGCCCACCTGGCTGCCCAGGGACCCGGTGGATCTGGGCACCCTCGGGTGGGGCTGGGCTCCTGGTGGCCTTGGCTGGCTCTGCCAGCTGGGCTGGGAATACAGAGGAGCAGGGGCTGAGCTCTGCAGCTCCTGCTGGAGCCAGCTGTGGAAGTACAGGTGGTGTGGGAGCTGAAGGACATTTCCTGGGGCTGGTGGCTGCTGGTGGCTCCTCCCAAGCTGGGATCAGCAGTCCATGGCTGCACTGCATCCCTCTTGGCTCTGCACAATCAGGCTGTCCAGGGAAACCTTGATGGGCAGGGAGGGCCTGAAGCCCTGGTGGGGTTAGCACAGCTGCCCTGGCACAAGAGCTAAAGAGCACACTGCAGTCTGGGTTTATTTTTTATTAATAATAATAATTTAAAATGTAGGTACTTTTTTCCTAGAGACTCACACAATTTGAAACTCTAACCCCATTTCTTACCTGTTCCTCTCCCCTCTGTTTCAAAGCAGCAGCTTTTGGCTCGTCACTGACAGCTGAGGCTCAGGAGCCCCGTGTGCCTTTGGGATGGCTCTGGAGGTGCCCCCGCACCCGGCAGGGGTGAGTCCGTCCCTGGCCCCTCTGCAGCCCCCTCCCCAGGCAGAGTGGGCTGCTGGAGCCTGCACCCAGGGCAGGCAGGAGTTTTCCTGCTGCTCTCAGCACGCGGGGGCTGCAGGAGCCTTGGGGAGCAGTGCCACAGAGCTGCGGCTCAGCCTGCCCTGCTCCCTTTGCTGCCTCCCCTTGTGCCCTCTGTGGGGCCACCTTGGCTCACCAGAAACCATTCCAACCAGTCCACAGCTCTCTCCTGCCCGTTTCCCAGAGACAGGAGCTGATGTGGCCCAGGAGGGTGCCAGTGGTGTGTCCCTCATCCCCTGGGTGCAGATGCCTGCAAACAGCCTGGTTTG
The DNA here is from genome assembly GCF_022539315.1 of Serinus canaria. Classification (NCBI taxonomy): domain Eukaryota; kingdom Metazoa; phylum Chordata; class Aves; order Passeriformes; family Fringillidae; genus Serinus; species Serinus canaria. Next base: position 62,129,988 of record NC_066319.1, on the reverse strand, counting down.
GGAAGAGCAGCTCTCATCTCGACACTCTCCATTGCCCTTCCCAGAGTCAGGATTAAGTCTGCTAATAACCATGCTTTTCCTCCTTCTCAATTAAAGCACAATAATTCGGTTCCTGCTTGGCTTGTAACTGCCCAGACTCACTGCCTGGGCTTCCTGCACGGATTAAGGGATTTACACCCTCCAGAGCCAGGGGGGACTGCTGATCCTTCCCTGCCAGCAGGAGCTCCTGCAGCCCTCCTGGCTGAGTTAGAACAGCAGCAAACCCAGCAAGATCAGTCCCAGCCCGATTGCACAGCCCCATGCCATGGCCAGTTTGTCAGCAGCCTGGTGACTCCCGAGCAGCAGAGCCTGCCCAGCCCTGTGCCCAGTGCCCAGCTCCCAGCAGCAGCCAGGCTGACCCCCCTGGGCCCCCCCACCCTCAGCCGTGCCCTGCCCAGCCCTGTGCCCAGTGCCCAGCTCCCAGCAGCAGCCAGACTGAGCCCCCTGTGCCCCCCAGCCCCTCAGCCGTGCCCTGCCCAGCCCTGTGCCCCAGTGCCCAGCTCCCAGCAGCAGCCAGGCTGACCCCTGTGCCCCTCAGCCCCTCAGCCCCTCAGCCGTGCCCTGCCCAGCCCTGTGCCCAGTGCCCAGCTCCCAGCAGCAGCCAGGCTGACCCCCCTGTGCCCCCCAGCCCCTCAGCTGTGCCCTGCCCAGCCCTGGCAGTGCTCCAGGCCAGGCTGGATGGGGCTTGGAGAGACCTGGAATGGTGGAAGGGGTCCCTGTCCGGGGTAGGGGGTGGAAGGAGATGAGCTTTAAGGTCCCTTCCAGCCCAAACCTCTCTGGGATCCTGTGCTTCTATGAAAACTCCCCTTCCCCACAGTTTGGTTTCCCTGGGGGGTGTCCCCAGACTGTCCCATCTCCCCCTCTCTGTCCCAGAGGCAGCTCTGCCAGGATGTGCTTGGACCCTGGTTCCTGGCTCTGCCAGCCCCCTTGCTCCTGCAGGAGCAGCTCCCCAGGCTCCACAGCCCTCTGGGACGCTGGCCCAGCTGCTGGAGCTCCCTGGAGTGCCCTGGGAGACTTTTACAGTGGGAATCCTGCCAAGAAAAAGGGAATTGTTCTGCCAAGCCAGCCCAGGCTGTACCTTCTTCTCACAGCTGTCTCCTGATGGCTCCACAGACCCTGCCTGTCTCTGTCCCCTCTGCCTGTCCCCTGTCCCCTGTCCCTGTCCCTGTCCCTGTCCCCTGTCCCTGTCCCTGTCCCTGTCCCTGTCCCCTGTCCCTGTCCCTGTCCCTGTCCCTGTCCCTGTCCCTGCCTGTCCCCTGTCCCTGTCCCTGTCCCTGTCCCTGTCCCTGCCTGTCCCTGTCCCTGCCTGTCCCCTGTCCCTGCAGTGGGGCTGGCAGGGCTGCCATGCTCTGGGCCACCTCTGTGCTCGGGGCTGCAGGGCTGATCCCTCTCCTTGCTCTCCCTGTGCCAGGCAGCCCCAGGAGCCCTGACCAGCTCTGACAGAGCCCTCTGACCTTACCCTTTATCTGCTGGAAATGAGGACTCCCATTTAAGAATGAAGGAAATTTATCAAATTACCCAAGTATAAATTGGGAAAAAGCCACGAGCAATTCCACTCTGAGCCAGGCAGTCAGGGCTGGGAGGCTCAGGATTTGGCCTCTGTCACCCCAAAGTCCCCGTGGGTCTCCAAATGCCATTTCTAAGGGGTCAGTTTTACACAGGGCCCTTCTTTAGCATATTTTAACATATTTTAGCTTATTATCATCGGTTTTCCTTTCTTGCTGCCACGTTTCCCAGAACCAGTGGATAATTGCTGGAATCCTGTCAGGTGAAACTTTCTGGGATAAACTTCTGATGGTGCCTATCAAATGCCTCCTGCTGGGGTCGTCAGACAAAAAATATCCCTTGAAATATCCATCCCTGGAGCCAGTGTCCTCCTGGTGCTGGAATCTCCACTCTTATCCCTTGGCCTGTTACTGCCTGCTGCCTGACACTGGCTTGGACACGAAATGCTGTGGTTTTAATTCCCTTTAGCACAAATTATTGTGTAACATATTGATATATGTACCATAAGTGTCTCTAGATCTTCTTCCATGCTATGTGCAGCATTGCCTGGTTAGACAAATGCCAGCTGAAACGATTCCAGAACCTGGGGATGATTTTTGGGAGAGGTGTTGCTGCATTTGTGCCAAACCTGACAAGAGTTCCCAGAGAGAGACCCCCTGAGCCTGGAGCAGCACCGTGGGCCCTTGCACGGCTGATCCCCCCTCGGGGAGGGACAGTGGGACACTCAGACCCTGTCTGGGCTGGGCAGTGGGGTTTGTGCTGCTGGGCTGGGAGGGGTTTGGCCTGAGCTGCTTCACCCCCCAGGCACAGCCCTGCCCTGCCCTGCTCCGTGCAGCTGCACACATCCAGCTGGGAAGGAGCTAAGTGCTCTCCCAGCCCGGGGTGGCTGTGATCTAACAGAGCTGAGCCTGACTGGGCTCGCTCAGGGGCTCAGGAGGTGTTTCCCACCTGCAGTGCTCCTGGCTGGCACAGTGGGCTGTGGGCTGTGCTGGTGCTGCCCAGCCCTGTGCCCAGCTGCACACAGCTGTGCTCTGCAGAGCAGCCTGGCTGCCAGCCCGGGTGGGCAGCTGGTCCAGGGGGTGCTGTGGGAGGGTGGCAGCCCCGCCATGCTCAGGGATCCAGCTCTGCTCCTGGACACACACCTGAGACACCTCCACGCCCCAGGGCACGCTCCTGGCAATCCCCTGAGGGAACAGGGGAGGTTCAGGATTTAATTACAAACTTACCAAACAGCGAAACCACTTCAGTTGTGTTAGCTTTACATGAATCTGGCTAAGAATTAGCAGAAAATATCTTCAAGAAATAAAATGTTTTGACAAGAATATCTCTAAGCACTCCTAACTAAAGTTATGAATCAGTATTTATTTCAGTGTTTATATTGCTTCCAGACCCGTCCCTACAGTCCCACCTGACTGAGCAGATGTAGGTGTCTGTTTCTGGTGGGGAGGGTTTCCACCTGAGCCTGACAAGGTCAGGAGATTTGGGCTGTGCTGTTCCCTTGAAGCCCTGGCCTGCCCCACAGAGCTCTCAGAAGGGAGATGGGGGCTGCACAGCACCAGGTCACTGCTGCGTGCTGCAGGCAGGCAGGAGGCTCCGGAATTTCCCAGCTGCTAATTAAATCCCAGAGGATTTAGAGAAAATTGCGAAGAGCAGAAAAGATGAAAGAGAAACCCAAATGAAGCTCTTGAGCGTGTGTTCAAGAAACCCTTTTAAAAGGAGATGTAAATTAAAAAGTGTCTGCAAACAGCCTTGGTGCAGAGCCATGCACAGGGCCAGAGATCACAAACACCTCGACTGCCCATTTCAGTGTGAGAAGGTCAGTTCTGTCCCGCTCTGGAGGACGGGAAGGACAAGTTCTGGGGAGGGAAGTCCCCAGTGCCAGTGCCCCACACTCATCCCCTGGCCGGGTGTGGTGTTCACACACCCTCTGAACAGAGAGCAGCTGTGGGACAAGCAGAGAAGAAGGAAAACACAATTCAATTCTTATCTCACTTGCTGTGCCTGTGCTGTGCTAAAGCAGAATGCAATGTGGAGATGGCTTACCCAAAGGGAGGAGGTTTGGTTCCCTTGGCCTGACAGGGCCAGGTGAGTGTGTGGGATTGTCACAGGACAGTCAGGAGAGAATCAGGGCCAGGTGAGTGTGTGGGACTGTCACAGGACAGTCACCAGAGAATGAGGGCCAGGTGAGTGTGTGGGACTGTCACAGGACAGTCCCAGAGAATCAGGGCCAGGTGAGTGTGTGGGACTGTCACAGGACAGTCAGGAGAGAATCAGGCCAGTGAGTGTGTGGGACTGTCACAGGACGTCACCAGAGAATCAGGGCCAGGTGAGTGTGTGGGACTGTCACAGGACAGTCAGGAGAGAATCAGGGCCAGGTGAGTGTGTGGGACTGTCACAGGACAGTCAGGAGAGAATCAGGGCCAGGTGAGTGTGTGGGACTGTCACAGGACAGTCAGGAGAGAATCAGGGCCAGGTGAGTGTGTGGGACTGTCACAGGACAGTCAGGAGAGAATCAGGGCCAGGTGAGTGTGTGGGACTGTCACAGGACAGTCACCAGAGAATCAGAGATGAGTGCAGCTCTGTGCAGTTCTCAGCAAGAGTGAGTGCCTGGCAGGTTCAGTTTAGATACAATGCACATGGTACAATTAAGTAATTAGTTAATTAGCCTCCTGATGATGGAGTCAGGTGCATCATTCTCTCTCCCTCACCAGTGTCAGAGTCGCAGTTGGTTTGTGACAGCCGGGTGCTGTTTCCACAGCCCGTTCCCAGCTGGGGCCCGCAGGCTGACCCTGCTGGCTGTCCCTGCAGGCAGCGGTGCCCTCCAGCCCGGGAGGAGCAGGGCTCAGCCCGGGACAGGCGCTGGAAGGAGTGCAGGGAACGCCCGGGGGCTGTGCCAGTTCCTGCCTCAATTGCACCGGGAGCTGCCCGGGGCTCCGGGAGCCCGCTCCTGCCTTCCAGGAGCAGTGGGAGCTCTTCCTCCCTGCTCCATTCTCGGGAGGTTGCAGTTTACTGCAGCCCCGAGGCGTATGCAAGGTCTCTGTCTCAGCCCGAGTGTTCGAAGGATGAGTCAGAGCTCTTCAGTTCTCAGTCCCAGAGTTGTTTTTTGTTCCTTATCTATAAGAATTCCTCTCCTGCCCTGCCCAGGTCCATCCAGCAGGACAGTTCCAGGCACTCTGCCTGCCCCCAGGGCGGTGTTATCTCTTTGTACCAAAAACTCCCTGTACAATATTTACCATAACTCCCCAACACCCATCACCTGTGTCAGACAGTGAGCTTCTGCTCCAGACCATCTGAAAGTGCCACCATCACAGCAGAAGGTGGAGGCAGAGAAGAAGAAGGAGAAAGGCTGGACACACCCAAGTCCCTCCATCTTACCCCAAAACCCCTATTCTAAAAACCCCAAAAACCTACTTTTCCACCCACTGCTTGAACTGCTGTGGCTTGCAGGTCTTCATACAAGGCTGGTGATTTCTCCACGGGTCATATCGAGCCCACAGGTGTTCTGGGCTGTGTGCCAGGGTCTCTGAGCCCCCTGGCAGGGGTCCTGGCACTCTGGACTCCCAGAGGGATGTCCTGAGTTCCGACACTCCATCCCCTCAGAGCAGTGGAGGAGCCCTGTGATGTGGATGCCATGGGACAGAGAAATGACAGGCGTTCCTCACAGCAGCTTGGGAGAGGTTTTAGGGAGTTGTCAGGATGTGATAACCACTGACTGTAAACAATTTTAGGTGCTGTTTTTCTACTTTACTTTTCTGTTCCTCTCAAGGACAGTGTGTGAGGAAGGTGTTTCTGTCAGTTAGCCAATAGAACAGATCCTATTGCACACTCTATAAAACCGTGGTTCTTTTGAGTAAAGCTTTTCTGTGCCTTTCCACAATCCTGCCCCTCTCCTGTTCCTGCCCCGACCGGCACACGAGTGACCTGTGAGCCTGCAGCCACTGGCCAGCTGTGCCCGAGAAATGCCAGTCCACAGGAGCAGTCACAGGAACCTCTCTGTGCCTGTTAATTAATTACTAACCTATTAATGCTGTGCCATTGCAGGAGTTAGGCATTTGTTTCTCTGAACCCCCCTGAAGCACCTCACTCTCCTGAAATCAGCCCTCCTCTTCCTCTGCTCACAGTGTTATTTATTTATCAATAACACACATTATTATCAGCCATCCTCTTCCTCACAACAGTTATTTATTGTTCAGGTGTGCCCACCCTGCCCAGCTGTGCCCTCACCCTGCTGTGCCCCTGCCCAGGGAATCCCAGACTGCTTGGGCTGGGAAGCACCTTAAAACTGATCCTGTTCCAGCCCTGCCATGGCAGGGACACCTCCCACTGTCCCAGGGTGTCCCAGTGTCCAGCCTGGCCTTGGGCACTGCCAGGGATCCAGGGGCAGCCCCAGCTGCTCTGGCACTTCCAGCCCAGCCAGGAATTCCCAGTTCCCACTCTCCCATCTCACCCACTCCTCTTTCAGCCCATGCCTGTTTCCTTGGCCCTGCCTCGCCCCCTCCCTCAGCCCTGCCAGCTCAGCTGTGACCTCAGTGCCGCTGTCCCCCGTGTCTGCAGCAGCCCCACCTGCCCTGCTCCTGCCCCAGGTGAGCCCTCCCAGCTGGATGAAGCAATCCTCGCTGCCCAGGTATCACACCCCTCCCTGCAGAGGGAAGAATGGTGATTTGCTGCTTCAAGGGCCTTTTTCTTCTGTGTTTCAAAGGCAGCTAACAGTGAAAAAGTACCCAGAAGACAGGAGAATAAATTGATATTTAAGACCTTGATATTGAAAGCCAAAACTGACTCTATTGCAGGTGATATTTTTATTAATCATTAGTGGGCTGTTCGTATTTACTACAAAGTGTAAAACAGAAGAATGGTTAAGAGCCAACACTGGGTCAAACCCCTGCACTCTTGGTTTTACTGAGGCTTCCTCTGGACATATTCAGTTCAGAGCAATATGATTAGTGACACATTAAAAATAAATGAGGGAATTCCCTCTTTAATGTTTTTACTGAAATGTTCATTCTATTTATAATTTGCTTGCACAATTATTAGGGTGATTTCTGGAATGAATACCAAACAGGTTGGCAGTGGTAAAGAGCTGAGCACACCTAAGCTCTTGGAATGAAAGTCTCTGGGGAGAGCTCAGAGCCCCTGGCAGGGCCTGGAGGGGCTCCAGGAGAGCTGGAGAGGGACTGGGGACAAGGACAGAGGGACAGGAGCCAGGGAATGGCTCCCAGTGCCAGAGGGCAGGGATGGATGGGAGATTGGGAACTGGGAATTCCTGGCTGGGCTGGAATTGCCAGAGCAGCTGGGGCTGCCCCTGGATCCCTGGCAGTGCCCAAGGCCAGGCTGGGCACTGGGACACCCTGGGACAGTGGGAGGTGTCCCTGCCATGGCAGGGGTGGGATGAGGAGGTTTTGAAGGTCTCTTCCAGCCCACACCATTCTGGGACTCTGTGATTTCCCAAGGTCACACAGATCCCTCCTGGCGTGAGCCCTTGGGGCAGGAGGTCACACAGGGCAGCCCCACCATGCCACACGTGGATGGCACCTCCAGAGCTGCTCTGGGGCTGCCCAGGGTGACACAGCCATGTGGAGCTGTGCTCCTCTCAGCCTGGCCCTGCAGCTCCCGGGTATCCCCTGGCCCGCAGTGCAGGAGCAGTGCAGGAGCAGTGCAGGAGCAGTGCATGGCTGGGCAGCATGGCTGGGCAGCATGGCTGGGCAGCATGGGTGCCCTGCCAGGGCTGCAGGGCTGCAGCACACCGGGCTGCGAGTGCACTGCCCTGGGGAGAGCAGACCCCAGTGGTGCAGATGGACAATGAGAAACTGGCTCTGGCAGTTCAAAGATAACTATGGTGTGAATATCAATGAAAGCTTTAGTGCTGCACAGCTCTGTTATTGCAGCTTGGGTCTCCTCTGCTCTCCCCACAGTTCCCTTTCCCCCTGCACTGCTGCCCTCAGACAGCCTGGGCTGTCCAGGACAGGGACAGAGAAGCTGCACAGGTGTCCCAGCCTGGGGCAGGTGGGAATGGCAAAGCTTGGGGGTGCTTGGGGGGTGGGCATGGCCACACCTGACCCAAATGCAGCGACAGGAATTTGCACAGATGAACGGCAAAGCAGAGCTGCCTGGCAGCCCCTGGAGGGGCCAGGGCTGGCTGGTGCCACTCCAGGGGTGTAAAGGACTGAGCACCCACCTTGAAGGTGACCTGGCCCCGTGGTGGGCACGAGGGGCAGCTCCCAGGGCTGCAGCTTTTCCCTGTGCAGCCTTTGTTGTGCTTTTGTCAAGGTTTGATAACCCTCTGTGAATTCTCCGAGGGAGCAGCTGCTCCTCACACCCAGCTCAGCCAGGGCTCAGTGCCTGGTGCTGGGTGTGCTGCTGGGGCAGACCAGCCTCCCTGCTCCGGGCTGCTGCCCCTGGGTGAGCTGAGGGGCATCCATGGAACAGAGCCCCTCCTCTCCCACTCCACCCCCCTTCAATGCCAAATACGTTCTCGTTTCCTACTGAACTGGAGAAACTGAGAAAAACCTCTGAAAATTTTTGTGGCAAAAGATCTCACACCAGCGTGCCCAGAACCTCCTGAGCCCCTGCAGAGGCAGCTCAGGATCTCCCCTGAGGATGGGGGGGCAGGAATGGAGCTGTGGGAGCACACAGCAGCACCTGGGCATGGTGCCCTGGTGTGACCCTGCATGTGCCCCTGCCAGGCAGCCTGCTCCAGGGGCTGGGGACACGGGGGCTCAGAGCACAGCCAGAGGGCAGAGCAGAAATGCAGGAGGTGGCACAAGGGCGACCTTGCCAGCTCTTGGAGCAGGGAGCAGCTGGTGGCCCTGCAGGCAGGGCTGAGCCATGTCCTGGGCTGTGGGGGCTTCCCAGGGGGCTGTGAGAGGTCACAAGGGACCATCCCCAGCCTGTGCCACCTCCCCATGCCAGTCCTGCCCTGTGGCAGGGCCACTGGAGCCATTCCCAGGGGCTCCTGGGTCCCCTCCCCACCTGGGTTACCTGTGCTGGGTCACCCAGGGCCCCCTCCCAGCCTTGTCCTGGGGTCTGGCCCGTGCCATGAGCATCCCCAGGGGTGCTGGCAGCCCGGGCAGGTGTCCCTCTGTCCATCCAGCTCCACGAGCTCTCCTGCTCCCCAGCCCTGCCCTGGTCCCTGCCTGGCTCTGCCCTCGCGCTGTGGGCACAGCAGAGCAGGGACTGTGTGAAATGAGTCACACTGCCCTTTGCCTGCTGACTCCTACTCCCATTCCTCCTCCTGCTTTGATGGGCAAGAGGCTTTTCATCAATTGAAGTGGGGCTCTCTGAGGGCTGGCAGGCTGCGAGGCTGTGGAGAGCGGCTGATAAAGTGCATTTCAGTGCGTGGCTGTGCTGTGTGCCCGGCACATCTCTGAATGTCAGGGGCCGTGGCAGAGCTCTGCATCTCTCTCTCTGCAATGTGGAGTAAAAATGCCTTCAGTGCTCTGGGCTGAAATCCCATCTCCTCCTGCAAGGCCACGTGTGGCTCAGGGCAATCCTCCTCCTGTCTCGGCGGAGATGGGCCATTACTGCAGGGCTTCAGCAAGCCTTCACGGTGAGAAAGAGCACAGCATAAAACCAAAAGGTTAAAAAATAGCCACAGGGTTTAATCTCCTTGTAAAGGTGAGGATCATGTATGTTTTACCTCTGGCTTGCACTTGTTTAAAGATAAGGCTGCCTGGATGAGGGTATAAAGCATGAAAAAGCATTTCTAGGAAACACTGATGTAAAAAGTGATGGCAACGTGTGTAAGTGAGCAAACAATCCAGCACGGCTTATTGCACGGCACGGCTATTAGAAGGAAGAGAAAATGTGGAATAATCTGTGTAATCTGTGAAAAGAATATGACAGATTCTTTCACACGGAAATAATAATAGCAAAATGGCACATTTACATTTTATTTGCAGATTTCTGTATGCGAGATAAATAGGCTGTTGGTGAATTATTGCAGCTATTACATTTAATATGAATCCTTACAATCAATGAAAAGGGAGGACAAAAAGCCACTGCTACAGTGCAGCCAGTCAGAATATGGCTGCAATTTGTGCTGGAAGCCTGAATTCAGACAAGAATTTATTTCCCTGCCCAAGGAGGGTTGATGTTGGTCCAACAGTTGCTGTGGCCAGGGGATCCCTGTGCAGGGGCCTTGGCTCAGGGCAGAGGGAAGAGCCCCAGTGCCTTGTGCACAGCACCTCCAGAACAGCTGTGGAGGGGTCACTGATCCTCCCAAAAATGGGGAAAGGGCTCCTGTGAGCAGCACTGGCACCTCTGCAGCAGGAGCTTGGCCAGCCCTGGTCTGTGCACACCCAAGGGAGGGAGGATGAGCAGGGAGGTTTCACCCTTTGATTTGCTGCAATAGCCTCCAAATACTGCCTGGGACCAGGAGGAGATGAGAGCTGAGAGCAGTCAGGAGACAACCCGAGGTAAGAGCATTGCTCTGCCTGCCAAGGGGTGTGCTCTCAGCAGGCAGGGCTGCAGCAGCCCTGGCTCAGCCCTGTGCCCAGCCCCAGCCTCCTCCATCCCACCCCATCCCATCCCATCCCATCCCATCCCATCCCATCCCATCCCATCCCATCCCATCCCATCCCATCCCATCCCATCCCATCCCATCCCATCCCATCCCATCCCATCCCATCCCATCCCATCCCATCCCATCCCAGCAGGGCAGAGGAAGGATTTCTGGCCCCTGTTTGTGCAAGGACTGGAGGAAGAAGCCGTGCACTCACACCCCAGGTGGGCACATGGAAGTGTTTGCCCCTGTCTGTGGCTGTGAACCTCGGGGTGGGTGATCCTGGCACCTGAGCACAGCTGGGTGACCCTGGCCCCCCTGAGCACAGCTGTGTGTGCCCCTGAGCACAGCTGTGTGCCCCATCTCTGGCTGTACCTCTCCATGTGGGTGACCCTGGCCCCCCTGGACACGGCTGTGTGCCCCTGTTTGTGGCTGTACATCTCAGGGTGGGTGATGTCCCTGCCCCCCTGAGCACAGCTGTGGCCACAGGACTGGCAGCAGCTGAGTGCTGTGGCACAGAGAAGGCTCCAGAGCAATCTCAGCTGCTGATTTAGCGAGTGGCACTCCCAGGTGGGTTGAAGAGGACTTGATGGTGCTTCTGACAAATGCAGAGCTTTGCTTACCTGCCCTGCAGGAAAGTGAAGTGATGGGGAAATGTTTGTTTTACTTTTGCTGCCATTATTTGATTTGCAGTGCCCGAGCTGCGGGGCTGGATTTATGGGAGCAGCAGTGCCAGGGCTGTGCTGCAGCTCTGAGTGCTGGGCACGGGCTGTGCTGCCAGGGAGGGCTGGCACAGCTTTCCTCTGTGCCACCAGCAGGCTGCTGGGGCACTGCTTCTGACACACAAACTGCTGGCATCTCCTGAGACACAATTCTCTGCTGGAGATACAGCCTGCACCATCAGTTCAGTGATTTCCTTGTTTAGGTCTTGTTGTGGAATGTCCTCAACCATGAAATGGCTTTTCCTGGGGGCAGATCTGTGTCCGATTAACGACACCAGTGCTCTCAGTGGGCAGCCAATTAACTGGGAGGGCTTCCCAGGGCTGGGGGGCTCTGGGAGCGTGGGGTCTGCAGGAGGAAGTGCCCTTGGTCAGAGAGCAGCTCAGGCTAACCTCGCTGAGAGTGTGGTGCTGCTCAGGGCAGCCCCCAGGCAGGGCAGGAGCCAGCTCCAGCCCCTCTGCAGCTGGGGACTCCTGGAGCTGCTGCAACACCAGGCTCTGCTGGAACACCAGGCTCTGCTGGAACACCAGGCTCTGCTGGAACACCAGGCCTGCTGGAACACCAGGCTCTGCTGGAACACCAGGCCCTGCTGGAACACCAGGTCCTGCTGGAACACCAGGCTCTGCTGGAACACCAGGCCCTGCTGGAACACCAGGTTCTGCTGGAACACCTGGCACTGCTGGAACACCAGGCTCTGCTGGAACACCAGGCACTGCTGGAACACCTGGCTCTGCTGGAACACCAGGCCCTGCTGGAACACCAGGCTCTGCTGGAACACCAGGCACTGCTGGAACACCAGGTTCTGCTGGAACACCAGGCAGTGCTGGAACACCTGGCTCTGCTGGAACACCTGGCCCTGCTGGAACACCAGGCACTGCTGGAACACCAGGCACTGCTGGAACACCAGGTCCTGCTGGAACACCTGGCTCTGCTGGAACACCAGGCACTGCTGGAACACCAGGCCCTGCTGGAACACCAGGCACTGCTGGAACACCAGGCTCTGCTGGAACACCTGGCACTGCTGGAACACCAGGCACTGCTGGAACACCAGGCACTGCTGGAACACCAGGCCCTGCTGGAACACCAGGCACTGCTGGAACACCAGGCTCTGGGTGGGGAGGACATGGCATGGCAGCAGAGCAGGGGCTGGCAGCACCCACCTCCCTGGGCAGGGCACTGCTGGCAGGGAGTGAGGGACACACAGAGCTCAGTGCAGTGCCAGCTGCGCTGCATCATGGCAGGGAAAGGCCTGGCAGTGCAGCTGTGGGGACATCTCGGCGCCACCAGCCACAGAACCCCTCAGGTCCCCCTGCCACCCTTCCCAGCCCTGGCTGGGGCTGTCCCCTCGCCCAGGGCTGCCTGCAGGTGCCAAAACAGCTCCAGCAGCCAGCAGTTTCTCCTTGGCACCCAGGGCACTGTGCCCTCCACCCTGCTGCACCCCCAGAGCAGCAGAGCTGGAAGTGCCCATGGCTTTGGTCAGGGCTCTGGAGCTGCACCCGGGAGCAGCAGTGACAGGGCTGTGTGAGCATCACCCCAACCCTGCATGGAGCAGGGACAGGGCTGTGTGAGCATCACCCCAAACTTGCACATGGAGCAGGGACACAGGGCTGTGTGAGCATCACCCCAAACCTGCAGGGAGCACCAGGGACCGCCCGGCTTCCACAGCTCCTGGAGAGGGGGTCCAGGGTGCTTTTGTGCCCTCAGCTCCCAGAGAGGCAGATGATGGTGTTGTTGTCCCCTCAGCTCCCAGGCAGGGACACCACGGTGCTGTTGTCCCCCTCAGGTCCCCAACAGGGACACCACGGTGCTGTTGTCCCCTCAGCTCCCAGGCAGGGACACCCTGGTGCTGTTGTCCCCTTCAGGTCCCCAACAGGGACACCACGGTGCTGTTGTCCCCCTCAGGTCCCCAACAGGGACACCACGGTGCTGTTGTCCCCCTCAGGTCCCCAACAGGGACACCACGGTGCTGTTGTCCCCTTCAGGTCCCCAACAGGGACACCACGGTGCTGTTGTCCCGGTGTCCTTGGGCCCGAGGCCGTTCCCAGGGGCTGCTCCCAGAGAAATGCCTGTCAGCAGCGCTGCTGTCACTCGCTGTGTCCCCATGCCCCGTGTGCTCCTAATTGGTTTCACAGGTGCCTCTCACAAAATCACCTGTCAGTGCTCAGGCAGTAAAAATGGGCAGAACTTCTGCAGCTGGAAGGAGCGTGATGGATTGCCAGCTTCCCTTGCTGCTCCCTTCCCCAGCAACTGAGCATTTCCTGGCCATTTACAACAATTATCCTTGCCTGCAGCCTACATTTTCCATGACCTCTGGCTCCTGCCCTGGGATGGAAGAGGCAGAGAGCTTTCATTCTAAAGTGAAATAATCCCTCGGTGTAGCCTTGGCACAGGGGGCTGCTGTGTGTTTGTGTTGGGCAGAGGCTCTGCACCCATCTCCAGTCCCAGCACCAGGATCATCCCTGCCCTCTGTGCTGAGCCCTGCCCTGGCACAGCTGGCATGCTGCTCTGGCAGAGCCCAGGAGGTGGGAGAGGTGGGCAAGCAGGACCTGGCCCTGGGCCAGCCTGGCCACAGACCCCTCCTCAACAGGGGGACAGAGCCACCCTCATCCCTGGGGACAGAGCCACCCTCAACAGGGGGACAGAGACACCCTCATCCCTGGGGACAGACCCATCCTCATCCCTGGGGACAGACCCATCCTCATCCCTGGGGACAGAGCCACCCTGGGGCAGCCTGGGGACAGAGCCACCCTCAACAGGGGGACAGAGACACCCTCATCCCTGGGGACAGAGCCACCCTGGGCCAGCCTGGGGACAGACCCATCCTCAACAGGGGGCACAGACCCTCCTCATCCCTGGGGACAGACCCACCCTGGGGCAACCTGGGGACAGAGCCACCCTCAGCCCTGGGGACAGAGCCACCCTCAGCCCTGGGGACAGCCCCCTCCTCATCCCTGAGTGGCCCCAGGGCTCTGCCAAGGAGCAGGAGCTCCCAGGCTGCAGAGCATTCCCTGCTGCCCCTGGGAACAGCCTCACCTTGTTCTGGGGGTGAGGGCTCCTTTGGGGAAGGCTCCTTTGGTGGGAAACGCTCTCTTGGAAGGGACAAGGGCAGGAAGGAAAAGGAAAGCGAAGTGGGGCTGCAGTTCTGAGCCTTGAGCCTCGGCCAAGGGAAAGGAAAGCCAGGATGAGCATTCCTGGGCTGGTGCTGGCACTCCCACGGAGAGGGGCGGCTCCAGCCGTGCAGAGAGAACGGTGGGGAGAGACCCTCAGTCAGGAGAGTGATGAGGTAATTTCCAGTCAGTGCCACAGGCTGCCAGCACAGCAGCTCTTGCTTCTTTCAAAATCATCAGCAAGACAATTACAGAATTGAACACAACCCTACAAGTGTTCGGGTGACGCTCCAATTGCAAGGAACCAGGATTCTTTATTTGTTTATTTGTTTGGTTTCTTATTTATCACCACACTACCTCTCTCTCCCTTTGAGTCAGGGGAGCCAGATGGCAGCACTTAGAGAAAGTCAACAGCGGCACTTTGGGGAAATAAAGCGTGTTCATTTGAAAATAAATAAATAACCCCTGCAGTCCATTAACCAGAGCTCAAGGCGAGCAGCCTTAATGGTTTTCTTACTTAAAAGGAAAAGGCCATTCTGGAGTCCTGGCAGCTCCTGGGACACACCTGCTGCTGGGGACACACCTGCTGCTGGGGACACCCCGTTGTCACCCCACTTCCCTGCCCCTCAGTGCACCCCCCGGGGGACCTGGGCTCCTGGACAGGGGCTGTGCAGGGGGCCATTGCGGGGCCCCAGCCAGCGCCAGGGGAGATGGTGTGCCCAACACAGAGGGGGAACACAGTGCTGGTCATTCATTAAACAAAAATCAGGGACCTGCATGCACAGGTACATTAACAACTTTCCCATACAGAGTCCACAGAGAGCCCCGAAGAGCTCCATGGACACCAGACTCCTGCAGGCTTGGCCAAGCTGAAAGCTCTGCTCAGAGGGCATTTGATCCCTCTCCTCTCTGGGCACAAAGGGCTTGGTTTGGCAGACAGCACCCTGCTGCAATCCCTCCCTGCTGCTGGGAGCAGATCCTGGCAGGGAGCAAGGAGGAGCTCTGGTGGGCTCAGCTGCTGTGGTTTCTGGAGCAGGGATGGGGATGCTCTCCCTGAGGAGCAGGTGCTGCAGGTGCAGCCCTTCCTGGGTTTCCTGCTCCTCCCTGGGCTCAGCTGCTGTGGTTTCTGGAGCAGGGATGGGGATGTTCTCCCTGAGGAGCAGGTGCAGCCCTCCCTGGGTCTCCTGCTCCTCCCGGGGCTGGCAGCACCCCCAGGATCTCACCAGGCTTTGCACCACGCCCTGCAGACCTGGCTGTCCCTGCTGGACCCTGCTGGTGCCCACGGTGCTGGAGGAGCTGCTGGTGCCTGGCTGGATGGAGCCTTTTCCCAGAGCTGAGGACCAGCCCATGACAGGCAGCACGAGGGGCTGAGCAGGAAAATGAGCACGGAGGTTTCAGGGAGTTAAACTCATTACACTTGAAAATAATACTGCCCATGGTAATACATGTTTTGGAAAAGCCAAATGGTTTGGTTGGAAGGAGACATCAAAAAACTCCAATTTGAAAGCTCAAGTGAAAGGAGTCTTCTCTTTGCATAAAGTTTTTTAGAAATTTTGATTTTTACATTGATGCAGTTCACTCCCCCAGCCTTTATTTTTTGTAGCAGCAATTTCATTCTTTTCAAAGTGGAAGCTGCTGAGTTTGGAGCCCCTGGTGACCCAAGGGCTGCTGCCTTCTCCCAGATGGGCGCTCTGAGGGTGTGTTTGCTGCCAGAGCTGCTGGGGCTGTGTCGTGCTGGGATGGTTCCAGGCACAGCCTGCACCCCTGGGCTCGGGGCAGGGCTGGGGCAGCACAGGGGCAGCAGCACAGACCCATGGATTCACTCTGAGATGTTCTCCTGCACCACATCCTGCCTCAAATTCCTCAGAAACTTCTTCCTCCCATTGCCACTGGATGTGTTTTCTGTTCTGTCCTGTGACTTTTAATGTGTCATTGAACTTGGTTTTATAATGGATATTATGTGGTTTAAAAGTGTAACTGTCTCACATCTTCCTCTGAGCACTTGCACGGATTCTGCTCTTGTTTCTCCTGGGAGGTCTGATTTCCCATGGATCATGTCTCCTCTCATTCTCCTTTATATTCTCATTTTATGCCACTGTGAGAATCGAGTGCTTTTACTGTTAATATGAACCTGTCATTAGACTTTCCCAAGACCGATTAATTAATAACTGAGCTGGCTAAATGGATTAAATGAATTGTGGCACCATCACCCTGCCAAAGCCAGAACTCTCAATGAACTTCACAGGAACTCCAGAGGTGATGATTTTCACTCGTTTGTTTTGCTCCCAGCCATGCCCCAAGTGTGACTGAAGGAAGCAGAGCAGAGCTCCTCAGGAAGGAGAGATTTCCAGGCTGTCAGGGGAGAGCCAAAGGTTCCCAGAAAAAACAGAAAGAAATCCTCTGTGGTGTTGAGCACACCCAGCACAAACCTCCTCTGAGCTCTGCTCCTCCCAAGCCATGATGGGGATTTCCTCACTGAGAACAGCCCAGCTGGCTGTGTGCTGGGCAGGACAGACTGACCCAGCAGGACACACTGACCGGGGGATGGCCACTGTGTGCTGGGCAGGACAGACTGACCCAGCAGGACACACTGACCTGGGGATGGCCACGGTGTGCTGGGCAGGACATACTGACCCAGCAGGACACACTGACCTGGGGATGGCCACGGTGTGCTGGGCAGGACAGACTGACCCAGCAGGACACACTGACCTGGGGATGGCCACGGTGTGCTGGGCAGGGATGGTCAGTGTGTCCTGCAGGGATGGTCAGTGTGTCCTGCAGGGATGGTCAGTGTGTCCTGCAGGGATGGTCAGTGTGTCCTGGTCAGTTATCAGCCTGGTCGGCCTGGTCACCTGGTCAGCCTGGTCAGTTATCAGGGATGGTCAGCTATCAGGGCTGGTCAGCCTGGTCAGCCTGGTCACCTGGTCAGCCTGGTCAGCCTGGTCACCTGGTCAGCCTGGTCAGCCCCCAGGAGAATGACCTCAGTGACCTCGCAGTGCCAGCCTTGGGGCAGCACGGTCCTGCCCAGCCCAGTGTCCTGCAGCTGGCTCCAGCCCACCTTTAACAGCAGCCCCGGGCCTGGCAGGGAGGTGTGCCCTGGAAATCCCACATTTCCCAGCTGTGTCAGTCCCTCTCCTGCAGGATGTCACCCTGTCCTACAGACCTGCAGCTCCCTGGCCCAGCCCCTCAGGGCACAAGGAGGGAGGCTGGCAGCACCTCTGGCACCACAACGCTTTCCAGAGAAGCTCCCTGTTCCTCTGGTTTTGGTTCTCAGCCTGGGCAGGAGTGACAGGCAGCAGCTCAAGGGGTACCTGTGGTATTTTCTGGGGTCCCCATCATTGGAAGGAATGGTGAGTCTGACTCCATGCTCTCAGAAGGCAAATTTATTATTTTATGATCTATATTATATTAAAGATTGCTGTACTAAACTAAACTAAAGAATGCAGCAAGGACACAGACAGAAGGCTGAAAAGAGAACAATGCAAACTCCTGACTCTCTCCAGAGCCTGACACAGCCTGGCCCTGACTGGTCATTGAGTCAAAACAATTCCCACGGAACCAATCAAACACTGACCAGCTGGTGAACAATCTCCAACCACATTCCAAAGCAGCAAACTCAGGAGAAGCAAATGAGATAAGAATTGTTTGCATTTTCTCTGAGGCTCCTCAGCTTCCCAGGAGAGGAAATCCTGGCAAAGGGAATTTTCAGAAGATGTGACAGTGACAGGTAACGGCCTCAGGTTGCACCGGGAGGTTTTGGTTGGACACCAGGGAAAATCTGCCCACGGCAGGGCTGTCAGCCCTGGGCATGTGGCCCTTGGGGACACGGGCTCCTGGTGGCCCTGGCAGTGCTGGGGGTGGCCTTGAAAGGACTTTTCCAACCGAAACATTTCTCTGAATTTGTGATTCAACCCTGCCCACACCACCCCTGCCACTGCCAGCAGCTGTCACCCACACTCTGCTCCTGGGAAACACTGCAGGCACTGAAGACATCCAGCACTTCTCTCATAAAAATATTTCTTCCTCTTCCAAGAGCAAAATTAAAGAAAATCAAGTTTCTGTGAAAACCGCACAAAGAGAAAGATGAAAATCACAGAAATCTCATTAGGAAACACATTAGAAAACAAATCTTACTGAGCCTCATCTGCATTTAACATTTTAAACTTGGTATTTTTAATATGCTTAAGGGCACAGTTCATTTAGATTTAAGGTAAACACTTCGCTAAATATCAAACAATAATAGAATTTTTGTGAAAATATTGGTTTGATGCTGCTTGCAGAGGATGTTTTTTACAGATAGAGGTGCAACCCTTGCTATGCATAATTACTCTGCAGAAAGTTTTAAATTATGAAGCGATTGGCAAAAACGCATCAAGCTAAATAATTATATGTAAAATAAAATTAAAGGAATGAATGGGTCATTATCTCTTCCCAAAGCCTTTCTTTCTCCTCCAGGAATGAACATTTTTGATCTTATCTGCACCCCGGTAGGAATAAAGGGCTCCTGCTGCTGCCCATGACACACTGGGCTTCTGTTCCAGCTCCACAAGGGGCGAGAGGAGATCTGGGAGCGGGTGCAGAGAGACGGGCTGGGTTTAGGGAGTGTGAGTGTGAGCGTGAGTGTGAGTGTGTGCGTGTGCGTGTGCGTGTGCGTGAGTGTGAGTGTGACACACGGCTTCTGTTCCAGCTCCACAAGGGGTGAGAGGAGTTCTGGGAGAGGGTGCAGAGAGATGGGCGGGGTTTAGGGAGGGGGAGTGTGTGAGTGTGAGTGTGAGTCTGTGTGTGAGTGTGTGTGAGTGTGTGTGAGTGTGGGAGTGTGTGTGTGACACACGGCCTCTGTTCCAGCTCCACAAGGGGCCAGGGGAGCTCTGGGAGAGGGTGCAGAGAGACGGGCGGGTTTAGGGAGTGGGAGTGTGGGAGCGTGAGTGTGAGTGTGAGAGTGTGTGTGAGTGTGAGTGTGAGTGTGTGGGAGTGTGTGTGAGTGTGTGTGAGTGTGAGTGTGTGTGTGAGTCTGTATGTGAGTGTGAGTGTGTGTGAGTGTGAGTCTGTGTGTGAGTGTGTGTGTGTGTGTGAGTGTGTGTGGGAGTGTGAGTGTGAGTGTGAGTCGGTGTGTGTGTGTGTGGGAGTGTGAGTGTGAGTCTGTGTGAGAGTGTGTCTGTCTGTCTGTCTGTGTCTGTCTGTGTGTGTGACACTGTATGTGTCTGTGCCTCTCTGTGTGTCTGTGTCTCTGTGTGTGTGTGTGTGTGTGTCTGTGTGTGTGTGTGTGTGTGTGTGACACTGTGTCTGTGTGTGTGTGTCTGTCTGTCTGTGTGTCTGTGTCTGTCTGTGTGTGTGTGTGACACTGTGTCTGTGTGTGTGTGTCTGTCTGTCTGTCTGTCTGTGTCTGTCTGTGTGTGTGACACTGTATGTGTCTGTGCCTCTCTGTGTGTCTGTGTCTCTGTGTGTGTGTGTGTGACACTGTGTCTGTGTGTGTGTGTCTGTCTGTCTGTCTGTCTGTCTGTGTGTGCTGCTCCCCCTGTGAGTGAGCGAGCTCCACTCTCCTGTGGTCACACAGAGCTCCCCATCCCACTCTGCCGTGTTTTGCTGTAAATGGGAGCCAGCTTGTCCCTGCAAGCTGATTCCTTCTCCTGTCCAGCACACAGAGGCAGGGCTGGGGTCACACACAGGGAGGGCTGGGGGGCACACAGGCAGGGCTGGGGTCACACACAGGCAGGGCTGGGGGGTCACACACAGGCAGGGCTGGGGGGTCCACACGGCAGGGCTGGGGGGTCACACAAGGCAAGGGCTGGGGGGTCACACAGGGAGGCTGGGGGGTCACAGGCTGGCGGGGGGGGGTCACACACAGGCAGGGCTGGGGGTCACACACAGGCAGGGCTGGGGGGTCACACACAGGAAGGGCTGCGGGGGGTCACACACAGGGAGGGCTGGGGGAGCACATAGGGAGGGCTGGGGTCACACACAGGCAGGGCTGGGGGGTCACACACAGGCAGGGCTGGGGTCACACACAGGCAGGGCTGGGGGGGTCACACACAGGCAGGGCTGGGGGTCACACACAGGCAGGGCTGGGGGTCACACACAGGGAGGGCTGGGGGGTCACAGGCAGGGCTGGGGGGTCACACACAGAGGTGGGGGCAGCAGGCTGGGGGGGTCACAACAGGCAGGGCTGGGGTCACACAGAGGGCAGGGTGGCGGGGGGTCACACACAGGCAGGGCTGGGGTCACAGACAGGAAGGGCTGCGGGGGTCACACACAGGGAGGGCTGGGGGAGCACATAGGGAGGGCTGGGGGTCACACACAGGCAGGGCTGGGGGGTCACAGGCAGGAGTGGGGGTCACAGGCACGACTGGGGGTCACAAATCCCCCCACACTGGCAGCAGTGGGAAGAGGAGTGAGAGGGAGCTGGGGCAGGACTCTCTCCCTGCACGCTTGGCATCCTCCCTGCCTGGCTCTGCCATTGCCATGCCAGTTTCCAGCCAGGGCAGCGTCAGTGCTGCAGGCAGGGAGCTGCAGAAGTGCTCAAATAACCATCTCAGGAGGGGAGTTTAGGAAATCATCTTGTGCAATTAAAAAAAATAAAAATCTTCTGAGCAGCAATGAAAGCTGCCTGTGGAAAATCAGAGTTTTCTTCCTTTGCCTGCAGAAGAGAAAGCTGGGAGTGCTGGGGCTGGGGTCCCTTGAAGTGACTTGGGTATTGGCCCTGCCCGCAGGGGGACACTGGGCTGGGGACCCCAGGAGTGCCCTCCTGCCCCACTGTCCCCCCTCGCTGTGGTTCCATCCCTGTCCGTCCCAGCAGGGCAGGGCAGGATCCCAGCAGGGATCTCTGGGCTCTTCCAGGGACAGCTGAACAGGTTTGGGTCAGAACCTGCTCTGTTCAGCTCTGTGTGAGTCTTGCTGGCAGGTTTGGGTCAGAACCTGCTCTGACAGGGCTGAGCAGGTACTGTGCTGTGCCCTGCTGGCAGGTTTGGGCCAGAACCTGCTCTGCTGTTCTGTTCCAGCTCTGGGTGAGCCCTGCCAGCTCTGCTGCTCCCTGGAGCTCCTGCAGCCTCCCAGAGCCCTCCCAGGTGCTGCTCCAGCTCCAGCTCCAGCTCCCAGGTCTCGGCAGACCTCCTCTCTCTCTCCTTTCCAGGAGGCTCTGCAGGGCTGGTTCTGTGTCTGGCAGAGCTGGGGGTGCTGCAGGGCTCAGGGGGTGGCTGAGCCGCTCAAGCAGCTTTGCCCCACACACGCTGGGAACCCCGGGGGTCTCTGCTCCCTCCTGCCCTCTTTAGCCCGGGGTCAGGACAAGCCCCGCTGGTGCCACCCCAGGTGCCAGCTGTCCCCATGGCAGCCCCTGTGCTCAGGGCTGTCCCCCATCCCTGCCCAGTGCCCAGCCTGGCCATGGGAGCCTGGCACGGCTGCAGCTGGGAGCTGGGCTGTCCCGAGGGGGGCTGGGGTGCCCTGTGCTCCACCAACCCTGCTCTGACACTGCCTGTCCCCATGGCTCTGTGCCACTGACCCACCCTGCTCTGACACTGCCTGTCCCCCTGGCTCTGTGCCACCCACCCTGCTGTGACACTCTGCCTGTCCCCCTGGCTCTGTGCCACTGACCCTGCTGTGACACTCTGCCTGTCCCCCTGGCTCTGTGCCACTGACCCTGCTCTGACACTCTGCCTGTCCCCCTGGCTCTGTGCCACCCACCCTGCTGTGACACTCTGCCTGTCCCCCTGGCTCTGTGTCACTGTGCTGTGACACTTTGCCTGTCCCCCTGGCTCTGTGCCATCGGCCAGAGCAGCTTCCCAGTGTCCCTTTGGAGCTGGGTGCTCTTGAGTGTTGATCCATCAATGCTCCATCTGTATCTGTAAAATCTGCTCTGGGTACTGCCTGTCCCTGGCTTGCTCACTTGGTGCTTATCTCAGAAAATCCTTCACTTGTGCCATGGAAAAAAAAAACTTTGATATTTATATGAAAATACTTTTGTTTAGAAAACAATTGTGATTTACAGCTCAAACAGGCTTTCTGGATTCCTATTTAAATTTATGACTCCTTTCTAGAAGTGCCTTCTGGGGACATTTCTGTCTCTTTCAGTGCATCTTCATGCTCTGAATACATAATTTAGTACGAGATCCTTCTCAACGATATCCCCCCAGCAGCTGGGGAATTGAAGATGCTTGCAAAGATTTGAGCTTGAAATGTTTAACTGTCATTAATTTGCAGATTACAGTCAGAGAGCTTTGTAGATTGTAATGTGTGATGCAATTACACTCTGCTAATGTAATATATCTAATTTTTTGAATAGATGATTTGTTTTCATGTTTCCAATGCTCAAAGAGAAAGAGATTTATGATCCAAAATGCCAGCTCAGGTGGGATAATTTACTGCTATGGTTACAGTGGGAAGTACAGACGTTCCTGTTTGCTGGATTTCACTTGGTCAAGCGGCGAGGACGGGTGGCTGTGCTCTGTGTTAGCCGGGTATTTTATCTCCAGGAGGTCAGTCCTGCCTCTGCTTGCAGGAACACTGCAATGCCACAGACTGGATTGCCTTGGGAAGGACCTTAAAGGCATTCAGTGCCAGCCTCTGCCCAAGCACACACTGCACACACTGCACACACTGCCGTTCAGTGCCAGCCTCTGCCCAGGCACTCACTGCACACACTGCCATTCAGTGCCAGCCTCTGCCCAGGCACTCACTGCACACACTGCCATTCAGTGCCAGCCTCTGCCCAGGCACTCACTGCCATTCAGTGCCAGCCTCTGCCCAAGCACACACTGCACACACTGCCATTCCGTGCCAGCCCCTGCCCAGGCACACACTGCACACACTGTCATTCAGTGCCAGCCTCTGCCCAGGCACACACTGCACACACTGCCATTCAGTGCCAGCTCTGCCCAGGCACACACTGCACACACTGCACACACTGCACACACTGCACTCACTGCCATTCAGTGCCAGCCCCTGCCGAGGCACACACTGCACACACTGCACACACTGCACACACTGCCATTCAGTGCCAGCTCTGCCCAGGCACACACTGCACACACTGCACACACTGCACACACTGCACTCACTGCCATTCAGTGCCAGCCCCTGCCGAGGCACACACTGCACACACTGCACACACTGCACACACTGCCATTCAGTGCCAGCTCTGCCCAGGCACACACTGCACACACTGCCATTCAGTGCCAGCCTCTGCCCAGCACACACTGCACACACTGCCATTCCGTGCCAGCCTCTGCCCAGGCACACACTGCACACACTGCCATTCAGTGCCAGCCTCTGCCCAGGCACTCACTGCACACACTGCCATTCAGTGCCAGCCTCTGCCCAGGCACTCACTGCACACACTGCCATTCAGTGCCAGCCTCTGCCCAGGCACTCACTGCCATTCAGTGCCAGCCCCTGCCCAGGCACACACTGCCATTCAGTGCCAGCCCCTGCCCAGGCACTCACTGCACACACTGCCATTCAGTGCCAGCCTCTGCCCAGGCACTCACTGCCATTCCGTGCCAGCCCCTGCCCAGGCACTCACTGCATCAGCCTCTGCTACACACCCAGATGCTGTCTCTCTCCTTAACTCACATAAACCCATGCAGAACAATCTCCTGAACGCCTGGTATTTAACAGCTGCTCTCCCAGCCCTGCCCTGTGGCTGCACTGAGAGCTCACGGTGCAGCCCGTGCTGCCAGGGACCCCCAGGCCATTCCCGGGGTCTGTGGCTCCTGCCAGGGTGGAGCAGGGGTTTCTCACCCACCTGAGCACAGCCTGCAGGAGGAATCCCGCCTCAGCTCGGAGGGATCCGAGCCCTGTCCCCGGGCACTGGCTCAGGCAGGACAAAGGCTGGGCTGGGAAGGGTCACACTAACGGTGCCCGTGATGGGAGCATGCCAGGAGCCCTCCTGGAACCCTCCCCAGGACACATGGCGTGCCATTAGAGCAGCCCCAGGGCTGGGAAGGCAGAAATGCAGCATTTCTGCGGGCTGTGACCCTAGAGCACGTCCATCCTCTGGCAGAGGGTGCCCTGCACTGGCGGTGGCTGTGCAGAGGGGATGGGGGCAGCTGCGTTCCCAGGGGCACAGGCACCTTCCAGGGCCTCAGGGGGCTCAGCCCTTTCTCTCCTCATGAGACTCCTGGCACTGCTGGGTGCAGACTCAGCTCCGTGTTAGGCACTCAGCCTACCTCATTTGCATAAATGCAGAGATAATTCAATAAATGCCGTCACAACCTCAGAAACACTTGTTGAGCTTTAACTGCATAGAAAACTAGTTTCATCTGCTGTTCATTGCACTAAAGGTTCCAGCAGTGTATTTATTTTTAGTGGAAGGAATTAACTTTGTAATTATTAGCCCTGGGTTCTTTGGGAATCCCAGACTAGATCACCTTCTCTGTTTGTGCCTTTTAGCATCACTGTGTGACAGTTCTGGGCTCTGTCATTGTTCCTATAAAATCTGCTCTGACACCGTGCAGGGAATCAGTCCGCTCTTAGAAAAGGGTTAATTGCTCTGTTCCTTTAATTGGTGATAAAATGGGTTAATTGCTCTGTTCCTTTAATTGGTGATAAAATGGGTTAATTGCTCTGTTCATTTAATTGGTGTTAAAAAGGGTTAATTTCTCTGTTTGTTTAATCCACTGTTAGAAAAGGGTTAATTACTCTGTTAAATCCACTGTTAAAAAGGGTTAATTGCTCTGTTTGTTTTATTGGTGCTTAAAAGGGTTAATTGCTCTGTTTGTTTAATCTGCTGTTAAAAAGGGTTAATTACTCTGTTTAATCCACTGCTAGAAAAGGGTTAATTACTCTGTTCGTTTAATTGGTATTAAAAAGGGTTAATTACTCTGTTAAATCCACTGTTAGAAAACGGTTAATTGCTGTTTGTTTAATCCACTGTTAGAGAAGAGTTAATTACTCTGTTCCTTTAATTGGTGTTAAAAAGGGTTAATTACTCTGTTCGTTTAATTTGTGTTAAAAAGGGTTAATTGCTGTTTGTTTAATCCACTGCTAGAAAAGGGTTAATTGCTGTTTGTTTAATCCACTGTTAGAGAAGGGTTAATTTCTCTGTTTGTTTAATTTGTGTTAAAAAGGGTTAATTACTCTGTTTGTCCCTCCCCGAGGCTGCCGGGGGGGATTCCCTGGCTCCAGGGCTGGGGTGGCGCTGCAGCTGTGACATTCCTCTGCATGTCCTTGTCCCCCGGTGACCCGGCCTCCAGAGCTGGATTTACACTTCAGGAGAGCTGGTTTTGTCCTGGAGCTGGCACTGGGATGGTGTCCCTGGGATGGTGTCACAGGGATGGTGTCCCTGGTCCCTCTGGGGGAAGAACCTTTCCTGAGCTCCAGCCTGACCCTCCCTGGCACAGGCCCAGGCTATTTGGGGCAGGAGTTTTCAGACAGGAGCTCAGGGGGAGGGCCAATTGCTCCCTGCCAGGTGTGCCAGGGGCTGGGCTGTGCCCTGTGCCCTTGGCAGTGTCCCTGGGGCTGTGCCCTGTGCCCTGTCAGTGTCCCTGGGGCTGGGCTGTGCCCGGTGCCCTTGGCAGTGTCCCTGGGGCTGTGCCCTGTGCCCTTGGCAGTGTCCCTGGGGCTGTGCCCTGTGCCCTGTCAGTGTCCCTGGGGCTGGGCTGTGCCCTTGGCAGTGTCCCTGGTGCTGTGCCCTATGCCCTTGGCAGTGTCCCTGGGGCTGTGCCCTGTGCCCTTGGCAGTGTCCCTGGGGCTGGGCTGTGCCCTGTGCCCTGTCAGTGTCCCTGGGGCTGTGCCCTGTGCCCTTGGCAGTGTCCCTGGGGCTGGGCTGTGCCCTGTGCCCTTGGCAGTGTCCCTGGGGCTGGGCTGTGCCCTGTGCCCTTGGCAGTGTCCCTGGGGCTGGGCTGTGCCCAGCAGGCAGCACAGCTCCACAGCTGAGCAAGGGCCAGTTACCACGAGTCACTGCTGTTATTGTCATTGTCACCCTGTGTGTGGCACTGAGCCTGGCAGAGCAATCGCCTTCCTCAGTAATCAGCTCAGACCCAATTCTCTGGGATCAGGGCACCTGGGAGATTGTCTTTGCCCTTCACACAGCCTTGCCAACTTCACTGTGGCTGTGGGAGTCCATTGTTAATGATAACTAATAACAGTTAAATAGAATTGGCTAAATATTTTATACAACCACACCTAAATATTATCAATCAGTATTTTAACAGCAAACAATACTTTCAATGTATTCACTGCTCCTGCTGACCACCTCAAACCTGAAAGCTGATTTTTCCTTATGTGAGTTTCACCATTCCCTGTTCCAGCAGAAGGAACCACACTGCTGGGGAAGTGCTTCCACTCCCTCACTGGTTTGTTATGTGCTGTGGTTTCCACGAAGCAGCCTGGGAGGCAAACCCCAGCACTGGGTGTTGAATCTGGAGGCTGTGAGAACAAACAGCCCCTGGCACTGGGGCACACTCCTTACCCTCCACACCACAGTGGTGTTTACATCACAACACATCCTGCAGTGAAAAGTCTTCATCTGCTTGGTCAGAGGTCATTAGCAATCAGTATTATTTTTTATATTATCTTCTTTTCTCATCCCTATTTAGCAGAGGAGCTGTTTCTGAGGATCACAGGAGTTCCTGAGGATTTTCCAGGATGAAGCCAGCCAGACCAGGGCACAGGAGCCGTTTGCAGAGTGCAGAGAGAGGGGGGCACTGCCCAGGCAGGGGGGCTGCAGGGTCCTCCCTGCCCAAGCCTGCACTGCACACTAACAGCATTTCAAATAAGGAGAGACTGAAATAAAAATGAGCGGTCCAATGAGAACAGGTTAGGAAATAGAATTTTCATACAGATTCTTTGTTTTGTGGCAGAATTTTGAAGTCTGTTAGAAGGTTTGTTTTTGTGGCAGAACCTGAGGTACCCCCCTGCTGCTTTCCCTGGATCTGAGTCGGGCCCAGGCAGAGGACAAAAGGCCAGCTCCTGTTTCCCCCAGATCACACGCTTCGTTTAGTTTTTTTCTTCTCTCATCTGCTAAATATTTTTTCTTCTCCCTCTCCACCTGCCTTTTTCTTCCTTTCCCCTCCTCCTTCTCCCTGTTGGGTGAGAGGCTCTGCTGCTCTCTGCCTTCCCCGGGGTGGTATCCAGGCTGGGAGCAGACCTGGGAGCAGCACAGAGCCCCTGGAGCTGTTTGCTCCTGGCAGAGCTCTCCCACCCAGCTCGGGCAGTGACAGCTCTGGCATCCACTGTCCCTGCCTGCCCTCCCCTCCCAGGAGCCTCCTGCAATAGGTGATGTGCATAAATTCTGCTGAGGCTGCAGGAATCTCACCTGGTGAAAATCCTGGCACGCCAAAGGAGGGTTTGGGAAATTCCTCTGATGAGATTACAGCGAGATGCACCAAAACTCCAGCCTGAATATTGGTCTCCAGAAATGCTGACTCCAGGGGATTATTGTCTGGCCAAAGCCCAGCAATATGCATTCACTGTGCATCATCCATGAGGTAAATCTGTGTCTCCCAGAATGTGTATTGCAGGAGATTTTCCTCCGACAAAGTGAATTGTTTACCAGTTTTGGGGAAACTCTCAGCAAGAAAGGAAAACTGCATGAAAATGCTGAAAGGATAAGATCAACAATAAGAAAGCAAGAAACCTTCCCCAGCAACCCTCGGAGCTTGGAAATGTATAAAAGGACTTTGTGAGAGCTGGTGATGCACAGAGGAGAGGAGCCAGAGTGCCCCCTGTCTCACCCGACACTGTCAGCCTGGGTCAGCCCCATCTGACCTTTGCTTGTGGCCTTTTCACAATTACATTTGAATTGTGGAATAAATTCTCCTTCTTAATCAATTTGGCTAATTCATTTACAACACTCCTCCTCAGGATCTGTGAGGACACCCCAGGAGTGCCAGCAGCAGCCCTGCCAGCCGTGTCACTGTGCTCCCCAGCCCTGGCTGGCCATGCAGGGCTGTGTGCAGGTCACCCCTCACACCCCTGTGCAGCCAGAGAGCCTCTGGGGCACAGCCCAGGGACTGCTCAGAGCAATGGCCAGACACACTCCAGCTGTCCCAGCTGTTCCAGCTGCTGTGCTGCTGCCCCAGACACCCTCCAGCTGTCCCAGCTGTTCCAGCTGCTGTGCTGCTGCCCCAGACACACTCCAGCTGTCCCAGCTGTTCCAGCTGCTGTGCTGCTGCCCCAGACACACTCCAGCTGTCCCAGCTGTTCCAGCTGCTGTGCTGCTGCCCAGAAGGCACACTCACATCTAGAGTCACTGGTCTGCAGTGCCTGGGGGCTGCACAGAGCCTCCAGGCTCCCTCATCCAGCTGTGCCCTCCCTCCGTGCCCATCCAGCTGTGGATCCTGCTGCTCCTGCCAGCACCTTCTAGCCCTGATTTTGGCCCGTTTTCTCCCCCTCCTGCCTTGCCCATGATCTCCTGCCTGCTGGCAGCCTGAGGAAGCTCCAGCCTGGGCTGTGCAGCAGCATTTCCCCTCCTCTTGTGAAAAATGCCAATCACTTGTTTTTAAAATTTTAATAGCAATAAAATGGTTATAAAAATATTAATACAATTAGAGTAATACTAATTTTGACAATTTGGATTAGGACAATCAGAGACAATAGAAACAAAGAGTTATGGACAGTCTGGGTTCCTCTTTCTGGGCAAAATGAGCCCAAAAAGGCCCCAGGTGCACAGAGGATTAACCCTTAACAGCCACAGCCTGTTGCACATTCCCACAGCTCATCCCTGGTGCATCAATTCCATTCCCACCCAGGATTCTGGCTGGGCAGGGGCAGCTCCTTCCTCTGGATCCTGGCGGCGTCTCCAGGGCTGAGCAGGCAGGAAGAAGTTCCTTTGTCCTGAGAAGGGAGCAATGAATTCTCTTTCTCTGACAGATTCAGGGCTCCTGTGGCTGCTCTCTGGGTGAGTCCTTTCTCTAGGAAAAGTCTCTCACACAGCACAGTTTCTATTTTAACATTTTGTTATAACCTAAAACTGTATTTAACACGCTCCTTAAGAGAATTAGCACAGCATCACTTTCTAACACAACTCATATCGTATTCATGGGAATATTTGCCAAAAGCCAACCATAAAATACACATTTTTCACACTCTCCTGCCCCAGAGAAGCCATGGCACAGACACACTCCAGATCCACCTGGGCAGTGCCCTTCCCTCAGCACCTGGCACGGGGACTGTGCTGTGAGACAGAGACCATGGCAGAGGTGAGAGGTGGGGTGACAGTGCTGTGCCTGTCCCTGGGGGGCTCTGGCTGTTCCTGAGGGGCTCTGCCCTTCAGAGAGCCCCAAAGCCCCACAACCCCACAGTCCCACAGCCCCAGCACACCAGCCCCTCTGCCATGGCTCTCCAGCTGAGAGCCTCTCCCAGCTCAGAGCAGACACCTTCATCGTGTAAATATTTCCCCAAATGATCCTAAGAAGAGCCCCAGGGTCTCCTGGAGCTGTGCCTGACTGCAGAGCTGGGGCTGCCCAGCCCTGCCTGGACCCCTCTGAGGAGCAGCCAGCGTGGGAGCTCAGGCCTCTGCACACTCCTACTGAGGGCCTATTTTTGTACCTCTGATTGCAGCCATCAATGGAAATAGCACTGATAGCACTCATTGGGAAACTGGGAACATGCACGTGAAAATGAATACAAAATAAGTTTGTTAATATCAGTGTTATTACAATGAATACTTAATTAACTCATCATAGCAGCACGCTGGCAGGGAAGTGTTCTCACTGATGAGAAAGTGCTAAATCTCCAAATGAACACCTACAGACACATGTATGACAGCACAGCAATAAACAAGGAATCAATTGTCTGCCATTTATAAAAAGGAACTCTTTCAAATAAGAAAAAGTAAAAAAAGCAGCTATTTTTTTTCGCTGTCTCTGAGCAATGCAATCTAGTGGAAGGTGTCCCTGCCCGTGCAGGGGGTTCAGTGAGATAGCTTTTAGGGCCATTTTCAACCCACACCAGTCTGTGATCCTATGGTTTTAGATTTTTTTCTGATACCATCACATCACCAGCCAAAACCTTGAGAAATTTTGGCACAAGAGAAGGAAACAGGGCCCTTCCAAATATTCAACTTGTGCTGCATTTTCATCTGGGCACTATATTTCCATTACCAGCAACACCCCTCCAATGGACATTTTAATCAAATACCTTACAGGGCTGCACACGTTCCTTGCTGGGACCCACAGGAGATGTCTCATCCCCAGGAACCACTCCCAGCCCCAAATGTCCCTGCTGTGCTCCCTGGACAGGGCAGGGTGTGCTGCTGGGGGGTGCCAGGGCAGGAAGGGTCCATGCAGGGCAGGCTGTGCTTATCCAGGGCAGGAAGGGTCCATGCAGGGCAGGCTGTGCTCATCCAGGGCAGGAAGGGTCCATGCAGGGCAGGCTGTGCTCATCCAGGGCAGGAAGGGTCCATGCAGGGCTGGGTGTGCTCATCCAGGGCAGGAAGGGTCCATGCAGGGCAGGGTGTGCTCTGCTGGGTGCCCAGGGCAGGGTGTGCTCTGCTGGGTGCCCATGGCAGGGTGTGCTCTGCTGGGTGCCCATGGCAGGGTGTGCTCTGCTGGGTGCCCAGGGCAGGGTGTGCTCTGCTGGGTGCCCATGGCAGGGTGTGCTCTGCTGTGTGCCCAGAGCAGGGTGTGCTCTGCTGGGTGCCCAGGGCAGGGTGTGCTCTGCTGTGTGCCCAGAGCAGGGTGTGCTCTGCTGGGTGCCCAGAGCACGGTGTGCTCTGCTGGGTGCCCAGGGCAGGGTGTGCTCTGCTGGGTGCCCAGAGCACGGTGTGCTCTGCTGGGTGCCCAGAGCAGGGTGTGCTCTGCTGGGTGCCCAGAGCAGGGTGTGCTCTGCTGGGTGTGCTCTGCTGGGTGCCCAGGGCAAGGTGTGCTCTGCTGGGTGCCCATGGCAGGGTGTGCTCTGCTGGGTGCCCAGGGCAGGGTGTGCTCTGCTGGGTGCCCAGGGCAGGGTGTGCTCTGCTGGGTTCCTGGGCAGGGTGTGCTCTGCTGGGTGCCCAGGGCAGGGTGGGCTCTGCTGGGTGCCCAGGGCAGGGTGTGCTCTGCTGGGTGCCCAGGGCAGGGTGTACTCTGCTGGGTGCCCAGGGCAGGGTGTGCTCTGCTGGGTTCCTGGGCAGGGTGTACTCTGCTGGGTGCCCAGAGCAGGGTGTGCTCTGCTGGGTGCCCAGGGCAGGGTGTGCTCTGCTGGGTGCCCATGGCAGGGTGTGCTCTGCTGGGTTCCTGGGCAGGGTGTGCTCTGCTGGGTGCCCAGGGCAGGGTGGGCTCTGCTGGGTGCCCAGGGCAGGGTGTGCTCTGCTGGGTGCCCAGGGCAGGGTGTACTCTGCTGGGTGCCCAGGGCAGGGTGTGCTCTGCTGGGTTCCTGGGCAGGGTGTACTCTGCTGGGTGCCCAGAGCAGGGTGTGCTCTGCTGGGTGCCCAGGGCAGGGTGTGCTCTGCTGGGTGCCCAGGGCAAGGTGTGCTCTGCTGGGTGCCCAGGGCAGGGTGTGCTCTGCTGGGTTCCAGGGCAGGGTGTGCTGCTGCTGCTGGGTTCCTGGGCAGGAAGCTGAGGAGCTGGGCTGTGTGCCCAGCTTGGTGCAGGTCTGTCAGCAGTGGGGACAGGTCTCCCTGTGGGTTTCTGCCTGCCAGTCAAGCAAAGGAGGGATAACTTCACATCCCTCCCACTGCCCAGAGCTCCTGTTTTGCTCAGAGAAGAAGATGGAGCAGCAGAAGGGGTTATTAAAGGGCTGCTCCCCCTGCCTGCCTGCCCTCCCGTGCACCATCCTCTCTCTGGGCCCAGTCTGACCTTTCCTGGTGTGTGAGTAATCCCCCACTGGGGCCAGAGTTCCCAGGTTTGATTTTCCTGGGCAGCCAGCTCCTGCTGCTCGCAGCCTCTGCAGCACAGCTCCTCACATGTGTACATCAGATCCACGGGAGCATCTCCTGGTGACTGACTCTGTAATTTGTCTGTTTTCTCCTAGGGAAAAAAACACTTTACAGATTAACAATCAAGCTAACAGCTTCTGTTGTGGCTATGAAAGAACATTCCCCCGGTGGCACACTCAGCCCTGCAGTTCTGTGCCCGTGTGCTGGCAGACAGGCAGGGCAGGCTTGGATGTGGACGTGCTTCGATGTGTCTGAAATCAAACTTATTGCTCCTGAGAGAAAAGAAAATGTATTTTTCCCTGTGCCAGATCAGAACCAAAGGCTTGTGTCCCTCTAGGTCTTGTGGATGAAGCAGGCCTTTATTTTCAGCCCGTTTTACTTTTGTGATGTGGCATTTTGGGAGCCTAGGGCAGCGTGGGCTGGGCTGGGCTGGGCTGGTGGGGGAGGGTCCCTGAGGTGTGCTGGGGGCTATGGGGAGGGTCCCTCAAGTGTGCTGGGGGCTGTGGGGAGGGTCCCTCAAGTGTGCTGGGGGCTGTGGGCAGAGCCCAGAGCAGGAGCTTGGAGCCTCCCAGCCAGAGCTCTGCTGTGCAGGGACTCCTGTCTGCCTGTCCTGGCTGGGTGGCAGTCCCACAGAAATGCCAACAAGCTCCTGTCTTGGCAGAGCTGGCAGTGTGACACCCTCCTGTCCCCTCCATGGCAGAGCTGGCACTGTGACACCCTCCTGTCCCCTCCATGGCAGAGCTGGCACTGTGACACCCTCCTGCCCCTTCATGCGCAGAGCTGACACTGTGACACCTTCCTGCACCCTCCATGGCAGAGCTGGCACTGTGACACCCTCCTGCCCCCTCCATGGCAGAGCTGGCACTGTGACACCCTCCTGCCCCCTCCATGGCAGAGCTGGCACTGTGACACCCTCCTGCCCCCCATGCCCTGCAGCCCTGGCAGAGCTGGCACTGTGACACCCTCCTGCCCCTCCATGCCCTGCAGTGTCCCTGTGGGCAGGAACAGGGCATGAGGGGGCAGGGCATGGCAGCTACTGCTGCCCCACCAGCTCTGCAGGGAAGTGTGACCTGGGCAACCCCTGGCAAAGCAGCTTTAGCCAGCCTGGGAGCTCCTGCCCTTCCAAACACCACTGCTGGGAGGCAGCTGGCAAGAGCCTCTCTCGGGGCTCAAAGCTCTTCCCTCTGCTCTCCCCTGAGCCCCAGCCATGCCCCTCAACCCCTTCTCTGCACCTCCCACTGTCCCAGGCTGCTCCAGCCCCAGTGTCCAGCCTAGCCTAGGGCACTCAGGGATCCAGGGGCAGCCCCAGCTGCTCTGGGCAGGGCTGCCCACCCAGTGCCAGGGCTGTGCCAGGGCTGCCCACCCTACCAGGGAACAGTTCTTCCCTGTAGCCAATTTCAATCTGCCCTCTTCCAGCTCAAACCTGTTAAAATCCATCCCTCTGGTGTCTCTCTTTCCCCAGAAGGAGCAGATACCCTGAGCCATCAGGGCACTGGAGGCCCTGCACCTCATTGCTGGCTCTTGGGCCAGGCTTGGTGCTGCAGCCTTTATCCTGAAGCCATCCTCACTTCCCTCAGCGTGGAGTACTCCAGAGTGCTTTTAGAAAGCTAAACAATCTGATGGAAAGTCTTTCCAGGCATTTTTCAGACTGCTTTTTTGTTCCTTCAGTGCTGACACATCTCCAGAGGCTGTGTCTAGACCATTTAGTGTCTCTGCACATGCTCACGGATGTGGGGCTGTGTCAGCCTCCAGAAAGCCTGGAAACATCGCTTCCCTACAGCTCCCAAACCTGCCACTGCCACAGCCACACCTGCCACCTGAGCTGCTGCTGGCCCAGAGACCCTGGAGCTCTCTGCACCCTTCTGCAGTCCCCTGCACCTGGGTAAATGTGGGTCCTGCCCCATGGCATGAGGGCAGGGCTGGGCTTGCCACGGTCCCTGAGCTTAAAGGGAAGTTCCTGTGTCCCTGCCCACAGAAATGCCGTGAGAGGAATGAAAGGCCACATCAGCAGCACCACAGAGAAAACACCTCAAAGAGACAGACTGATCTCAGTGCAGGTGGATGCGTGCTTTCCACACACGTGCCCAGAGGCACAGCCTTGCCAGTCCCAGTTTGCCACTGCATCTTTTCCAGGACAGGCCACCCAGCGCTCTGCTCGAGGCCTCTCCTTGATCACCCTGCCAGGCAGTGCCAGGCAGTGCCAGGCAGTGCCAGGCTGCCTCGTGCCTGAGTGAGCCCATTCTGGAAGGCAGGGTGGTGCCAGGCAGTGCCAGGCTGCCTTGTGCCCGAGTGAGCCCATTTCAGAAGGCAGGATGGTGCCAGGCAGTGCCCACACAGCACCCTGTCCCCAGCCCTGTGTGCAGAGTGGCTGGAGGCCAGGAGCTGCTGAGGGGATCCAGAAGCCAGAGCTCCGTGCCTTGCCCTGGCCACAGAGGGTCCTTCCCCCTCCCCTTCCTTCCCAAAGGGATTTGCTGATTTTCCCAGGGGCTGCAGGTGCCAGTGTGCTCCTGGCTGGTGAAGGGCTGTGCTCCTGGAGGGCTGGGGGAGGACCAGGAGGAGTTTATGGACCCTGAGCACCTTGTGCTGGTAACACACCTGCTTTTACCTTCTCTCTGTGTTTTCCCTTTCTGGTCCCTTCCAGGAGGGGCAGAAGCTCTCATGTCTGATCCCTGCCCTGTCCATGGGGCCAGGCACGGATATTCCTGGGAGTGCAGCCCCTGCCTGAGCCTGGCAGGGTGTCAGGATGCCCCAGGCAATGGACTGGAGGAGAAATGTGTGACCCTGGTACCCTCTGGGTGATCGGCTGTGTCTGCTCCTCCCAGCTCCCAGCATTAATGCAGCCAGAGGGGGCTGGACAGGCTGTGGGGAGGAGGGGGAGAGCTGGAGAGAGCCAACCTCGGGTTTGTGTCATGCTTTGTGTCATCCTTCAGGACTGACCTCCCTGCCTGGGAGCGTCCTAGAGCTGGAGAAAGCCAACTTGGGGCCCAGCCTTTGTCCCATCCTTTGGCATCACTGAAGGAGCACCAAGCAGTCCAATGTTCCTCCTCACAGAGGAGCACCATCCATCGCTAGTTGAAAGCTGTGCACAAGTCATGAATGGGACAGCACTGCTGGGAACGTGCCCTGAGCTGTTGGATTTTCCAGCACCAGTCTCACTCCATGGCTGTGACCATGGGAAGGTGCCAGCAGCACATCCCAGGCAGCAGACCCAGAACTCGATGTTCCAGCTCACTTCAGGAGTGTTTTGCCCAATCCCACCAAGCCAAAGCCACTGACAGCAGTTCCACCCAACCCCTGCGAGCACAGGTACCTTTGGTTAAACAATGCTGGCTCATTTCAAACCCAGCACTGCTTGTGAGCCTCAAACACAGCACACAGAGCTCCAGTATTGACCTCAGAACCCCCTGATATCTCACCAGATAAACTTTTCTGCTGCTCAGGGAGTTACTCCAGACAAGTATTAATGCACAGACCATTGTTCTGTTTGTCCTTTTCTACTTTTTACATAATTTCTCTGCTGACCAATCTCATGGCTGCTGCTCAGCTCCAGTCTCAGCTCTGCTGTCTCTGAGGCCTTCTGCAGCTTTCCCAAACCCTCTGATTTATAGATTCCCACACTTCAGAACTCACCTCCGTGCCTGGAGTGTCCAAGGGCAGGGTTCTGTGGCTGTGGGGAGGGGTGGATTCCTGCCCCAGAGCTCAGGAGAAGGGGCAGGAGCTGCCCTCCAGCTGCCCCAGGCACGGGAGGGTTCCCTGCAGGGAGGTGCCTGCCCAAGGGGCTCCAGGGACGGGGTGGCCCCTGCTCCATGGGTTCCCTGCCTCGGGAGCAGTCCAGGCTTGGCAGGGCTGGCCAAAGGACCCACCGTGTGCACATGGGGGCTGGAGTCTCCAGCAGCCAGAGGTTTTCCCTGGCAGGGAGCTCAGATTATTAAACCTCAGCCAGTATTCGCTGTGCTCCCTTCCTTTCATCAACTCTCTTCTCCAATATTGCGTTTCCTGCTCTTTTGGGAAAGCAGTGCACTGTTTAATAAGAAGAAGGGGTTGCTTTGGTACACCCGAGAATTGATGATTGACTCAGCCTTTTTTAATAACTCAGCTGCAAGATGAGCCCTGAGCGCCCACAGCACCCAGAGAATGCCCTGGAGGAGAAAAGAGAGCTGCAAGGTTCTGCTGCTGGGGCTGAGGCTCCTCCCAAGGCAGCTGGGAACAAACCCACCCGTCTGTCCTGAGAAAAGGTGGTGGTTCCACCTGGGAATCGGCTCACGTACTGACCCAGGGCCACAGCAGGGAGCAGAGGGAGGGCAGTGGGCAAAACCCAGCCCAGAGCAGAGGAGATGAAGGGGGACCCCAGGGATGCCTTTCTGTGTGTAGTGACTCCATCACGAGGTGTTGGAGGCTGGCACTTCCAGGGCCAGCAGATCTGCTCTGAGAGCTGCTTTGCAGTGGGGCTGAGCTTGGGTCCGTGTGAGCTCCGCCAGCCCCCGAGCTCAGGGCAGTGTGAGCTCTGCCAGCCCCCGAGCTCAGGGCTGTGTGGGCGCTGCCAGTCCCCAGCTCAGGGCCGTGTGAGCTCTGCCAGTCCCCAGCTCAGGGCTGTGTGAGCTCTGCCAGTCCCCAGCTCAGGGCTGTGTGGGCTCTGCCAGGCCCCGAGCTCAGGGCTGTGTGAGCTCTGCCAGGCCCCGAGCTCAGGGCTGTGTGGGCTCTGCCAGTCCCCAGCTCAGGGCCGTGTGAGCTCTGCCAGTCCCCAGCTCAGGGCTGTGTGAGCTCCGCCAGGCCCCGAGCTCAGGGCTGTGTGAGCTCTGCCAGTCCCCAGCTCAGGGCTGTGTGAGCTCTGCCAGTCCCCAGCTCAGGGCAGTGTGAGCTCTGCCAGGCCCCGAGCTCAGGGCTGTGTGGGCGCTGCCAGGCCCCGAGCTCAGGGCTGTGTGAGCTCTGCCAGGCCCCGAGCTCAGGGCAGTGTGAGCTCTGCCAGTCCCCAGCTCAGGGCTGTGTGAGCTCTGCCAGGCCCCGAGCTCAGGGCTGTGTGAGCTCTGCCAGTCCCCGAGCTCAGGGCTGTGGGGTCTGCCAGGCCCGAGTCAGGGCAGTGTGGGCTCTGCCAGGCCCCGAGCTCAGGGCTGTGTGAGCTCTGCCAGTCCCCAGCTCAGGGCTGTGTGAGCTCTGCCAGGCCCCGAGCTCAGGGCTGTGTGAGCTCCGCCAGGCCCCAGCTCAGGGCTGTGTGAGCTCTGCCAGGCCCCGAGCTCAGGGCAGTGTGAGCTCTGCCAGGCCCCAGCTCAGGGCAGTGTGAGCTCCGCCAGGCCCCGAGCTCAGGGCTGTGTGAGCTCTGCAGTCCCGTCAGGGCAGTGTGAGCGCCGGCCCAGCTCAGGGCTGTGTGAGCTCCGCCAGGCCCCGAGCTCAGGGCCGCTTGTGGAGCTATGAAAGTACCCAGATAGGGCGTCTGCCAGGCCCCGAGCTCAGGGCTGTGTGAGCTCTGCCAGCCCCGAGCTCAGGCTGTGTGAGCCTGCCAGTCCCAGTCAGGGCGTGTGGCTCGCCGGCCCGAGATCAGGGCTGTGTGAGCTCTGCCAGGCCTCCCGCGACTCAGGGCGGTGTGGTGCGCCTGGCAGGCCACCGAGCTCAGGGCTGGTGAGCTTGCCAGGCCCGAGTAGGGCTGGTGGCTCCCAGGCCCCGAGCTCAGGGCTGGTGGGCCTGCAGGCCCAGCTCAGGGCTGTGTGAGCTCTGCCAGGCCCCGAGCTCAGGGCTGTGTGGGCGCTGCCAGCCCCCGAGCTCAGGGCTGTGTGGGCTGCAGCCAGCAGGGTGTAGCTGCCAGCCCCAGTCGGGCTGTGTGAGCTCGCCAGGCCCCGAGCTCAGGGCTGTGTGAGCTCTGCCAGGCCCCGAGCTCAGGGCAGTGTGGGCTCTGCCAGACCCCCGGCATCAGACCCCTGTGCTCTGCCCGTGCCCTGGCCTGGCTGTCCCTGGGCTGGCTGCACTGGAGCCAGCCCTGTCCCGGAGCAGAAAAGGAGCAGGGTGAGGCTCCCCTGAGAGCCCCTGGATACTCCCATCAGCAGTGGGCCAGGGATGACACAGGGATGTCTGACAAACACCTTTCTCCTCTGTTGAGTTTGTGAGGGTCCCTAGGATGAGGTGAGAGATGAGGAATTTGACCCCATGTTCTTAGAAGGTTGATTTATTATTTTATGATGATATTATATTATATTAAAGAATGCTATACTACAACTGTACTAAAGAAAGAGAAACGATACAGACAGAAAGCTTAACAAGAATCAATAATAAAAACCCGTGACTGACTCCTCAGAGTCTGACACAGCTGGCTGTGATTGGTCATTAATTAAAAACTATTCACATGTTTGGATAAACAATCTCCAAACCACATTCCAGAGTAGCAAACACAGGAGAAGCTGAGGCTTCTCAGCTTCCCGAGAGAAAGTCCTGGCAAAGGGATTTTTAGAAAATATGATGGTAACACTCCTCAGCAAACCCCTTCCAGCAGCAGCCCCTGGGTGCTGCCCCAGCAGGAAGAGAGGATGACCCTGCACAGCTCAGGCAGGGCTTTGGATCTTCCCCAGAGCTGCAGCAGAGCCCACTGTGCTGCTCCTGGAGGAGAGCCTTGCCCCCAGCCTGTCACCCTGATATTTTCTGAAAAATCCTCTTTGCCCAGGGCTTTCCTCCTGAGAAGCTGAGAAGCCTCAGAAAAGAAATGTAAACAATAATTATCTGATTGCTTGGAATGTGGTCTGGAGAGGGTTCACCAACAGGTGCATTTGTTAGTGGTTCCATGTGAATAGTGTTGACTTAATGACCAATCCCAGTCCAGCTGAGTCGGGACTCTGGGCAGTCACGAGTTCTTATTATTCATTCTTTTCCAGCCTTCTGATGTCTCCTTTCTCTTTCTTTAGCATAACATTCTTTTAATATAGCATTCTATAGCATAGAATTTTAGTGTAGCATTCTTTTCAATATAATATAATATAATAAAATAATAAATCAGCCTTCTGAAACATGGAGTCAGATTCTCATCTCTCCCCTCATTCTGGGGACCCTCACCACACCACAGCCAGCCCTGCCCGCCCTGGCTCCCTCTGCTGCTGCAGGAGAGGCTGTTGGAGGTGGATTCTGGAGAAGGACAGCCAGCCTCCTGCTGCCTTGCAGCTCCACACGGGCACATCCCAGGGGCTCAGGGCCAGGCAGCCTGCAGGGCTGTGAGCACAGCGAGCCCCCAGCAGGTTGTGCTGGGACAGGGTCCTGGTCACCCCCCCACAGAGAGAGCTCCTCAGGTGCCTTGGGGACACCAGCATGAGCTGGTGACCAAGGGGATCAGCACTCTGCAGGCAGCACATGAGGAAAACAAGGATGGATGGCTCAGGAATGCAATGGAGTGGATACATCCCAAAGAATTAAGGGAAAATGTTTGTTTTATCTTGTCTGACATTAGCAGCACAAGCACACACACACCCCCCAAAGCCATTACTGTGCAGGAACTTGTTTCTCATCCCAGTTTTTTCACAGGCTTTGAGTTTCTTTCCATGTTCTCTTAAGTCCCTGGCAAAAACTTCCCTGGAGTTCAGCAATAAATTAGAGCTTTTATGAATTACTCACCTCTGACACCTCCTTGGAGAAATAAAGCATTAGTGGGAACCAGGGCTGTGCTGGAGCAGCCAAGAGCTCAGAGAATTCCTCCCTCCATCATCACTCCAGCTGCCAAGTGCACCCAGAGATCAATGCCAGGCTCACCCCACGGGGGGCTGCCCTTTCTGCTGGCATATTTCACACTTAGCCCCATGCCCTCTTTCTAGCTGGGCAGAAAAAACAAGGTGACAGCAGCACCCAGAGATTTTCTCTGTGCCCAAGGGTCACACAGCTGGCAGGGCACTAAAATGTCACCGTGTTTCACATGGCTGTGAGCAAGTACTGACTTTGTGCTCAGGGCATTCAAAAAGATGTCAGCCTCCAAGCGATGAGCACAGCTGGGCACTGAAGGGACTGCTCAGTGTGACACACGTCACAGCCTGCCCCAAGTCCTCCTCTGGTTTTCCATCCACAGGGATTGGTCCTGGGCCCAGGAAAGGCTGGAATTTGGTCACAGGAAAAGATGGAAGGTAGCACTGGAGCAACTCTGCCAGGGGAGGGAAAGGCCAGAGGAAACAACATTTTGGACTAGTTTCAGCTCTGAGGGAACCCACTGACCCTTTATGTGCAGATGCTGGGGCTGGCCCTCATCCCCACCAAGCTGTGCCTCTTTGCCTTCCTGCAGAGCTCTTGTTTAGTAAACCCAGGGAAAAAGGGGCCAAGGTCTGGTTGTCTCTGCAGCCTTTGCATTTTGTTTGCCTGGGTAGGCTTCACTGAGGACTGGGCAGTTCTGATCATTGCTCTGCCTCAGTACAACACTGCACACCTGCAGTTAAAACCTGCACAAGCCCATGGTGGCTGACCCCAGAGCAGCCTGAAGTGCAGAGGTCCAGCCAGGAGGAGCTGGGCAGGTGAGGAAGCCCAGGTTTGGTGACACAGCCTCAAGGGACAGGAGGCAGAGCAGAACCCATCACTGCTTTGGGGAGCCCCAGGTGACAGTAATCAACAGAGGGTACTGAAAAACAACCCCACTCTGTGACTCCATGCTCACTGTTCTTCACCAGGCTGTGCTGCCACAGCCTCCCCACAGCAGCTCCTGACCCAGCTGGGCCAGCTTTGGGTCATTTCCTTGGGCACTGGGGCTCTGCCTCAGGCTCTGGTGATTGCAGTGCAGACAGACCTTCCCCTGTCCCTGAGGATGCACCCAGAGCTCCCCCAGGCTCCTGCCAGGGACCAGAGCTCTGGGCAGCCTCTGCTGCTCCTGAGCTCTCCTGTGGGTGCCAGGGGCTCCTGGTGGCCCTGGATCTCACCTGTGGGTGCCAGGGGCTCCTGGTGGCCCTGGAGCTCACCTGTGGGTGCCAGGGGCTCCTGGTGGCCCTGGAGCTCAGGAGTCACTGCAGGCACAGCCAGGGACAGGGTCACAGGGAAGGTCAGGTCCTGCAAGCAATGCCAGCCCAGCCCAGCCCAGCCCAGCCCAGCCCTGCTGCCCCCTCCCTCTGAGCCGGGTCCTGGGTGCCAGGGGAGCTGCGTGTCCTCAGCCAGGCTCTCCCCAGGCTGGGCAGGAGCTGCTCCTCACCTGAGGGACTCCTGCAGTGCTGCAGCCTGCAGAATCCCTCAGCCAGGCTCTCCTGATGCAGGGAGTCCCCTGGGACACAAGCAGGAACGCCGGGGAGCTCGAAGTCACTCTGTCAGTCGTGATCCTGTGCTGACAGCTTTGTGTCTGAAAAGCAATTTCAGTTTCAATCACAATGAATAAAATAACAGGTTTAACATTTGGAAGGCTCATTACTGGAAACTTTATAAAACTTAAGGCTAACAAGGCTGAATTATTGCTTGAAAGAGAAATTTCTTTTTGTTAAAAATACAGACATGAAAAGATTTATAGTATGTAACCCAGTTATGATTTTGAAGTAAAGCATTGGTATTCTACACTCTTCTTTTTGCCCTGAGTCTCCTCTTTTTCACATCCCAGTGCACCCAGCTAAGCACAATGCCATTAGCACAGAGCATTTAGCACAGACACTTGCTCTGGGGAGGGATTGGGCAGGCTCTGGGAGCCCTCCCTGCAGCTGACACTGCCTGCCTGCTCCCCCAGGCCCCAGAGGGACAACAAACGGGATGGGATTGTGATGAGAGATCTGGGTGTGGGGAGGCTGTCAGCAGCGAGCAGCCGGCATGGTGTCAGCCTGGATGTGTGTGCACGGCAGGGCCAGCAGCCTCCTTCCCCCAGCCAACAGCAGCTCTGCTTTATCCAGGGGTTCATTGACTTATGGATGCATTTATCCACGGGTTCATTTATCCACGGGTTCATTTATCCATGGATTCACTCATTCATGGATTGCCCAGCCTGGCAGCAGAGTCATTCCTGCACACACCAAACCCACCTGAGCCAGGTGGTGCCCAGCTCCCGGCAGTGCTGTGTGCTCACCACTGCCCACCAGAGCTGTCCGTGTGCTCCACACCCCATGGAACTGTGAGCCCTGCTGGTGACCCTGCGTGTCTCCTGGCCTGGGGGAGCCAAGCTCAGCAGCCTGCTTTGGGGAACAGCTGGTCATCCTTTCACACCAGCAAGGCACACACAAACCACATTTGCTTGTTTTCCCCTCCAAACACACACGGAAATATTGTGGCTGTGAAAACTCCATCTCTGCTCTGGA
This sequence comes from Serinus canaria, assembly GCF_022539315.1. Classification (NCBI taxonomy): domain Eukaryota; kingdom Metazoa; phylum Chordata; class Aves; order Passeriformes; family Fringillidae; genus Serinus; species Serinus canaria. The sequence continues at coordinate 62,088,123 of NC_066319.1, read as the reverse complement.
AAAGCAAGGGCTCTGGTGCCTAGTTTGCCCAGAAATGAGCTTAAATATTGATAATTTAACGATGCATTCTTCAGAGTGCCCCATTTTCCCAGAGGCTCATTTTGAAAGGCTGGCTCTAAAAGGCATTGGGGGAGCTGGAACTGCAGCGCTGGGAGGCTCTGGAGAAGGCAGGTTTTGGTAGCAGCACAGTCAGTGCCAAAGGGCTCCTCCCAGAGCAGCTCCCAGAGCCCTCTCTGGCACTCACTGGCCTCTGCTGTTGGGCACCAGGGCATCTGGGCACTGTCCTGCTCCACATCCTCCTCTCTGAAATGGAGAGAGATGGGGGCGATGGATGGACAAAGGGCAGGGTTAGGTGGGATATGGGGGGGAATTCTTGGCTGTGAGGGTGGGCAGGCCCGGGCACAGCCCTGACACAGCCTGGCACAGCCCTGACACAGCCTGACACAGCCCTGGCACAGCCTGGGCACCTGGGCACGGCTCTGGTGCAGCCCTGGCACAGGGGGTGAGGAGAAGGAGGAGGAGGAGGAGGAGGAGGAGGAGGAGGAGGAGGAGGAGGAGGAGGAGGAGGAGGAGGAGGCTGCTCTGCTCCATCTGCCCCCTCTGCAGAGCCACACCCCGAGGGTGGCAGTCCCTGCTCTTGGCTGTCACCAGCAGCCCCACTCTGTGTTTTGGAGTAACTCCTAACATCCCGAAATCCCAGAAGGATTTGGGTTGGAAAGGACCTCAAACCCCACCCAGTGCCACCCTGCCAAGGCAGGGACACCTCCCACTGTCCCAGGGCACTGCCAGGGATCCAGGGGCAGCCCCAGCTGCTCTGGCAATTCCAGCCCAGCCAGGAATTCCCAGTTCCCAATCTCCATCCATCCCTGCCATCTGGCACTGGGAGCCATTCCCTGGCTCCTGTCCCTCCATCCCCTGTGAAAATGTGTGAGGCTCCCTCAGGAAGCATCAGTCCCTTTCTGAGCAAGCAGGCAAGACTTTGCACCTATTTTCCTCCCATTTGTGTGGATAAAAAATTAATTACCCCAAGCTAATCTATGGAATCTCCTGGAACTACATAAGATTGTTAAGAGAGAGAATGCTTCATCTGAGCAGGTGCTCTGAAGGTGAGCCTACGCTGTGTTTTACCACTTTAAATAAATTACAAGAATGAAATATTCATAAAGCTCCATTGTTTGGCTTTAGTGTGTTTGCTTCCTGTAGCATAATTCCTTCAACACTTTGGTACAAACTGTGTAAGTGTGTATTAATTGCTGTAATGTAATTTACAGATTTCCTCCCATATGGCTGATTGGAATAGCAGATACAGCAAAATATGGCAGCAGGGTTTGCTAATGAATGGTGTGCCCGGGCAGGAAGCTGTGTCCTCAGGAATCCAGGGATTCCTGGGATGGCAGGGCCCACTTTGGCTTCAGGCAGTGCTGCATTCTTCACCAGAAGTGTGGGGGAAAAGGGGGATGCGGAGGTTCAGGGACATCGCACCACAACCAGTACGATCCAGGGAAGCCAAGTTTATTATCCCTAAAATGACTATATTTATATTAATTCTCTACTGTCCACGTGTCTCTAGCTAATACAGGATTGGTTAACCCAAGCTGATCACGTGTCTCTAGCTAATACATGATTGGCCAGGCCTAGCTGTTCATGCGTCTCTGGCTAATACATGATTGGTTAACCCTAGCTGTTCACACGTCTCCAGTTAAACGTGATTGGTTAACACAAGCTGTTCACGTGTCTCTGGCTAATACATGATTGGACAGGCCTCGCTGTTCACGTGTCTCTGGCTAATACATGATTGGACAGGCCTCGCTGTTCACGTGTCTCTGGCTAATACACGATTGGTTAACACAAGCTGTTCACACGTCTCTAGCTAATACATGATTGGCCAGGCCTAGCTGTTCACGTGTCTCTGGCTAATACATGATTGGCCAGGCCTAGCTGCTCACGTGTCTCTGGCTAATACATGATTGGCCAGGCCTAGCTGCTCACATGTCTCTGGCTAATACATGATTGGCCAGGCCTAGCTGTTCACATGTCTCTAGCTAATACATGATTGGTTAACCCTAGCTGTTCACACGTCTCTAGCTAATACACGATTGGCCAGGCCTAGCTGTTCACACGTCTCTAGCTAATACATGATTGGTTAACCCTAGCTGTTCACACGTCTCTAGCTAATATATGATTGGTTAACCCTAGCTGTTCACACGTCTCTAGCTAATACACGATTGGCCAGGCCTAGCTGTTCATGGCTCTCTAGGTAATACATGATTGGCCAGGCCCAACTGTTTATGGGTCTAAGATAGGATGCTGATTGGATCATCTAATTTCTCACGCGTCTGGCTGTGATTTTCTGTCCCACCCATGAACTGTCTTTTTTTCCTCACTTTCCCAAGCTCACTGACAAACTTGCTGAGTCCATTTGTCTCTTCTTCTTGTCTCTTTCTCAAGGCTATACCGACCCCATTTCTGAACATGTCCATTATTGTTTGTGAACGTGTCCATTGTCCATTATCCCAGGCAGGCTGGATTGTGCATCAGCTGAATATGGCCATTGTTTCTCAAAAACTCCTCAATCTGCAAAAAATCCTCGACAGCCACAAGCCTCCCCCCATGGCATCACCAGTTATGGGCAGGAGGGGAGGCAGAGGGCCCAGCTCCGCCGGGAGCAGCAGCCTGGTGCCTTGGCCGAGATGGTTGTTATTCAAAGTTATTGTGATTTTAAAAGAAATTGCCTGTTCGGTGGCTCAGGTGTGGCAGAGTGTAAAGAAGCTGTGTGCAAAGGGCGTTTGGAAGTCTGTGTGTGCCCAAGGAGAGTTTCCACATCCTTCTGTGACACTGTGCTGATGCCTGCACCAGCTAATCCCAGCCCCCTTTAATAACACAGACCATTCTCCCTGCCTGCTCACGTTAATGATATGTATTGACTCTTCATATTGCAAATTGGGCATGAAATGACCCAATTCTGGCTGTGGCAATGCTTCTGGGCAATTCTGGCCTTGCTGCAGTTAGAGAGAGTCTCAAAAGTGTTCCCTAGCAAGGGAGAGTGTCCAAGCCCCAGGAGTGCATTCCAGGATCAAGGTAATGCATTTCAAACTGCCTGTTTATCAGGAAAGGAACTGAGGGCTTGCCCTTGAGTCCAGCACATCCACGTGTGCTCAGACACAGGCGATGGGACCTAACAAGTACCTGGGGGAGCAGGGCAAAGTCATGGAATGTTCACAAACCAGTGATGGGAGCACAGAATCCAGCAGTGGCTGGGGTGGGACAGACCTCAAAGCTCATCTTGTTCCACCCCTGCAGGGGCTGGGACAAGTCCCTGGTCCCAGGTTTCTCCAAGCCCTGTCCAGCCTGGCTTGCACACTCCAAGTCCCTGTGCTGCTGACACTGGTCCCCTAATGCAATTCCTGGCATTTATTTAAAACTGTGCTGCCAAAAGGAGGAAAATCAAGAATTGTTTATGCTGTGAATTATTCCACTACCATGACTTTTTTCCGTCTTCATCCTGGAAGAGGGTCAATACAACAAAAAATGAATAAAAGTTCATGGCACAAATATGGCAGGAAAGCAGTGTGAGGTGGAAAAGCTTTCCTCCCATTTCTGCAGAGCACACTGAATCATCCCCACCCAAAATGTTCCCATCCCAGGAGCTGTGGACCAGCCAGGTGGAAGTAAAACTGCAAATGAGGGAGCTGGAACAGTTTAAAAGTGTAATCCCCTAATTAATCCAAAGAACAAGTATTTAGCACAAAAAAGCCTTTTAAAATCATGCCATCCTAGGACACATCCGTGCTTTGCCTTAGCCTTTAAATAGCTCCCTGGCTGGATTTCCATGCCAGTTCAGCTTAGCCCGCTTCCTTTTTCTTTCTTGCATTTTTTTCCCAACAATTCTTTCTTTCAATAGCTCCTTCACATATTTCATTAACATTGTGTCTTATTAAAATCCTTTTTCAGTGATTAGAATTTTAAATGTGTGTTTAAAGAGAAGCCAAAGAGATTAAGTGGATGTTAACAGAATTTAAGGCACTCCATTAGCAACTTTTGGCCATATTTATAGAATTCACGGAGCAGAGTGTTTAATTATAGATGCTGATGGGCTCCAGGTTGTGGGCCCTGGGAGTGAATGAGCATCGTGTGCTTAGCGTAGGGCTGGACAATGCATCAGCCTTCCTGTTTTCTGCAGTAAGTCACTGATCAGGGCTGTCCAAGGCACCTGGATCCCTTCATCAGCCAGGGAATGACCATTTACAGAGGAGATCATTGGGCAGTGTGGTCAGCCTCTCCCTGGATCCTTCACACCTGCTCTCTGCTTTTCTGAATCTGTGTTCTGCAGCACCTCAGGAGCCTCACTGAGGCATGCTCCTGCTCCTGAGGAGACTGAGAAGAGCAGAGGAATAAAACTCATCTCTTGGCAGGAAGTGGGGTAATTCAACCCCAGATGCATTTTCTCTGGGATCCCAGCAGCACTTGAACTCCCTGCAGCAGTCACAGCTCCTGACCCCGAGCTCCCTGGCCTGCAGACCCCTGTCCCACCAGGGCACTCTGAGCTGCTGTCCCCAGTCTGAAGCTCTGTCTGAATTTGGGAGCGATGTGGGGAGCAGGGCTCCAACAGGAGAGGGACAGGAGCCCACCTGAGCCCCCGCCTGGTGACAGCCCTGAGTGAGCTCTGCCCACCAGAACCAGGGTCTGAGCAGTGCTGCCTCCACTCCCAGCTCATCTCCCCCCACCCCAGCCCGTGCTGCTGATGCCCAGTCACAAATGGCTGGGTGGTTCCTGGGCAGGAAGGGTTTAGTCTGAGCTTTGGCATTAAAGCTCAGCTCCCTGGTGCCAGCTGGAGGATGGAGCACTCTGAGGGTAATCACTGGCGTGCTGGCTTTCACGGCTTTTCCCCTGGTTTTATATCTTTGTAATTCTGCTCTCCAAAATAAGTTTGCTCTGTGTGAGCCATGAATTTGGGGACTGCCTGTCACAGGTGGCTTAATGCTGGGTTTGCAGGCACTCTATATTCTCCTGATCCTGATTAACAGTCGTGCTGCTGCTGTTGCCTGGAAGTTATCCACTATAACAATTTCACTGGAGAATGGGATTCCATCAAAATGCATTACAGGAGTGTGCCACTTTCAAAAACTTTAATCAGAAAAGGGATCTTGGAGCCAGGAAGGTATTTTGTGTTGAAAAGAGACACTGTGTTGAATGCAGGTGTATTCTTGGTTCATAAGCTCTGTTCCCAATCTCCTCCCAGCCTGGCAGAGCTGCTGCTGGAGAAGTTTCCTTTCTCTTTGCTCCCAGCTCTGGGCACAGCCCCAGGGGCACCGGGCAGGGTCAGTGTTCCCTCTTGAAAGCAGTCCTGTGGTATTGTCACACTGCAAGGCCTGGCTAATTAGTTAACAAGATCTTTAAAAAATAGAGAGGAAAAAACCCCAACCCAACAATCAGCTTGCTGAGGTGAGTGCTGCACACTTGGTGCAAACCCAGCCTTGAGGCAGCTCCGCACATCCGTGCCACTGTCCTCTCAGCCGAGGGCAGCCAGGGGCTGGCACTGCCCCTCTGCCACTGATTTCTGTCCTGAAACACAGAAAATCCCCAAATCCTCATCTGCCATGGGCTGGCAGCTGGGCCAGGGCAGTGCCTGTCCCCTGGGCACTGCTGAGGCACCCCAGGGCTGAGTCCAGGGCTGGGCCCTCCTGGGGGCTGGAGAGTGTCCAGGGATGGGAACAGGGCTGGGAAGGGGCTGGAGAATTCCTGAGGAGCAGGGAAGGGGCTGGAGAATTCCTGAGGGAGCTGGGAAGAGGCTGGAGAATCCCTGAGGGAGCTGGGAAGGGGCTGGAGAATCCCTGAGGAGCTGGGAAGGGGCTGGAGAATCCCTGAGGGAGCTGGGGAGGGGCTGGAGAATTCCTGAGGAGCTGGGAAGGGGCTGGAGAATTCCTGAGGAGCTGGGCAGGGGCTGAGCCTGGAGCAGAGGAGGCTCAGGGGGCCCTTGTGGCTCTGCCCAGCTCCTGCCAGGAGGGGACAGCCGGGGGGTCGGGCTGTGCTCCAGGGCACAGGGACAGGAGCAGAGGGAACGGCCTCAGGCTGGGCCAGGGCAGCTCAGGGTGGATTTTGGGAAAATTCCTTCCTGGAAAGGCTGTCCAGCCTGGCACAGCTGCCAGGCAGGGGATGGTGGAGTCCCCATTCCTGGAGGGATTTAAAGCCCCGTGGATGTGGCACCTGGGGACAGGGGTTAGCGGTGGCCTGGGCAGTGCTGGGGACCTGGATGATTGGAGAGGCCTTTCCCAAGCCCTCCCAGGTGGCTCTGTGGTTCTGTGGCCCTGTGTCTGCAGCCCTGGAGCAGCCCCTCCTGCCAGTCTGGGAGCTGGGGGTCAGCCCTGGAGGGCAGCAGGGCTGGGCACCACGGTGTCAGGGGTTCCCCAGCAGTCTCTGTGCTCAGTCTGTGCCAGACCCAGCTCACCTCTGGGCCAGGCTCAGGGCTCGTGGCTTTGGGAGCAGCCACTGCATGCCTCGCCCTGGGCTCAGGCTGGGCACTGCCCGTGTGCCACAGGGACAGCTGGGCCCACAGCATGTAGTGCTGGCACACTGAACTGGCACCTGGATTGTCCAAGAGGGAACTATCAATAATGTTGGAGGTGTCCTTAATGGCTGGTCAGGTAGTTGGACCAGATGAGAACTGTGGGTCCCTTCCAACTGAAATTCTATTCTATTCTATTCTATTCTATTCTATTCTATTCTATTCTATTCTATTCTATTCTATTCTATTCTATTCTATTCTATTCTATTCTATTCTATTCCATTCCATTCCATTCCATTCCATTCCATTCCATTCCATTCCATTTTTAATAATGAACTGAACTGTGGTTCCCATTCTCCATGATGCTTTTTGTTCCCTGGACATCTTCTATGAATTTAAAATCCCAAACAAACTCCAGGATGTGAGGATAGCCGAGGCCAGAGGGCCCCGGGGGGTGTCTGGCTCAGCTGTGCGCTCCAGCCTGGGCTGGCTCTGCAGTGAGCCCTGGCTGCCCGGGCTTGAGCTCTTCCCCCAGGCTGCTGGGCTTGGCCCAGGTCAGGCACTGCCGGGGCACAGGGAAACCAGGAGAGATGGGCTCCTGGCCTGACCCTCTGCAGAACACGAGAATTTACCCAAATCTGGGCAGTTGCAGGAAAATCTCTGACTAGAATCCAGATTTCAGTGTCAGCTGCTGCTGTTCAGAAGGAGCTTTTCTGGGTCCCGTCCCTGTGTTTGGTCCCACGAATTCCATCCGCTGATTTTTCCGCTCTCTGCTCTTGTCAGACTCCTGATTAGGGTGACATCATTCGTTTTGCTCTTGAAGAACCTTTTATAATAAAAACCAGTATCTCAGCCTGATAAAAATAATCCTTGGTTTAGTGCCCATGGATTTATTAATGTGGCTCCCTGTGTCTGCTATTGATGTTAAGCCTGATGTATTTTTAAAAATCTCTCACAAAGATCACGGAAACGAGTCCCTGTCTGTTACAGACACTCAGTGTGGGAGCATTTGGGCAGAAAAGGAGAAAGCATGAAAGGCACGGCAGGATTTGTTACCTGGGCACAGGTACCTGGCCCGGGAGGTCCCCTCAGTTCTGCCTCCAGAAGTCGCTGTGAGCAGCGCTGCTCCCGGACACGGGTGCGGAGCAGCCCTCTCCTGCCGGTCTCACCCATTTCACATTAAATGCACCCAGAGATGGCTTTGATGGGGTTATCAGTGGATGTATAACTGCAGCAGAGATGGAGCTGCCTGTGGGCTCATTTAGCACAAAAACTCAGTCTCTCGAAAAATTGTCTGGGGAGAAGGCAGGGGAGTGTGAGGGCAGCGGACCCCGCGCCGCTCTTTACACGGGCTTGCATCGAGCACGTATTTACAGGGAATTGCTGGGCTCAGCCACGGGCAGAGCCGCTCCCTGGGGCCGGGCCGAGCCCCCAAACACCTCCTGGGTCGGAGATCCTGCAGGACGGAGCTGCTGGAGCTGCCCGGCCCCGCTGCTCCTGCCGCGGCCCTAATCCTCTCTTTGTCGCTTGATTGCCGCTGCTGAAATGCGACAATTGCTTCCCCCGAGCCCCGGCAGCGCCGGTGCCTTCGGCTGCCCAGCCCCGGCTGGAGAGAAAGGTTTGGGGGCTCCCCTCGTGTCTGCCCCCCCTTGGCCTGCCCAGGACCCCGGGGAGGTGCTGCAGGGGCACAGGAACCTAAAGGGGCACGGGCTGTACCCCAGTGCCCACACTGGCTCTGCTTGGTGCCCAGGGGCTCAGGGAGGTGCTGCAGGGGGCACAGGCACCTAAAGGGGCACAGGCTTTGTCCCCACTGCCCACACTGGCTCTGCTTGGTGCCCAGGGGCTCAGGGAGGTGCTGCAGGGGGCACAGGCACCTAAAGGGGCACAGGCTTTGTCCCCACTGCCCACACTGGCTCTGGTTGGTGCCCAGGACCCCGGGGAGGTGCACAGACACCTAAAGGGGCACGGGCTGTACCCCACTGCCCACACTGGCTCTGGTTGGTGCCCAGGGGCTCAGGGAGGTGCTGCAGGGGGCACAGGCACCTAAAGGGGCACAGGCTTTGTCCCCACTGCCCACACTGGCTCTGGTTGGTGCCCAGGGGCTCAGGGAGGTGCTGCAGTGGGCACAGGCACCTAAAGGGGCACAGGCTGTGCCCCAGTGCCCACACTGGCTCTGGTTGGTGCCCAGGGCTGGGGTGCTGGAGTGCAGCTGCACCTCAGTGCTCACCGTGTCAGCTCAGTCTGAAACAGCCACGTTCTCTGGCCTGGAGGAGTGAAATCCCAAATTCCCACCCTGCTGGAGCCTCAGACAGGATAAAGAGAGCTGGTGCCAGCTGTGGGAAGATCCTGGCTTTTGGAGGGTGGGAAGGACATCCCACACCTTGGTCAGCATCCCATGGATGAGGCTTGGGGGATGCTGTACCAGGCTGAGCACGAGATGATGTGACATCTGCCACTCCCCACTGCCGCCTGTCATCTTTGAGCTTGTCACCTTGTGCCCCATGTTCCCTGGAGCTGTGGCACCTCCAGGGCATGGGAAGGAACTAGAAGGAGAAGTGGGCAGACAGCTGCAGTCCTGAGCAAATGTGGGAACACATTATTTGGTGAGTTTTGGGGTCAGTGGGGACAGCCCGGGGGTCTCTCCACCGAGGGATCTGGTGAGTTTTGGGGTCATTGGGGACAGCCGGGGGTTCTCCCCACGGAGGGTTTTGGTGAGTTTTGGGGTCATTGGGGACAGCCGGGGGTTCTCCCCACGGAGGGTTTTGGTGAGTTTTGGGGTCAGTGGGGACAGCCGGGGGGTCTCCCCACCGAGGGCCAGGGCCAGCACTGCCTTCAGAGCCGTTTGCATCACGCCATTGACGTCAGCTGGGGACGGCTCATTGCCCTAATTGGGGCCGTTGCAGTCCATATCCCGAGAGGAGACACTAAATATGTTCATTTCCTTCCTTAAAAGCACTAAAATAGGAAAAAGTACAAAATCTTGGTGCCTAATTAAGCAAGTAAGTTTCTGCTAAGGTGTTTTCTGAAATTTTGGCCCAGGTTAACTCCTTAAAAACTGCTAAACAGCCCACTCCACGCTGTCTTTGCCTATGTAGGTTCATTTTTGTATTAATGACTCCTTTCATAATTAGTGCAAGTATACTCTTCTGTTTGTTTACAATAAGAGAAACAAATATTTTGTTCCAACGTCATTAAAAATTAATATTTTACAGCCAAGCTTATCGCTGAAGGGGTTTATTTTTGCTGGATTATTCTCTCTTGTTTCATAAAATTAAAGGGCAGCAAAGATATCAAGTACTTTCTAATACCATCCAAAAATTGACATTTCTAAATAAGATTAATTTAGCACTTGAGAGAGATGAAAGATTGGTAGGTCAGGATAGTAAAGGCTGGGGTTGATGAACATGACAAAACGTGGGCTCCAAATGCCCGGCTGATCTCTTCGAGCATGGCCTGAGCAGGCTCCAGGGGTGAAAATTCAGCCTCAGTCTCACTTTGTGCTGCTGCTGGGTGAAGTGGGGAATGGCAGCATGGTGGGTTTGAGCTGTGGGTGCTGGGGATGAAGGAGCAGCACAATGATCCCAGGAGGGATCCCAGCAGGGAAGTGGGGAATGGCAGCATGGTGGACTTTGAGCTGTGGGTGCTGGGGATGAAGGAGCAGCACAATGATCCCAGGAGGGATCTGAGCAGGCGAAGTGGGGAGTCACACTCATTGTGGACTTTGCTCCCCTCCCAGGAGGGATCCCAGCAGGGGAAGTGGAGAATGGCAGCATGGTGGGTTTTGCTGAGCTGTGGGTGCCGGGGAGAAGGAGCAGTGCAGGGTCAGAGGTGCTGAGGCTGCCGTGCTCCCGGGAGGGACCCGAGCAGTGCGGAGGTGAGAGCCCGCTGCCCAAAGTGAGATCAGTCATTTTCTGCCCTGCTCAGAGGGCCCTCTCCTGAGGGCTTGTGATTTAAACACACCACCAAGGATTAATATCCTTCTGTTTTAGGCAAGGCCTGCTTGCTACGAGTGATGGGTTATTGTATATTTGAGTATGTCTGAAATAGCGCGCTCAGATCGCCCTCAGAATTTAAAAGACATGACAGTGGTAGGAAATGCAGGGCTTTTACTTGCTCCCCTTTCTTTCTCTTTCAGAGGAAAAATCATAGCTGAAATGCCGAACAACCCAGAGTATTCCTTAAAGTTCATTGTAGATGGAATAAATGACCCATTCCTTAGAGGCCATCCCAGCTGAATGGTTTCATCTTCAGCCTCATTATGCTTTCTCCTCAGGTGCAGAAGGATATTCTGGCTGATCAGTATTTTCCAGACATTGCTCCGACCAACTTTTCTTTGAAGTCTGTTATGAAGAGCAAAACCACTTGCTTTAAATTCAGGGATCGGGGGGTTTTGCCATGGGGAGAGCAGCGAGGTCAGCAGAGCTTGGGGTGGGGTCACCAGAGGACGACCCCTCTCTGCCAGAGATGTGCCAGCGCCCCGAATCCTGGGGGGCACCCTGGGCTCCCCATGACAGAAAAGACAGTGAGGGCTCGAGTGTGTCCAGGGTAGGGAACAGAGCTGAGAAGGGGCTGGAGAATTCCTGAGGGAGCTGGGAAAGGGCTCAGCCTGGAGAAAAGGAGCTCAGGGGGGACCTGCTGGCTCTGCACAGCTCCATGGCAGAAGGCTGGAGGCAGGGGGGGTTGGGTGCTTTTCTCAGCAAAGAAGCAGTGGAACAAGAGGAAACAGCCTCAAATTGCACCAGAGGAGGTTTAGCTTGGATATAGGGAACTATTTCTTCCTGGGAAGGACTGGCACTGTGTCGAGCCCTGGCAGAGCCCCAGGGCAGTGTGGAGTGCCCATCCGTGGGGGGATTTAAAAGCTGTGTAGAGGTGTCTGTTGGGGACAGGGGTTAGTGCTGGGCTGGGCAGGGCTGGGGGAATGGCTGGGCTGGATGGGCTCAGAGGGGTTTGCCCACCTGAAGGGCTCAGTGATTCAGGGAGTTATGCAGGGACAGAGCAGCTCCCCCTCCAGCTGTGCCTGTGAGTGATCACCCTCTTCTTCTGGAGGGGGAAGGTCCGTGTGCCCAGCCCAGCCCACAGCCCGGGGGGGCAGAGCGGGGCCGAAATCCCCTCAGGTGCCAGTGAGGGATTGCCAATGGTGCCAGTGTGGGATTGCCAATGGTGCCAGTGAGTGATTGCCAATGGTGCCAGTGAGTGATTGCCAACAGTGCCCAGTGTGTGATTATCAGTGGTGCCCAGTGCATGCCATGCTGTAAGGGCTGGCCAGGCCATGATGGATCACTTGGCTCCAAGGGATCACCAGGGTCTGAGGGATCATCCGGCTCCCAGGGCTCTCCTGGCTCCCAGGGCTCACCCAGCTCCCAGGGCTCTCCCAGCTCCCAGGGCTCTCCCGGCTCCCAGGGCTCTCCCGGCTCCCAGGGCTCTCCCGGCTCCCAGGGCTCACCCAGCTCCCAGGGCTCACCAGCCTCTCCCAGCTCGGGGGAAGGAAGGCAGGCAGCGTTTACCCAGTGATGCACTGGAGTGCACAATGCGAGGGGTGATCTTTGAAGTGCTCAATGAAGTACACCGAAACAACTGTTCTTAAGTGGCTTCTGGGGCCAGGCTTTGAAAAGATGGGTTTCATTTATTTGTGTGGTGTTCCAGGTCAGCGGGCCTTTGTTCCGCTCCTGTGAGCCCTCGCTGAACGAGTGCCATTGCTCACCCTGCTTTGATTGTTCCCAGCTTTAGTTAAGAAGCTGCTCTCTGCAGATCACTTAATGAGGAGGATTTCCTCACGCAGGAAAGCTTCCATCTTTCTCTTTTAAGTGTCAGGGTGGATGTTTCCTGGGCTGAGCAGGAGCCGTATTTAACTGCTGTGTTTATTTCTCAGCAGCCAAGTTCCCCCCTCGGGTTCAGTCTGAGGTGACAGCTGTAGCATCTCCCTTGGAAACATTTTAAAGGAAGCAGAGAAATTCTTGCTCAGACCCTGTGCAAAGTGCCTCTCACCAGAGACGCATCCATCTCGCCCGAGATCCCGTTTGGCTCCTTTTGGGCTGGCTGTGGGGAGTGATTCACCGAAGCCATTGTCATTGCCCCTGCAGATAGTCTGAGGTTCTCACACAGCACTGTCAGGAGTGGAAAGCCGAGCTCTTGCATGAGAACTGGGGAAGAAATAAGGCTGAAGGTACTGGGAAGGTTTAAAGAGATGTTTTAATTGCTTCCTGCCCTTTAGAAGGGATGAAACATGGAAGGAAAGCAGGAAAATGGGAACCACAGCAGCAAGGGGACTCATCTGAGGCAGGGCTGGGCCACCCCTGCTGGTCCTCAGGTTATGTTGGGTTTGTGTGGGGAAGGAGCAGAGCCCAGGTGCTACACTAAGGTTGGATCCCATGATCTTTTTTCATTATTAGTTTTTCCCCTTGTCCCAGTTTAGGGCAAATTTGGGAGAGAATCCCCAAAAAGGGCTTCTCCAAAAGCAAACCCACACGGCCCCCTCCCCCAACCGGTTCGGGAAGAATTCCTCGGAGAGAGGTGGAAAGAACCTGTTTATTTGACAAGCACAGCACCCCCCAGCACACACAATGAACAATACCGGATGACACCACTCTTCCACTGCTCTGAGAAAGATGACAAATTCAGAAAAGTCTCTCCTGGGGGTTGGCTGTTGTCAGTCCCTCCAGCGCTGAGGCAGCTGCTGCAGGCACAAGGTGTAACCTCTCTCTCGGTGTTCTGAATCCCAGTCCGGAGCAGTCACCACGTCCAATGGGGTGGGGGGAACAGTCCAGAAAGGAATTTGGACTGTTTAGCTGAAGTAACTAATGAGAAGGGGGGAAAGAAGCAAGAGCAAGCAGAGCAGAAGCGAAGCAGAAGCAAGAGCGAGAGCAAAAAGCAGGGCAAAAAGCAGAGAAGCAGCAACATGCACTGGTGCTATCTGTATGTCCCGCCGAGTAGCTGATAGGAGGCCCAAAACAAAACCTTCACTCTGCCAGTCTTAAAGGCACAGAACATAATATCCAGCATAAATTACATACACATGAATGGGGATAACAGTCACCCTAGGACACCCCTTTTCTTTAGAGTGAAAAAAATTTTCCTTGAAAACTAAAAGGCAAATCACAGCAACAGGAAATGCAGGCACTCTTTGATCTTTGTTTTATACCCAGGTAAAAACTACTGAAAAGCAGTTTATTTAGTATTTCACATGTTTTCCAACATGTTTTACAGTCCCAAATGCAAATTTAACCCTCTGTAACAAGTTTGGATGAAGAGATGCCCCAGCATCAGCTCCAGCTCTCTGCTGTAAATGCTCCAAGGAAAACAATGTTATTTTAATGCAAAGCTGCTGCAGATATGTCTCTGTGCTCGGTTTCACTGGCTCTCACAGAATGAAGGAAAAGGAGGGGTTTTTAATCCTACTTAGGGCCAGCTGCCTCCATCCCCCAGCAGTCATGGAGGTTTTTACACCCAGACGTTGACTGCAGAGCTATTGATGCAGGAGGTCCAGAACCACAGAATCATGGAAGTGTTTGTGCTGGAAAAGCCCTCAAAGATGAGCAATCCATCCATCAGCCAGCACCACCATGGCCACCACTAAACCACGGCCTCAAGGTCACCTCCATGTCACCTCCACCCCTGCCCTGGCAGCACCTGCCAGGACCACACCACCCTTGCCACAAAGAAATTTTCCCTGTGATCAAACTCAAACCTGCCCTGGCCCAGCCTGAGGCCGTTCCCTCTGCTCCTGTCCCTGTTCCCTGGAGCACAGCCCGACCCCCCCTGGCTGTCCCCTCCTGGCAGGAGCTGGGCAGAGCCACAAGGGCCCCCTGAGCCTCCTCTGCTCCAGGCTCAGCCCCTTCCCAGCTCCTCAGGGATTCTCCAGCCCCTTCCCAGCTCCCTCAGGGATTCTCCAGCCCCTTCCCAGCTCCCTCAGGGATTCTCCAGCCCCTTCCCAGCTCCCTCAGGGATTCTCCAGCCCCTTCCCAGCTCCTCAGGGATTCTCCAGCCCCTTCCCAGCTCCCTCAGGGATTCTCCAGCCCCTTCCCAGCTCCTCAGGGATTCTCCAGCCCCTTCCCAGCTCCCTCAGGGATTCTCCAGCCCCTTCCCAGCTCCCTCAGGAATTCTCCAGCCCCTTCCCAGCTCCCTCAGGAATTCTCCAGCCCCTTCCCAGCTCCTCAGGGATTCTCCAGCCCCTTCCCAGCTCCTCAGGGATTCTCCAGCCCCTTCCCAGCTCCTCAGGGATTCTCCAGCCCCTTCCCAGCTCCCTCAGGGATTCTCCAGCCCCTTCCCAGCTCCTCAGGGATTCTCCAGCCCCTTCCCAGCTCCCTCAGGGATTCTCCAGCCCCTTCCCAGCTGCTCTCCATCAGACCTGTGCCCCAGCCCCCATTATTATGGGCAGGCCCTGGCACAGGTGCCCAGAGCAGCTGTGGCTGCCCCTGGATCCCTGGCAGTGCCCAAGGCCAGGCTGGACACTGGGACACCCTGGGACAGTGGGAGGTGTCCCTGCCATGGCAGGGGGACAGAGATGTCCTCCAGGGCTCCTTCCAATCCAAACCATCTCTGTGATTCCATGGTGCCACCACAGGTGTGTGGCCATGGTGGCACTGTCTAAAGTGGGCCTTGAATGTTTCTTTGATCCCTCTGGAATACGTGGTAGGAGCAGTGCCAGCAGCTCAGCTTTCCTGCTTCCTGTGGCTGCTTTTCTGCAGAGTTTTCAGCAGAAGGGGGAATCTGGCCGTGGTGTCAGGTGTGATCTGACTGCTCCTCTCCAAATTGCAGAGGGCCGTGCTGGCTGTGACATTTCTCCCCATCTTCAAGAAGAAGTGTGCTCAGTAAATGATGCAATTCCAGTTGCCACCCTTGTGCTTTGCCTGTGAGTAGAGTTAGCAAACACCACAGAGATAAGGGCCCTTCCAGAAGTGAGGGCTGTTATTTCAATCTCCTCTTTCATTTCGATGTCACATTTTGTAGAGGGATGGGAATTCCTGCTCAGTGTGGGACCACCGTGGTTTGGAATGGCATCAAATGTTCATCACTTCTGGCTACTGCTCCTGTGTCCTTGGGAGGGTTTATGTTTGGGGGTTTGGGGTTTTTTTAGTTTCCCCTTAATTTTTATAATGTCTAGCCCTCTTCCAATTGTTTTATTTCCCAAATTAAGTTCTAGGGACAAGCAGGGTCAGTAGGTGCCTGCTGTGGTGCACAGCTCTGCTGAACTGCACGGGAGGGGCTGAGCTGCAACAAAAGATGCAACCATCAGTAAATTCTTGTGGGGTTCTGCTTTTACTCCTTTCTCTAGGAGTGCAGCCAGTCTGGAGGTGTTTTAAGCTCATTTTGAGGGTCAACACCATCACCTTTCACTTACATACTTGGGTTTATATTTTATATTTTATATTTTATATTTTATATTTTATATTTTATATTTTATATTTTATATTTTATATTTTATATTTTATATTTTATATTTTATATTTTATATTTTATATTTTATATTTTATATTTTATTTTATATTTTATATAGAAAACTTCCTCTGCTACATTTCTGCATTCAGATCTTTCCAACACAGAAAAATGAAAACCCAGGGCTGAAACATGTTGTATAGAGTTTTTATTTTCAATATCACTTCTCCTTATGTTTTTCACTCTTAGGCTGTTTACTTGATTATTTTAAATTTTAAGTACATTTTCTGGTGGAGAATAGAGGTTTTTGTGTTAAGCACAAGATGCCAGCTTCCTGCAGAGGTCTCTCTAGGGGGACTGAAATCATGTTACAGTGAGATAACATGTGTTTGGGAGTGTGAAAAATGAATACATTTGATTTATCAAACTTTCACAGCTTTGGAGAGCTCAGAATAAAGTGGCAGCGATCATTCCTGGCTCCCAGGGCAGCTCAGTCCCCTCCTGTGGCTTTCCCTGGGGCACTGAGAGATTGAACATCTCTCCAGCTCCTGTCTGTTCTGGGATGAGGCCCTCGAGTCCTGCACGAGCTGGGAGCAGGGGGAAGGGAGCGGGAGGGCACTGGATATTCTGGGAGCTTGCAGTTCTCATCTTGGTGTTGGAGAAACCCAGAAGGGTTTGGGTTGGAGGGGACCCTAAAGCTTAACTCTGCCAGGGATCCAGGGGCAGCCCCAGCTGCTCTGGCAATTCCAGCCCAGCCAGGAATTCCCAGTTCCCAATCTCCCATCCATCCCTGCCCTCTGGCACTGGGAGCCATTCCCTGGCTCCTGTCCCTCCATCCCTTGTCCCCAGTCCCTCTCCAGCTCTCCTGGAGCCCCTCCAGCCCTGCCAGGGGCTCTGAGCTCTGCCTGGATCCTTCTTCTCTTCAGGGGAACATTCCCAGCTCTCCCAGCCTGGCTCCAGGGGAAACCATTCCCGGGGAATCTGGGAATTGCCTTTAACAAACACAGTCACAGGAGAGTTAGAGCGGGAACAGCAAAACAACAACAGAGGAAATGAAACCACCAAAGAGCCTGAATGGCTTCCAGGGAAGGGAGGGAGGGAGGGAGGGAGAGAGAGGGAGGGAGGGAGGAGTGAGGTGAGTGGAGGAGCAGGAAGGAAGGGAGTAAGGAATGAAGGTAAGGAAGGACGGAAGGAAGGAAGGAAGTGCAGGAAGGAAGGCCGTACTGCATCCGGACCTTACGGACGTGACGGAAGTCATGAAGGAAGGAACCGAATCCGTACTGACGGCATTCGTCTGCCAGTCCTTCCTGCCTGCATTACGTCCGTCCTTCCTGCATACTTCCTCCTTCCTTCCGGACCGGAAGGAGGAATGAATGACGTACGAGGAACGGAAGGGGCTAATCACAGTAAGAGGAGCTTCCTGAAGTGAGAGAAGGTGTCATCCCCATTAATAGCATTATTAACTGATTCTCAGAAGTAGTGATAAATACAGAAATATCCTGTTATTTGCCTGTCGTTTCCCACCAGGCTGTCTAGAGTGAATGAATCATGGCTTATTTTTCATTAAGTCAGTGATGTAAATGCAGGTATGAGATTGGAATTATGCCAAGGTGACTGTGGTCTTTCATATCTGCATTCCAGGCATTCTTCCTGCAGTTTTTACAGCTGTGATAAAGGGAGGAGGTATTTCCTGATGATCCATGATCCAAGATCTCCTTGAATTTCGGAACCATTCTGCCGCTGCTTGCCTCACATGAATTTCCTTTGCTAACCTCCAGTTTCTGTTTAAAATCCATCAGAAATGTTGTGACACCTGCAGTAGGTACAAAGGGCAGCTTCCTGCTGCTGGCTCAGGATGTGGCACACTTGGCCACTGCCATTTTTTGGTGGTGTGGGAGGGTCAAACATAACATCATAAATTTTTCTTCAACATGATGGCAGTGTAGCACCCTCTGCCAGCTGTTCACCCTGTCCCACCATCCAGGGCTTCAGGAGGAGGTCAAACATCCCACCCACCTGCCCCTGACCCCAGCCAGTGCCACTGCTGCCCAGCACTGGTGGCACCTGGAGCCCTCGTGTCCCCCCTGAGCCTTTCCTCTGCCCCGTTGCCCACCCCTCCCGGGCCAGTCTCTGGAGTGACCTCAAGGGTGGTGTGGAAGATCACATTTAAAACCCCACTAAAAAAAGGATTTATGCACAAAGCCATCCAGATAAGAGGGCACCTTTAATTTAGGAACCTGGATGCCAGCACCTACTGAAGATGGAGGGTGGTGTTGTCACTGGCAAAAGGGAAAAACAAGGGACAGACACCTAGCTTTTAACACTGGATGTTTTATTACCAGAGCTCAAGGATGAAGTTTGTGTCTTCTCTATGGCCTTAGTTATTGTTTGAATTTTATACTGACCTGTTTTAGGAATCCCTTTATGCCTCCCAGCCCCCTTGGCAGCCCACTGCAGATTCTGGGAAGGACCCCCTCTCTCTGGGCTTACAGGAAGAGTTTCTGCCCTCCTGTGAACCCTCTTGCTAAAGGAATGATTAGAAAAATATAAATATTTCCTTATTATTTCCTTATTTCCCGTACTAAATCTGCTTCTCCCCCGAGAGTGCCCTGTCCTTGGCTGGTGCACGCAGTCAGCTGCAGCCTCAGGTGCTGTGTCAGGGGCAGGGGGCTGTGAAACCCCTGCTCAGCACCCATGGCTGGGACTGAGAGCTCACACTCATCACTGTGCCAGGCTGTTAATTCACCAGAACACAGAGCTAAGTGGAAATCATTAGCAGTGCCTGTTTATTATGGCCATTTTATTTTCCATGTCCCTTAAACATTAATCGTCCCTAATAGGACGAGGTTGGTTGAGCAGATGTGAAATAAGTGGCAGAGGTCGGTGTTCAGCAAATGTCTTTGCATTGTTTTCCTTCTTTTTTATATCCTCCCTATGCAAACACACCATTTAAGGTTATTCTGTGTGTTTAATGGACTCTTGTGCCTACATGTCACAAGCAGTTACCGAGGACCCTGAAATAAACCAGCCGTGTTCTGTGTGCCAGCACTTCTCCCCTGCACAGCAGAATTCAGAATCCAGGAGCAGAGCAGGGATCCTGCAGGGGCCTCTGGGGACAGGGGCTGCACCCCCTGCAGCTGCCACACAGGGCAGGCAAGGGCAAAGCCTGGCTCCGATGGTTTTAGGGGATGGAAACTCTATATGGACCTGTACTGGTGATGGCTTGGCAGTGACATTCAGCTGCTCGGGTCACAGTTACTGCTGAGCATTGCACAACAGCAAACGAGTCAATTCCCCTATTGCTCTTGTGTTTCCTCATTGGGAAAAAGTACAAAACAGGGAAGGAGCCATTTAATTCCCCTATTGCTCTTGTGTTTCCTCATTGGGAAAGAGCCAGGTAAGGAGCCATTTGGGTTCCAGGTCACCATCCCTGACAGCCTCAAGGGTTTACAGAGTTTTGGTCTAGAAAAACTGAGAGCAGCCCCTGCCAGCTCCCTGCCCAGCTCTGAGCCCCTGCCCAGGTCTGTGTGGAGCGTCACAGTCCCTCACAGACAGGCTCAGGGGCCTCAGCTCTTCTTCCATGACGAGCTATTTGCTTAAAATCATGTTCACTTTTGTCCTCCCATTATCTGAAAGGTTCTCCAGCCCTTGGGTCATTAGTTGTGATCATCATTAGACTGGGGCCTAAATTCCTCATTTCTGTAAATCCTCATTTCTGCTTCTCTTAATTGCTACCCTATGTTGGGGTTTTATTTGTTTGTTTCTTTACTTGTTTTCCCAGGCTAATAAAACCTTTTCCATCATTTGTCTTTTGGGAAGGTAGGGAACAAAATGCTGAAGCAGGTTCTGGAAGTGCCCGCTGCAATAATTTCCAGATGGTCAAGTTCTGGACCATTTGTGCTATTAAATACAGTGCCTGGGTCTTTCTGTGCTCTCGCTGGATGCACGGGAAGAATCCTCCTTTGCTCCTGGAGCAGGACTTGTTTTGTCAATACCCCTGGGAATTATCCTGTTCAGTACGTGTAAACACAGTCCAATCCCACAAGTGAGGCCTCAAAGACTCCAAGTCTCTTCCACAGCCAATTTCAGACTCTGGAGAGTGAGAAAATCACCACAAAGGCCACAGACTACTTGGCAATTATTCCCAATTCTATTTCTGCCTGCCTAGACAATCAGGGAACAGGATTTACTTGAGAACAATTGCTGCGATGAAGTCAGTCAAAGTTTCACCTTGTTTGAGCCGGGAGCTGCAGAAGTGGCAATCCAAAATGCCTGAGCTTGGTGAGCATTATCTGTGCAGAGCCTGACAGCAGGGCCATGGCAGCACCTCAACCCCTCAGCGTGCTCCTTCTGCTCTGATCCCATCACATCTGCTCCTTCAGCTGCACTCTCAGAATCAGCCTTGCTTTTCACACCTGTGGCCAGGAGGGCAGGTGTGGCTCCCAGCAAGGGGGCTTGGGGTGCTCTCCACAGCAGGTTCCCCTCTGTGCCACTCAGGCTGTGCCTCTCCCTCCCATTCCCGTGGGCAGGATCTTTGGGGCTGGTGGGCTGACTCGCACTGGAGCCTCCCAGAAACATTTCCCACAAACAGCAAAGCTCCAGTCTAAGGTAGCCATGCCCTCAGAGGGGAAATGTGAGAGCCCTGAAAGAAGGAAAGGGTTTTCTTCAACCTAAGAGCAAAATTAGAGGTCGTAACATTGAAAAAAGGAAAACAAGATGAAAAGTGACACCGCTGTACTACAAGGTGTTGTCAGTGGTTCCCAGAGGTTACAACATTAATTCTTTAAAGAAATAATGGCAGGGCAGGGCTGGGCATTCCTGCCCCTGCAGCAGCTCTGCCAGCCCAGCAGGACCACAGAGCCACAGAATGGGCCACTGGGGAGGCTCAGCTGGTCCAACCTCCCTGCTCAGGCAGGGTCATCCCAGAGCCCCGGGCACAGGCTGTGTCCAGGCAGAATCCTCTGTCAGCAGGGAGGAATGCTCATGGGTGTTCCCTGAAGGGACTGAGAAAAGGGATGGCAAAGAAATGTCCCTGCGCTCTCCTGGCGTGTGCCTCTGCCTGGCCATGCAGGGTCCAGGACTCCTGAGGCCTCCCCTGCTGCCTGGACACGGAGCAGGTCCAGGGGCAGCACCTGCAGGCACAGCTCCCAGGGCAGCTCCAGTGCCTCCCATGCCCCTGCCCACATCTGTCACCCTGATTTTCTAGGATTTTCTAAGCCTTCTGATGTTTACCTCCTTGTGGAGAGCTTCCTCACACACTGTCTGTAGATAACACATTGTTTTGCATTCCTTTATGGAGAAGGAGAGACTTGATGGGCTGTTGGTTTGCCCAGTGGCATTGGAGAGGTGGCACTGTCACCCTCCAATCCACTGTCACTTTTGGAAAACTGTCAGTGTTGGAGTCAGAAAATAAACTTCCCCTTTTGTTCTTCACCTTGGAGCAGCGGTGTGCGCCTGTGTTCTTTCGTGTTCCATAGTGACCACATCCAGCCTCTGTCCCTGCTCTGAGCTGCTCTCTGGGCTGTCTGCACTCACCAGGCCTGGGCTGGGCAGGGAGTTTTGCTGCCCCAGACTCACCTGCAGATCCCTCTGCACTGGATTCCCAACAGAGCAGGTTATCTGCCACCAATGAAACCAAATTACCCTTCCCTCTGCTTCCTTCAGGATTCCGGCAGAGAGGAGACCCTTGAGAGAGTCCTTGAGCTTCATGGGTCTCTCATGAACCATTAACCTGGAAGATGGATGGGGAGAGATCCTGCAGCCTGGCAGAGCAGCTCCTGCACTTCATTTCTGTGTGTGTAACTCAGCTGCTGCTGCTCTTTGCCTGCCTCTGTAAGATCCCTGCACGTGGCAGCAGCACAGCAAAGGTCGGCATTCCCATATATCTGCTCAGTTTTACAGTCCCTGCCCTTTCTCCTCACACATTTACATAATGGCACTCTAATGGAGATGCACAATTCTGCCTTCTCGCTCCAGAACCTGCAGTGAGTTTGTCACAGTGGCTGCTTCATTAAAGGAATAATGTTGTAACCTCTGGGAACCACTGACAACACCTTGTAGTACAGCAGTGTCACTTTTCATCTTGTTTTCCTTTTTTCCAATGTTACGACCTCTAATTTTGCTCTTAGGTTGAAGAAAACCCTTCCCTTCTTGCAGGGCTCTCACATTTTCCCCCCTGAGGGCATGGCTACCTTAGACTGGAGCTTTGCTGTTTGTGGGAAATGTTTCTGGGGTGTTTCAGTGCGAGTCAGCCCACCAGCCCCAAAGATCCTGCCTGTGTGAGGCTCTGGAGGGGAAGTGCAGCTCCAGAGGAGCACTTGGGCAGCTCCCTTGTCCCAGGTCTGCTAAAGCTCCTGCAGGCAGCACTGGTGGCTACAAACCCAGAGCCCCAGTTTGGAAGGTCTGGTGGGTGTTGGTGCTGCACCCCCACCCCCAGGTCCCCGCTGCCTCTGCCTTGTGCCACTGCCGTGGGCAGGGGCTGGCACGTGGCCACTCTGGGGGGATGCAGTGGGTCACAGTGGGCTCTACCAGCCACAGCTTGGCTTGGGGGAACCTTAAAGCTCATTTCAGTCCATCCCCTGCCACGGGACACCTTCCACCACCCCAGGCTGCTCCAAGCCCTGTCCAGCCTGGCCTTGGGCACTGCCAGGGATCCCCGGGCAGCCACCACACCCGTGCCCCCATGAAATGTTCAGGTGAGGGGCAGTGTGAGCACCCTGAGTGTGAAATTGCTACACGTGGGAGGGAAGCTGAGCATAAATAAAAGGAGGCTGTTTAGCATTTCCCTTTGTGTGACTAAACATGGAGTGCTGCCTGGATGTGAGATCATTTGAGATGGACAGAAAAGAGAGAGAGGGAGAAAACAAGAAAAATGAGATAAGGAGCACAGAGACAGGGATAGAAACATGGATCATTCCAGCAGCAGGATTAATAATGAATTCCCTGCTCCTGATGTGAAAATGGAATAGGGCTGCTGCTGGCAATAATCCATCTTGAAAAGAAAAACCCCACGATTTCCCATGTATTGCCTCCCTGACAATTTCACCTACCAAAGTGTGTTACCCACGTCACCAACCAGCTCAGGTGAGCCAAACTGGGGAAAGGCAGAGTGTGATGCCAGTTCCCTGGAGATGTGTTACCCTGGAGCACAGCAGCAGCATTCCCTGGGCTGGCAGCGGAGTGAGTGAGAGCTGCTGTGGGTGCTGTGCAAAGGCACTCACAGACCATCACAGACCTGGGGGTGCTGGGTGAGGAGCAGAGCTGGGAGCTGGGCAGAGGGTGCCCTGCCCGTCCCAGGAGTGGGATCCATGTGGGATCCCGTGTGGGAGTCCTGTGTGCAGGGAGCACACACCTGGCACAGGATGGGGTCCTGGATTGCCAAGCAAATTGTGTTCTCTCACCATCTGTGTGCAGCTGTCTCCTGTCCATTGGGCAGTTTCCCTTATCTCTCCCACACCCTCTCCTCCCTCAGGCAGACCCCTGCTGATAACAGCCCATGGAATGTCCCTGCATGGCTGATAAGAGCTGCAGCATCCCATGGGAGATGTGAGCCCAGGGGGAGGAGCCAAGCATTCCTACCCGGATAGAATCTGGAGATCCTGGAACACCAGCACGGCTTCTGCACTGGATTTCCCAGAGGAGCAGCAGCTGCCTCTGCCCCTGGACCTTCAGAGGAGACTGCACCCTTCTCCAGGATCCCTGCTCCAGCAGAACCAGCCCTGGCACTGCAGGAGGGCTGAGCCACAATTCCAGTGGCACTGCTGCCAGCCCCTGACCCACAGGGTGCCAGGCTGTGCTCTGCCTCTGCCAGGGCTGGTTCAGTTCATTGCATTGTTCATTTTATCCTTTTATTTTCTTCCCTAGTAAAGAACTGTTATTTCCTGCTCCCATATTTGTTGCCTGAGTGCCCTTAATTTAGAATTTATAGCAGTTTGGAGGAGGGAGGGGTTTACATTTCCATTTCAGGGGAGGCTCCTGCCTTCCTTAGCAGACACCTGGCTTCCCAAACCGAGACAGACGGGCACGCACACCGTGCCTGCCCTGTGGGCACAGACAGGCAGGGCTGTGTGCCCGGGCAGCTCTGCAGGGCTGGGGCTCCAGGGAATGCCACCCTGCAGGAGCAAACCAGGAAAGGCTGGGAGTGTGAAACCAGCAAGGCTTGTTCTCAGGTGAGCTCACGGGGTTTGGTCTGTGTCTGTTGAGCTCATATTCATGAACTGTCAGCCCAAAGGACGTCCCAGCACAGTTACATCCCATGGTTCCGTGTCCTGCTCCCCACCCATGGGTGCTCTGTGGGACCTGGGGGTTTGGGAAGGCCAGCCTGCACCAAGGGGTCCCCTGGGGTCACTAAACACCGTCCTGCTCAGTAGGGGATGCCACCCCAGGCTGTGACTGCTCTGCCCTGGCACAGCCCTGCCCAGGGGCTGCTCCTCCTGAGCCCCCGTATCCCAGTGCCTGGGGGGAACGCTGCTGACATCTCCACCTTTGGAAAGCAGCTGGACAGCTGGATGCTTTGCCTGCTGTGCTCTTGCCCTCAAAATCTCTTCTGGCATTTGGACATTCCCAGTCACAAGGTCAGCCCCGAGTCTCTGGAAGCAGC
Source organism: Serinus canaria (assembly GCF_022539315.1). Taxonomy (NCBI): domain Eukaryota; kingdom Metazoa; phylum Chordata; class Aves; order Passeriformes; family Fringillidae; genus Serinus; species Serinus canaria. The sequence goes on along the minus strand of NC_066319.1, from coordinate 62,063,650 downwards.
AGGGCAACGGGCAGGACTGAGCTGTGAATATCCACAGGGTTTGTCCAATTTAAACCTGGCCCTGGGGAGCACAGAATGTGCCCAGTCTGGCCCAGAAGCCTGGCCACCCAGGGCAGGGAGCAAAGCCAGGTGTGGGGAGGGAGGAGCTGTCCTGGGAAAAACAGCAAGTGCAGTTTGCTCTCTGTGATGGGGAAGGGAAAAGAAGCATTTCCCAGGAGCTGTCACTGAGCTGGCCAGCACAGAACACATGTGAACCCAAGGATCTGGTATCTCATCCATGTCTGTGGGGAGAGCCCTCACTGGTGGGTCTGCGTGTGTGTCTTTGTCTCACAATGGATGGGAAATGCCACACTGCCAGGCTGAGAAACATGGCAGAACTTGGTGAGGGGAAGATCTGCCCCGGGGTGGTGTCCCTTTTTTCCTGGAGAGTTCCCTTCCAGGGTCACAGCAGGAATAAGATCACCCATCAGCTCCAGCCCGGTGCAAAGCCCAGCCAGACTTCCATCCTCCCGGGCTGGAGAGGAGCACACAGAGCTGGGAACATGCTGCTTTATTATTTGAAATATGCCCATGAGTTTGTACAATGTAATGATTTGAAAATACCATTAATTTCCAAATGTGCTGCCTCCTTGGAACACAGGGAAAATGAGAAACAAGAAAAAGAAGAAGATTTAACAAATGCAATTAATCTGGAATTGCTTGGCAGGGTAGGATCGCCATTGATGTATTTAACAAAGAACTAATTAAACAAAATGCAGCTGAAATAAAAGACGTTATGTAATGCAAATTGTGCTGATTAAAAACTGTAGCCTGGAGAACTCAGGCTGTGCAGATAAATCACAGACACGTGTAGTTGTGTCGAGATCAGGCTGCAGCAGAGCTCCGGCCCCAGAGGCGACGGCCCGTTCCAGTGGGAAGATGTCCTGTGGAAGGCCTGCAGGCCCCAGGGATGGAGTGATGTGCCCTCAGCTGGCTCCTGCCTGCCCTGGCCAGGAGAGCCCCCCCGGGATGGGCCAGGGGCTCCTGGGGCTCCCAGCACATCCAGGAGCCACCCGTGGTCTGATCAGGGAACTGGGGGGAAGGTGTTCCTGCAGAGGGGAGGGGGCTGCAGGAGAGCAGGAACCTGCCAGCAAGGCAGGGGATCTGGAGCTGGTGCAAAATCCTAATGAAACCCCAGATACCACGGACAATGTCCTGTCTGTGTTCCCTGCAGGGTCTGGGGTCAGGCAGGCCCTGCCAGACACAGGCTGCCCTTGTGGATGGTGAGAGACTCATCTGACCTGCCCCAGGCCAGGAAGGGTCACCTGGAGCAGCTCTGGCAGAGAGGACACTGAGGAATATCACATTTCAGACACAGGCAGTGCAGACCCCGTGGGGCTGTGCAGCACAGCAGGAACGGCCCCAGTTCCACCTCCTGCCCAATGTTTGTCATTTCTGGGTCTGGCGTTTCGGCTCACTGCACCCAGGCCACAGAATCAATATGAATTCTCAGTCCTTTTCCAGGGCTGGATAAATGTCATTGTGGTGTGGAACTAATCCTTGCCTGCTGGGTCAGCAGTGTTTGTTTTAGCCTTGGAGGTACCAGAGATTTCCTGCTCCATGCCACCCGTCCAGCACTCCTGAGGAGGTGGCACAGGTGGTGGCACTGTCAGCTCCTGGGGAGATGGCACAGGTGGTGGCACTGTCAGCTCCTGAGGAGGTGGCACAGGACAGGTGGTGGCACTGTCAGCTCCTGAGGAGATGGCACAGGTGGTGGCACTGTCAGCTCCTGAGGAGGTGGCACAGGTGGTGGCACTGTCAGCTCCTGAGGAGGTGGCACAGGTGTTGGAACTGTCAGCTCCTGAGGAGGTGGCACAGGTGGTGGCACTGTCAGCTCCTGAGGAGGTGGCACAGGTGGTGGCACCGTCAGCTCCTGAGGAGGTGGCACAGGACAGGTGGTGGCACTGTTAGCTCCTGAGGAGGTGGCACAGGTGGTGGCACTGTCAGCTCCTGAGGAGGTGGCACAGGTGGTGGCACTGCCAGTATAGGCTTGTAGAGACCTGTGGAGGCAGGGAAGGGCCTTGCAGTGTCACCAGGGCTCACACAGCCTTGAAGCAGATGTTGCCACATGCTGATGTTGGATTTGTCCCACAGATATCTCTGGTGTCCCCTGGGCACCCCTATGCCAGCAGCTGCCAAGGCTCCTGCCTGGGCCAGCTGGAGCCAGCACCCCAGAGCCCCCAGAGCCCCCAGAGCCCCCAGAGCCCCCAGAGCTGGGTGCTCCAGCCCTGCCCTCCTGTGCAGCCCAGGGAGCTGGGCTGGCTGGGCCTTTCCAAAGGAGGGGAGAGCTCTAGGCAGGGACGGAGGGAGGGCAGGGGGCCATCCTTTGGGCAGGGCTGTGCAGGGCTGTGCAGGGCTCAGGGCACAGGGATGTTCCAGCCCTGCTCCTGGAGCAGCCTTTGGGCAGGGCTGTGCAGGGCTCAGGGCACAGGGATGTTCCAGCCATGCTCCTGGAGCAGCCTTTGGGCAGGGCTGTGCAGGGCTGTGCAGGGCTCAGGGCACAGGGATGTTCCAGCCAGGCTCCTGGAGCAGCCTTTGGGCAGGTGGAGCAGGGCTCAGGGCACAGGGATGTTCCAGCCAGGCTCCTGGAGCAGCGTTTGGGCAGGTGGAGCAGGGCTCAGGGCACAGGGATGTTCCAGCCAGGCTCCTGGAGCAGCCTTTGGGCAGGGGGAGCAGGGCTCAGGGCACAGGGATGTTCCAGCCAGGCTCCTGGAGCAGCCTCCCTGCAGCACCAGGGCACCAGGGCACACTCGGTGACAGCCCCAGGAGCCAGCTGACACTGAGGCACTGAGGGGACAGCTAACCTGAGCCTGGGGTTCAGCTGCAGCCAACTGCTCATTAAAAATGGATGGGTGCATCTGAGAAGGATCGCATTCCCTCTGTGGGTGCAGTAGTGGTAACAGTCTGCTGCCCTGCTCTCTTCTCCACATGGTCACTCCTCTGTTCCTGGGCACTGAAAACACACTCACTCTGCTTTCTCACCCACATTTCCTCCTTATTGATCCCTCCTCAGACAGAAAGTCTGAACTCTGGAGGCTTTCAATGGGAAAGGAAGCAGCTTAGTGAGAGCAGCTCCTTGGTGATCCTTGCCCCCTGACTCCATGGAAATTCCCCTTCCCAGCTGCTTTAGGTGCACCTGTACTCTGCAGGTCCACTGATCCTTTTTCTTTGTCCACCTTTCATCCTGATCCTTTCAATGTTTGGAAACTCGAAACATTTCAGTTTTGAGCCTCTGGGCTGGGCTCATGTCCTGTGCTGCTGCTGCTCCGTGGCAGAACAGGTTGGGGTGTTGTCCCTGGTCCCGCTGACGGGGCCACTCCAGCCGCAGGCAGAGGCAGGGCTGAGGGAACTCTGCTGTGACTCAAACACCAGGATGGGCTTTGGCACACAAACACCTTCACTGCACGGAGGGTTGCCATCCCTGTCCCCCTCAGCCTGCAAAACAACGTGAGGGGCAGGTGAAGAGGACACCAGGTTCCAGTGGCATTTCTGTGGGTGCCATGGGACAGAGAGAGAGACAGCCAGCGTTCCTCACAGCGGCTTGGGAGAGCTTTTAGGGAGTTGTAAGGATGTGAGAACTCGTTAAGGATAAACAATGTGCAGGTGGTGTTTTTCTGCCTTGTCTTTCTGCTCTTCTCAAGGACAGTGTGTGAGGAAGGTGTTTTTGTCAGTTAGCCAAAGAGAATCTATCGTATCACCCTATAAAAACCAAGCAGTTCTCTTGAATAAAGCCTTCTTTGCTCTTTCTACAACACTGCCTCTCGCCTGTTCCTGTGTCATTCCCAGCACAAGAGTGACACATTTCCTCACAGAAATTTATGGCTGAGCTATCTGTGTCCCATCGTGGTGGAACACTTTGCAAGATGACTGTTAATATCATTTTGTGGGTGTTCTGGCCAATCAGAACAGTACAAGGTTCTGTGTTTTGCTGCTGAGGTGACAGTAAGGGAAAGGAAATATTTCTCCAGGGGTGGAAACTGCTTAAATCTCAGATTTCTATGCCTTTGTAATATGAATTTCTCATAGATTAAACATTCCCAGTCCTACCCAGGCTGGTTCCTGACTGTCACCAGTCTGCAATCACAATTCTCACAACCCTTTGTCCTTGCTTTACTCACACCCCCAGCTCGGAAATCGCGCTGCAGGTCTGCAGAGTCTGCAGGTGGAAATGAGCCCCGGGAGCCTCAGGTGTCCCCTGTGCTCTGTCCTCAGCCAGCGGGGCCTGGCACAGCTGGGCCTGCCAAAGCCACTGCAGCGGGGCTGGCACTGTGCCCTGGCTGTCCCGTGTGCTCTGTCTGTCCCCTGTGCCCTGTCTGTCCCCTGCGCTCTGGCCCTGTGCCTGTCTGTCCCTGTGCACTGTCCCTGTGCTCTGATGTACCCTGCCGCTCGTCCCCTGTGCCTTTGTCTTGTCCCCTGCCGCTCTGTACCCTGGGCTCGTCTGTCCCCCATGCTCTGTCCCTGTGCTCTGCCACTGTGCTCGTATGTCCCCTGCGATCTGTTCTGGCCCCTGTGCCCTGTCGTCCTGCACTCGGGTGTCCACCTGTGCTCTGTCTGTCCCCTGTGCTCTGTCCCCTGTGCCCTGTCTGTCCCCTGTGCTCTGTCCCTGTCCCTGTATGTCCCCGTGCTCTGTCTGTCCCCTGTGGCCCTGTCTGTCCCCCTGCACTTGTGTGTCCCCTGTGCTCTGTACCCTGTGCTCTGTTATGTCCCACTGTGCCGCTGTACCCACCTGTTTGTGTCCACTGTGCCTGTCCCCTGTGCCATTGTCTGTCCCTGCGCAGTCTGGCCCCTTGTTCTATGTCTGTCCCAGTGCACTGTTCCCCTGCACTCTGTCTGTCCCCTGTGCTCTGTCTGCCCTGTCTGTCCCCTGTGCCCTGTCTGTCCCCTGTGCTCTGTCTGTCCCCTGTGCTCTGTCCCCTGTGCCCTGTGTGTCCCCTGCACTCTGTCTGTCCCCTGTGCTCTGTCCCCTGTGCTCTGTGTGTCCCCTGTGCCCTGTCTGTCCCCTGTGCTCTGTCTGTCCCTGCCAATCGTCTGTCCCTGCGCTCTGTCCCTGGCCTGTCTGTCCCTGTTGGCCCTGTATGGCCCCTGTGCTCTGTCCCCTGCTGCTCGTCTGTCCCCTTGTTGCCCGTCTGTCCCCTGCACTGCACTCTGTCGGTACCCTGCGCTCTGTCTGTCACCGTGCTCTGTCCCCTGTGCTCTGTCTGTCCCCTGTGCCCTGTCCTCAGCCAGCAGGGCCTGGCACAGCTGCCAGAGCCAGGGCCGTGGTGCTGGCCCTGGCACACAGGGGCTGGCTCTGCTGTCACCCGTGGGAACGCTGGCACTCCACGGCTGGAACAGAATCACAGAATCTTTTGGGTTGGAAAAGCCTCTGAGGCCATGGAGTCCAACCCTTCCCCAGCCCTGCCAAGGCCACCACTGGCCCCTGTCCCCTGGTGCCACCTCTGCATGGCTTTAAATCCCTTCAGGGATGGGGACTCCAGCTCCTCCTGCTCCTTTTATTTTAACCTTTCCAAGGGAGATGTTGTGGCTGAGCCTTTTGCCTGGGGACTCCCTTCACAGGTAATCTGGGTGTCTGCTCCTATTGGAAATGCTGCAACAAATCCAAATTATGTGCAGCACTGCATCAACTCCGGGCTGGAGCAGGAGCTTGCTTTTGTTTCTTCCATTGCTTTTTGATTTTTAAATTTGTTTTGGTGAGATGAAATGTAGAAAGAAGAAAGTGATCCTAAAGGAATTATGACTCATGGAGATTAGATAAATAAGACAACTACAAAAGCCATGCTAAAAAGCAGTTTTGCATACAAGTCCTAAAAACTGTCTGGTGGTTTGTAATTCCATCATGTGAAGGCAAAGCTGTTGCTGAGACAAAGATTTGGGTAATAAGTATGCACTTGAATTTTAGTTAAGAAAATAATACGTCCTGAGGGTACATATTCCTGCAATCATTTTGCATGCATGCCGTGTTCCTTCGGAGACAGGAGCTGCTGTTCTGTGACAGCTGACTCCAGAAACTCGGGAAATTAATAAGAGGATGTTCCTGGAGCCCGGGCTGTGCCGTGAGGCCAGGCTGCCCAGCCCAGGGTGCTGGGGGAGCAGAGCAGTGCCCGGCTCCCAGGGAGGCTGGACCAGCCCTGGATGCACAGCCAGCGCCCACCAGGCGTGTGGGGCAGCAGAACTGGGCTGTGACGAGAGGGAGAGTGATGGATCCTCGGGGAAATCACAAAAGCAATTTGTTCACCAGCTTTGTTGCTGAGCTTTCCTCAAAAAAAAAAAAAAAAAAAAATTGAGCTCTGCTTAGCAAATGTTTTTGTTAATCCTGTAATGGTTTTTGTGGGAATTGAACAGAATCCAAGTGACAGGAGTTAAATGGCAACTTGAGAGCTGGTGGTTATTGCCTCAACAGGGAAAGGGGTCTCGGGTGACCCTTTTCCTTTGGAAAACGCTGCTGCTGGCTGTGTTTGATCCATGGCTGAATAAAACATGATTTGTGCTAATTGGAGCACACATCTGCCCCTGGAGCCCGGCTCCCTGGGCCCTGCTGGGGGTCCTGAGGGGCCTGCTCCAGGAGGGGCTGAGAAACCCGAGCTGTGGGCTGTGGGAGCCTGCCCTGGCCCCCAGGAGCAGGGACATGTGCCAGGGTCCCCTCTGTGGGACAGACAGATGGGCAGCCTGGGAGGGGACCCAGCGCCAGCCCTGCTCGGGACACAGGGGACACCTCTGCCCCACCTGGCTCAGGGCTGCAGCTTGGGTGGCACCAGAGGGGAGCAGAGCCATGGGCTGGGCTGGCCCTGGAGCCCTGGGCTGGGCAGGGCTGGGCTGGGCTGGGCTGGGCAGGGCAGGGCTGGGCAGGGCAGGGCAGGGCAGGGCTGGGCTGGGCTGGGCAGGGCTGGGCTGGGCAGGGATGGGCTGGGCTCCCCTGGGCTGGGCAGGGCAGGGCAGGCAGGCAGGGCATGGCAGGGCTGGCTGGGCGGGGCGGGCAGGCAGGGCTGGGCATGGGCAGGCTGGCAGAGCTGGGCTGGGCAGGGATGGGCTGGGCCCCCTGGGCAGGCAGGGCAGGGCATGGCAGGGCAGCGCAGGGGCAGGGCAGGCTGGGCTGGGCTGGGCTGGGCAGGGCAGGGCTGGCTGGCAAGGGATGGGCTGGGCTCCCCTGTGCTTGGCAGGGCAGGGCTGGGCTGGCCCCTGGAGCCTGGCTGGGCTGGCTGGGCAGGGCATGGGCTGGCAGGGATGGGCTGGGTGGCAGGGCTGGGCATGGCAGGGCTGGGCTGGGCAGGGATGGGCTGGCTGGGGCAGGGCGGGCAGGGCAGGGCTGGGCCGGGCTGGCCCTGGAGCCCTGGGCTGGGCATGGCAGGGCTGGGCTGGGCAGGGATGGGCTGGGCAGGGCTGGGTTCCCCTGGGCTGGGCTGGGCTGTGTTACCCTGGGCTGAGCTCCCCTGGGCTGGGCTGGGCAAGGCTGAGAGCCCTCGGCTGTGTTACCCTGGGCTGGGCTGGGCTGGGCTCTGTTCCCGGTGCCCTGGGCAGGCAGGGCTGGCCCCCAGCCCCAGGAGCAGGGTGGCAGAGGCATGCCCAGCTGCAGGGCTGGTGCTGAGGCTGCTCTCCTGGCTGTGGGACACGGGCTGTGCTGCAGCAGGGAGATCAATCTCATTTCCATCCCGGGGCCCAGCCCCATCGCTCACGGTGCAGGGCAGGGCAGGGACGGGACGGGCTGGCTGCAGGAGATCCTGCCCGGGCCAGGGGAGGGCTGGCAAACACCGGCCAGGTCACCTGAGAGCGTTCCTGCAGGCAGGAGCTGCTGGCCTGGGCTGCACTACAGGAGGGCAAAGGGTTAATGACCAGCGGTGCCTCCTGTGGGGCTGGGTGCCCCCTGTGGGTCTGGGTGTGCCCCCTGAGGGGCTGGGTGTGCCCTGTGGGTCTGGGTGCCCCCTGTGGGGCTGGGTGTGCCCCCTGTGGGGCTGGGAGTGCTCTCCCGCGGGGCTGGGTGTGCCCCCTGTGGGTCTGGTGTGCCCCCTGTGGGGCTGGGTGTGCCCTGTGGGGCTGGGAGTGCCCCCTGTGGGGCTGGGTGTGCCCTGAGGGGCTGGGTGTGCCTTGTGGGGCTGGGTGTGCCCCCTGTGGGTCTGGGTGCCCCCTGTGGGTCTGGGTGTGCCCCCTGAGGGGCTGGGTGTGCCCTGTGGGTCTGGGTGTGCCCCCTGTGGGGCTGGGTGTGCCCCCTGTGGGGCTGGGTGTGCCCCCTGTGGGGCTGGGTGTGCCCTGTGTTCCCTGAGGGCAGCCACAGAGCCACCATTTTTAACTCAATCTCATTTTTCCCCACCATGAAATCTTTTAATTGTACTGTGGATTGATTTGGCTGATTTTGAGCTGACGCTGTGCCAAGGACCAGCTGGGTGGGCACAGAGCCTCTCCATGGAATCCAGGTGGGCAGGGTCCCTGTGGATGGCCTGGTCCAGCCTGCCTGGGCCGAGCTCCCTGCCCAGGCTGCCTCTGATCCAGAAGTGTTTCCCAGACTGATGCTGCACTCCTTTGGCATGGCCTGCCCCAGCTGATGAAGCTCTGTCCTGGATTTCCAGGGCGCCTTGGGAGTCTCCTCTCAGAGCCCATGGTTATAATGCCAGCCTGAGTGGGCAGGGGTCCTCTCTCAGGTGCTGCAACCCAGCCCAACCCACCAGGGTCCCGTGGGCACTGTGCCCAGGGTGGCAGCAGGGCCTGGCCCATGGTTATAATGCCAGCCTGAGTGGGCAGGGTTCCTCTCTCGGGTGCTGAAAGCCCAGCCCAACCCACCAGGGTCCCGTGGGTGCCGTGCCCAGGGTGGCAGCAGGGCCTGGCCCATGGTTATAATGCCAGCCTGAGTGGGCAGGGTTCCTCTCTCGGGTGCTGAAAGCCCAGCCCAACCCACCAGGGTCCCGTGGGTGCCGTGCCCAGGGTGGCAGCAGGGCCTGGCAGCTGGGTTTGTCAGGGTGCTGTGTGTGCCTGCTCACCCAGCAGCTGTGCCAGGCTGCCAGTGCTGCCAGGGGAGGCTGCCCTGCTCTGGGGGGCTCAGCCTGGTTGGGATGCAGCTCCTGGCACGGCCTCTCTCCCGAGGGAGGCTCATCTCCAGCCAGCCCTCCCTCCCTGACTGCAGGAGACAAGGATCAGGCAGGAGAAGTGGTTTGCAAGACACATGTGCCCCAGGTCCGTGCTGGACCAGGAGGAAATATTTATCCATCACCTGTGTGGCAGAAAGGGATGGTGCTGCCACGGACATTTGTAAACTGTCACTTGCAGCAGCCTCCTACCTTCCCTGAGGTGATGGGTATCACCACGAAGGCAGGGAATTTATCAGATTCACACTTCTAAGTCACCATTACTCATCTTCCTTTCTAATTCCAAACCCCATGTCCTGATTTGAAAAATGGAAAAGTCGACAGGGCTGCAATGTCCACCTGCTGCTGCTCCTTTCCTTTAGCACCTCTCATGTGGAAATGCGGATTTTCAGCTGAATTACAGCTCATCAGGCGTGGGTGTGCAGCAACTTCGTTTATTTATCTCAATTTATCAGAAGCCAGCAGTAGATAAAAAGGGAATAACAGGCCACCCACCCAGGTCTGTGTGCCGTGGGGGCTCAGGGGCTGCTCCTGCAGCCACAGCGTGTCCTGGGTGGTGGGGGCTCACCAGGGTGCTGGAACAGAATCACAGAGTCATTTATCTGGGGACACCGTCCAGCCCAACCCTCCCCCAGCCCTGCCACAGCCACACTGACCGTGTCCCTCATGGCTTTAAACCCCTCCAGGGTGGGGACTGCCCCCCTGCCTGGGCAGCTGTGCCAGGGCTGGACTGCTCCTTTTGGGAAGAGACTTTCCCCATGTCCAAGACAAACCTCCTCTGGCAAAACCTGCAGCCGGGACAGACAAACAATAACATCTTTAGCTGAACAGTAAGCTGAGGCACCTCACTCTGTTTTTGAGTGTGATTTCCCCCCATTGGTTGCTTCTTTTCTGGTGGCCTGTTATTCCCATGATTTCCCATGGAGCAGTGCTTTGGCCAGCCCCTGTCCTGGACCCTGCTGGGTGAGTTCATCTCATTTGCTGCTCAGAAACCAGGGGGGTGTTTGCTTTCCCTTTGTGCATGCACATTATTCCTGCTCCCAGGACAGGGCTGAGCTCTGCAAAGCAGAAACTCAGGTGTGAGCACTCTCTTTCCCATGGCCCAAATTTGCTGCCTGTGGATGTATTTTGAAACCCATATCTCCCTGGTTTTACTGCTCCTTCTTCCTCACTCAGCCTTCCTGGCACCAGTGATGAAATGAAGTCCTGGAACCGAAGTCTGAAATACTAATCCATCCATCCATCCATCCATCCATCCATCCATCCATCCATCCATCCATCCATCCATCCATCCATCCATCCATCATCCATCCATCCATCCCTCCATCCATCATCCATCCATCCATCATCCATCCATCCATCCATCCATCATCCATCCATCCATCCATCCATCCATCCATCCATCCATCCATATTTATATATATATGTATAGATAGATATTTCAGGATCTGTGGTCTGTAGATTTTCTTATAAGGAGAACTGACCAATGCAATAATCCTGCTACAGAAACAGATTTTTAAAATGTATCAAATTTTTGTCCATCTGAATATTTGTCTGTTACCTAATCTTGCATTACTTTACTCCCTTGAAGGTGCAGAACTCCCCATCATTTACATGTTCTGTTTTCTGTCCTCTATTAAAACATCTCTGCAAAGGGAAAGTGTTATGAGAGAACCAGAGCAGCCTGTGCAAGCTTCAACATCTGCCCCAGCAAAGTTCCCATCACACCCAGCATCTGTTTCACCAGAATAAGGACACAATGAAATCTGCTGGGTATTGTCCTGTTTGAATTTTAATATCTTTTCATTTCTTGTTTCTCCCTTGTTTGCTTGTTTTTGAAAGAGTCGGCAGCGCACAAAAATGGGGTTGTAAATGAGAAAGTGAAAGGTTTGTCAATACTTTCACTCCCAGGGGACTGAGGTTCTTCCATTTTAATTACACTTAAGTCAGGCTCCCCACACACCCTGTGCTGGATGTTTTTCCTAATATTATATAGGGAAAAATGCAGCAGCATCTGGTGCCTTCCTGGCAGGTTCAATTGATTGTAGCAGGAGTGAGAAGCAGGGCTGGTCTGGAACAAGCTGTCATTGATTGCTGCGTGGCATTGACTGCACGGGGAATTTGAAACAACAGCAGGTTCAGGAGCCAGAGCCAAAAAGGAAAAAGAAGCTGATGTTGGAGTTTCCAAAGGGTTTTGTCCCAGCTTTGCATTTTACCACCTTTCAGTGGTGCAGCAGCCATGGTGAATGGGATTTTTATTGCTCCTTTTAATTTGTTTTAAATGATATGTTTTAAATTTTAACTAAGATTTAAACAAGTTTTGCCAAGCTTACCAATAAAACTGGTATGTGTTAGAAGGGATCTTTTTTTCTCAGAAATATGGCACTTCTGACCAAAGTGATCAGATAAAGGACATTATCTTCCCTGCTATCTGTGCAGGCTAAATCCTCAGAGCATCTGAATGAATCAAGAAGCCTAAAATCCATAGTGTGATGTTATCCCTGAGTACCTATTGTGTAGCAGGTATCAATACACACTCCTGTGTGTGAGGGTCTGTGGTGTGATTTTATCTCAGTGTGGATCGGGATGTGCCAGGCCCTTCTTTATGTCCCCAGAGAACAGGAGGAAATCACCATGTTCCCTGTTAAAGTGCACCTGGGCCCTTGCTGTGCTGGGATTCCGGGGGAGGTTCAGCAAAGGAACCTGGCCACTGCTGCAGCCTCCTAGGACAGGCTCAAAGGCACTGCCCCCCAAACCCCTCTGCCCCTGTTCCCCCTGCCCACCCCTCAGACCCCTGCCCTAGGCAAGGAGAGTGACCCCAATGAAATGCTCCCGCTCCTCCAGTCACTCCCAAAAGGTGGTTTGGGGGATCCTCACGGCACATTTTACCAGTGAAGAACAAGGGACGGAGGGACAGGAGCCAGGGAATGGCTCCCAGTGCCAGAGGGCAGGGATGGATGGGAGATTGGGAACTGGGAATTCCTGGCTGGGCTGGAATTGCCAGAGCAGCTGGGGCTGCCCCTGGATCCCTGGCAGTGCCCAAGGCCAGGCTGGGCACTGGGACACCCTGGGACAGTGGGAGGTGTCCCTGCCATTGCAGGGCTGGCACTGGGTGGGGTTTAAGGTCCCTTCCAACCCAAACAATTGTGTGATTCTGGGATTCTAAGGGAAGGATCAGCTCAGACCTGGGCTCTGGTCAGGCCGGTGACACTGCACAGGTCTCGAATCCTGAACATCTGAGCAGAGCTGGGACTTGGCCTCTGGGAAGCGTTGAACCTTCATGAGCAGGTTTGTGAATTTGGGACGATGGGGGAGGAGGCTGGCAGGATTAAGGTCTGTGATTTTGGCTGTAACTAGCAGTGATAGCAGCTCAGAGAGATGTTGTGTGCATTTTTATGATATCATTTTCTGAAGTACCGCTATTAAAAACATGCCACCCATTGTACATTCCAGCAGAAGATGTGTGTGCCGTTGATTTCTTTGTGCTTACCTTAGAACTGTTTATTCTGTGTTATCTTTTCAATGAAAATGAAGATACAGAGGATCCAATGTGATTCTTTACGGCAGTGAGAAATACCCCTCATCCTTTGAACCATCACAGACTGACATCCCACATCCCAACGTCCTTATCTTGCATTCCAGTCTGAAATGTATTAGTGGGGGATAATAATGGCTTATATTTTCACAGGATACACATAAAAGGAAATGTATAAGCAACTTTCACTTCATTATCACTCTGCTATTTCTGCTGTGAATGGTCCATAGCAAAAAGAAAACAAGAAACGATCATTTTAATTTCTGTGCTGCTTTCTTTTCCAGTTTTATGCTTCTTCCACACATTAAAAGCAACCCTTCTCAATTTCTAATGAGAAAGATGCACTAATATTTCATGTTTGTCTCTGCACTGAGCAAAGCATTGGCTGGCATTACACTGAGGGGCAAGGGACACCTGCAATGCCCTCCCCGTGCTGCCCTGACACGGCCCTGGCACCGACAGGGAGGCCTGTGGTGCTGCCTTTGGTGATGGACAATGCCTTTGGTGATGGGCAATGCCTGTGGTGCTGGCTTTGGTGATGGACAATGCCTGTGGTGATGGACAATGCCTGTGGTGCTGGCTTTGGTGATGGGCAATGCCTGTGGTGATGGGCAATGCCTGTGGTGATGGACAATGCCTTTGGTGATGGGCAATGCCTGTGGTGGTGGACAATGCCTTTGGTGATGGACAATGCCTTTGGTGATGGGCAATGCCTTTGGTGATGGGCAATGCCTTTGGTGATGGACAATGCCTTTGGTGTTGTTGGCGATGCCTTTGATGATGTTGGTGATGCCTTTGGCAGTGTTGTTGGTGATGACTTCAGTGATGTTGGTGATGCCTTCAGCGGTGTTGGCGATGCCTTTGGTGATGTTGGTAATACCTTTGGCAGTGTTGTTGATGATGACTTTGGTGATGCTTTCGGTAATACCTTTGGTGGTGCCGTTGGCGATGTTGGTGATGCCTTTGGCAGTGTTGTTGGTGATGCCTTTGGTGTTGTTGGCGATGCCTTTGGCAGTGTTGTTGGCGATGTCTTTGGTGTTGTTGGCGATGCCGTTGGCGATGTTGTTGGTGATGCCTTTGAGAGTGTTGTTGGTGATGCCTTTGGCAGTGTTGTTGGCGATGCCTTTGGCGATGTTGGCGATACCTTTGGTGTTGTTGGCGATGTCTTTGGTGTTGTTGGCGATGCCTTTGGCGATGTTGGCGATGCCTTTGGTGTTGTTGGTGATGCCTTTGGCAGTGTTGTTGGCATGCCTTTGGCGATGTTGTTGGCGATGCCTTTGGCGATGTTGTTGGCGATGCCTTTGGCAGTGTTGTTGGCGATGCCTTTGGCAATGTTGTTCGCGATGCCTTTGGTGTTGTTGGCGATGCCTTTGGCGATGTTGTTGGTGATGCCTTTGGCAGTGTTGTTGGTGATGCCTTTAGCGATGGTGTTGTTGGTGATGCCTTTGGTGTTGTTGGCGATGCCTTTGGTGTTGTTGGTGATGCCTTTGGCGATGTTGTTGGCGATGCCTTTGGTGTTGTTGGCGATGCCTTCGGTGATGCTTTCGGTAATACCTTTGGTGGTGCCGTTGGCGATGCTCTCCTGCAGCTGGCTCAGGTGGGAATGACCCCACTGCTGCTCGTGGCTGAGCAGGTGGGACTGGAGCAACCAAGGGCCCAAAATCCTGCACACCTGACACACACATGGCTGTGTCCTGGCACGTGTTCCAGGTCCTGCAGGAGTGACATCCAGGGTCTTCCCTCACACTGGGGTTTGTCATGGTCTTGCCAGTCAAGAGCTGGGCACATCCAGGTGCCAGTGCTCGGCATAGATAACCCCCCTCCAAGTTCCTGATGAAACAGTGCCCTGTGCCACAGCCAGGCTCAGTAAAGAGCCCCACAGCCAGCTTAGAAGAGAGCCTTTTCCCGGTTTATTCTCATGCAAATATCGAACCCTTGGCACTCTGGCTGCAGGGATATTCAGTGCCTCTCTCACAAGAGGCTGCTTTGTTCTGTCCCTCGCCAGGCTGCCTGGCTCCCGGGGGCTCCCGGGGGCTCCCGGGGGTCGGCAGGGCAGGAGAGCTCTTGCCTGGACATCCTTCATCCTCTTGGGAGGGGAGGGTGCCGGTCCTTGGGCTGGGTGTGTGGAAAATCCTGCCCAGGGAAGAGGGCTGGGAATCTTCCTCCCGGTTTAATGACTGAAATTGTTTGGCTCTTTATTTAGTAAGACATTTGCATGCATGAGTCCCTCAGTCCTGCCTGTGTTCCTTAACAGCCACTTACTGTGGCCAATTTCTGACTATTATGGTAATTTCCTGTCCTTGTTCCTCTTTCCAAAATTCCACCTGATGAGCTCATTTCAGGTGTCTGGTGGCAGGTTCTCAATGAGAGAACCTTCTCTTTTGTACCCGTGGCTTGGCAGAGCTGGGTTTCCTCCGGGGGTCACTGACCTCAGAGGGATTTCCAGCCCAGTGGAAATCCAGCTGTGCTGCCGTGTTTCCATTCCTGGCTGAGGGCAGAGTGTGGTGGGTGTAGGACCTGGGGCTGGATCCGTGCAAGGTCTGGGATGTTGGGAGCATGATAAATGCAGGAGGGCACACGGGGAGGCTGCTCTGCTCAAATGGGCTGGGCAGAGGCAGATGCTGCGAGGGGGGACAGTGACTTTTATCGTGCCAAGGTCCTCCCTTGCACACTGGCTCAGGTGTAAAACTGCCCCCAGCCCGGGGAGGGATCAGGACATTCACAGGTAGGGCTGAAGGTTTCCATCCCTTCTGGTGGGGCACAGCTGGCTCAGTTCTCTGAGTGAGAGGCAGCTGTCATGGCTTGGAAGGTGGCCGAATGCAAAGGAGGTGTGGCAACACCCTTTAGTGTCGTTTCACCCTTTGGGTTTGGAAAATAGTTAGAATTCTTGTTATTTTTCATTTTATAGGATTTTTAGAATTCCTTTTACCTTCATCCCTGGCAGTGCTTGGGGCTTGGAGCACCTGGGACAGTGGGAGGTGTCCCTGCCATGGCAGGGGTGGCACTGGATGAGCTCTGGGGTCCCTTCCAACCCAAACCATTCAATGATCCTAAAATTCTGTGATTAAAAGCCGTGGCAGTTGCACATCTGGCTTGGAATGGTCTGGCACAGAACTTTCAAAACAGGACAGAAAAGGCAATTGCCAGATGTTAAATTTTGCCCCTGCCAGAGGTGACACTAGAAGGAGTCCTGTGTGAGAGCCCAGCCCTGGGCCCGGGACATTTCTGCAGTCAGACATTTCTTGCAATCAATGACTCCTTCCACTTCCAGACTTGGCTCTTTCACTCCCACGTTCACTTTTTTTAGTGTTTTGTCATTGTGTGCAGCAGCTGAGCAAGCACGATGAACTTCTTAGTAAGGTACTGTTGGAAATTACAGATTTTCTTTGCAAAGGAGTTCAGCTTATTTTAGTGAGATACTGGCTCACTTGGAAAATAAAGTTCTGGGCAAATGACTCGTCAGAAGGACTGAGGAGGATTGTGAAGCTGTAAAACATAGCAGCTCCTGTTCACAGGCAGCTGAAGGTGAGAAAAATTTCTCATATGCCTCAGAGTTATTAAAATATCAAGTATCCTTCCCTGCCAATTATGTAACCCCCGTGCCACAAGGGCAAATTATTTTAATTATAGGATTGTTGCATGTTCAGAGAATATAATTTCTTTTGAAAATAAAATAAGCTGAAATTCAGGCATTACAGAGGGAAAGAAAAAGGTTAATTGCTCTGAGCTAGAGACTTGTGCTGAGGGAGGTGGGATGCTTGGAGAAAATTCAGCAGGTCTGGCAAGGAACCCCGAACTCCAGTTAAATACAGGTTAGGTTGATTCAGAGCTGGCTTCTTACAGTTATATTATATTATTGAGAGAAAAGGGTCATTAGTGGCTGTCGTGCAAACCATGGGAGCAGAGAAAGGGAAAAGAATATTTTTGCAGCTGGAACAGAGATGAGAAATGTCACCTGTACCTGAGGGCAGCAGTGCCAAGGTCGTGGTGCCCAGCCCCAGTGCTGATCACTAGGCCAGGTACCTAGCCTGGGTTTAATTTCATATTCTGGGCCTTTGGAGCTGCCTGTCCAGCCCATGGCTCGGGGGTGTTCTGGGCTGACACTCCCAGGTCCATGTGGTGGGAGCCTGGAGGAGCCCAGCTGCCAGGGCTGGTGCTGAGGGAATGGTCCTGCTGCCCAGAGAGGGGGGAGAAGGAAGGGAAGAGCCCAAGGGAACGGTGCCCTGGCTGGCAGCTTCTCCTGGGGCTGGGAGGGACCTTCTGTGGTGCTGGGGATGAAACTGCAAACACTCCCTTGGCTCTGGAACACTGTCCCTGCAGGAGGTGTTTGGGCAGGGGATGAGCAGCAGGGTCCCTGCAGGAGGTGTTTGGGCACAGCAGGGTCCCTGCAGGAGGTGTTTGGGCACAGCAGGGTCCCTGCAGGAGGTGTTGTGGGCAGGGTCGGGAGGTGAGGACAGCAGGGTCCCTGCAGGAGGTGTTTGGGCACAGCAGGGTCCCTGCAGGAGGTGTTTGGGCTCGGGGTGAGCAGCAGGGTCCTGCAGGAGGTGTTTGGGCAGGGGGTGAGCAGCAGGGTCCCTGCAGGAGGTGTTTGGGCACAGCAGGGTCCTTGCAGGAGGTGTTTGGGCACAGCAGGGTCCTGCAGGAGGTGTTTGGGCACAGCAGGGTCCTGCAGGAGGTGTTTGGGCACAGCAGGGTCCTGCAGGAGGTGTTTGGGCACAGCAGGGTCCTGCAGGAGGTGTTTGGGTACAGCAGGGTCCCTGCAGGAGGTGTTTGGGCTCAGGATGAGCAGCAGGGTCCTGCAGGAGGTGTTTGGGCTCAGCAGGGTCCCTGCAGGAGGTGTTTGGGCTCAGGATGAGCAGCAGGGTCCCTGCAGGAGGTGTTTGGGCACAGCAGGGTCCCTGCAGGAGGTGTTTGGGCACAGCAGGGTCCCTGCAGGAGGTGTTTGGGCACAGGATGAGCAGAGAGGACTCAGAGAATCAAAAGCAATTTGAGGAGGCCAAAACCACGAAGGTCTCACAGATGAAATCAAACACCTGGGCTCACCCCAAGCTTGTCTGGAGTCCAGATTTGGCTGTCACAGGCACGGGGGCCCGAGGCTGTGACGCTGCTGCAGGCTGGCAGGGAGCCAGGGGCAGGAGCAGCCCCTGGAGCTCAGGTGCTGCTCACAAGGGGAGGTTGGGACCTGCAGGGAGGAGTCACACCCCAAAGCCCCAAGGTGCTCACTGTCCCCTTCCATGAGATGGAACATCCTTGTCAGACAATGGATCCTTTGTCATCTGTCTCCTTTGCTACACTGGGGAACAGGAATTGCATGGCAATGTTATCCAGATCTGGTGAATGGAACTGAAAGGGTTTTTCAGATGCACTGGAATCTTTCTCCTTCAGACAATGAATCACAATTTAACCAGAAGAGAGGATTAAGCTAATATCTTTTGGACCAGTAATGTGTTTCAAAGGGCACACAAGCCACCGAGGACTCCAGTGACTCTTTGTCTTACTTTTATTAAATACTTCATCACTCTAGAAAACACCTCAGAGCTTGGTACAGCTGAGGGCAGCTTTCAAATATGATAATGATATAATGCACCACAATGACATTTCCATTTTACATCTCTCCATCCAGGCTGCAGAACAATGCTCATAACTGATGTGTTCAGGTGTCTGGGAACTGCTCCCCATTCCCAATCCCACTTGGCTGTTCCCTCGATGAGTCCCTTCAGAAGGAAGTTTTACAAGGCACTCAGTGTTCTAGGAATGCTTCTTTCCTTTCCAGGTAAATAATTTGCAGATGTTACCCAGTTTTTGTGGCAGTGGCATATTTGATGTGCAAGAAAATGCTGCAATCTGATCACAGAAGGGCTTGGGTGGGAAGAGACCTTAAAACTCAACTCATTCCTCCCCTTTCCGTGGGCAGAGACTCCTTCCACCAGAACACCTTCCTCCAAACCCTGCCCAGCCTTGCCCGGAGCACTTCCAGTGAGCACAGCCCATTCCAGCTGAGCCAGGGGCTGAGCCAGGCACACCCCACAGTGCCAGAGGTGGGCACTGCCCTGTGCCAGCCAGGCACACCCCACAGTGCCAGAGGTGGGCACTGCCCTGTGCCAGCCGGGCACACCCCACAGTGCCAGAGGTGGGCACAGCACAGCTCTGTGCCCAGCTGGGGCCTTGTCCTGCTGAGGATGGGGATGCTGGAGCTGTCTGGGGCAGGGACTGGGCACGGTGCCTCCCCACACAGAGCCCTGGGCTGGTGCAGCAGCCCTGCCCTGCCAGGGGTGCTCCCCAAGGCTCTGCAGCTCCCCAAAACTCCTCAGCTCCCCAAAACTCCTCAGCTCCCCAGCCCCAGGGCACATCCCGTGGCTTCTCTCCTGCAGCACCTGGCATGAGCAGCTCTGCCCTTCTGGGAGTGCTCCTGGTGATGCCTTAAGGTTTAACTCCCATATTTTCCAGATTCTGCACTGCACTGGTACAGAACTCTGAACTCCACACACGGTGCCAGCAGCTCTCCTCACAGCTCAGTCCCACAGAACAATCCTGTCCCTCTCCTCAGTCCCACAGAACAATCCTGTCCCTCTCCCCAGGCACACAGAACAATCCTGTCCCTCTCCTCAGTCCCACAGAACAATCCTGTCCCTCTCCTCAGTCCCACAGAACAATCCTGTCCCTCTCCTCAGTCCCACAGAACAATCCTGTCCCTCTCCTCAGCCCCACAGAACAATCCTGTCCCTCTCCTCAGGCACACAGAACAATCCTGTCCCTCTCCTCAGGCACACAGAACAATCCTGTCCCTCTCCTCAGTCCCACAGAACAATCCTGTCCCTCTCCTCAGTCCCACAGAACAATCCTGTCCCTCTCCTCAGCCCCACAGAACAATCCTGTCCCTCTCCTCAGCCCCACAGAACAATCCTGTCCCTCTCCCCAGGCACTCTCAATCCTTTTCCAGCCCCAGAACCAAGGACAGCGCTGCAGCTCCAGCCCCAAAGGTGCCAACAGGGATGGAGGAGAGCAGCCTGGCAGGGTGGGACTGCATCCCCTGGAGTGGGACTGGGCACTGAGCCCAACATGGAAATGGACCAGAGCTGATCAAGGTGTGAGAGCTCCTGGCCAGGGTCCAGCTGGGTGCAGCCCTGGCAGGGCTCCTGCACTGCCCCAGGTGTGTCCTGTGAGGGAATTTCTCCTTTTAATAAACCCCTGCTGTGTCCTTTAGCTGTGCCCAGCTCTGCTCCAGGGAGCTCTCAGGTGTCACTGGTGACAGCCTGTCCTCTCAGAGCTGTGACAAACGCTCGAGGGCTGGCACAGACAGAGCAAAGCCATGCCCAGGGCAGCAGGGCAGGCCTGCAGGAGGGCAGCTGGCAGCACTGCTCCCCAGGGATGGCTCTGGGGAGGGCTGGTGGGGTTCACACCTGCATTCACAGATGTCTACATTCGGATGTATCACCCTGGTTTTTAAGTTTTCCCAAGCCTTCTGATGTTTACATCCTTGTAAGGAACCTTCTCACAGCCTTTCTGTAGATAACTGATTGTTTTGCATTCTTTTCTGGAGGAGGAGAAGTTTGATGGGCTGTTGGTTTGTCCAGTGTCATTGCAGAGGTGGCACTGTCACCCTCCAACCCACGGTCACCTCTGGAAATCTGTAAATGCTGGAGTCAGACATTAAGAAGTCCCTTTTACCTTGAGAACAGCAGCGTGTGCACGTTGTTATTTCGTGTCCTACAGTGACACGGACGGGTACATGCAGACATGCAAACACACACACACTCCTGCCACTCTGCAGTAATCCCACAGTTCCCAGTGAGCTAGGAAATAGTTCTGGTTGGTGAAACTCTGTGTTGCACTGCAGAGTTCTGGGTTATTTACTCAAAGCCAGAGACCTTGCTCCATCAGCAGTTAAACTCCTGAATCCTGATACACCCACTGGAGCTGGCGTTGGTTCCAAAGAGCTGAGCTTTGGAAAGCTCCTGTTTTCAGCCACAAGAAGGAATTTCTGTGACAAACTCTCCCCCTTCCTTGGAAAGTGGGGTCCCCAGCTGGGGAGCAGAGCCATCCCAGCCCCTGTGCCCATCCCCTGGCTGGGATCTGGGAGAGAGAGGCTGCCTTGCCTGTGCCACAGCATCCTCCTCTCCTGCAGCATTTTGGGTACCAGCCCTGCTCTTCCTCTGCACCAGAAATGTTTGGTCACCCACTGGCCATTTGGCTGCCAGCATGGATTGTCCTCATCAGTGAGCAGGAGAAATCCTGCAGTGGAGAAAATGCATCCTGATGAAGAGGATAGAGCAAAAGCCCGTGATCTGTGGCAGGATTTGGTGGCCAAGTGCAGCCTGAGCAGAGGCTGAACCTCTCCAGCACACAGAGCCCTCGGGAGGAAGCCTTTGTTGGAAGCTGACCTTGCTGAGGGCAGGGCCCGGGTGCCCAGCAGGAGCTCAGGCAGAGCCACAGTGCTCCCCTCGGTGCTGTGAGCTCTCTTTCATCTCAGCCCCATTCCAAGGGAGGCAGACAAAGGCAGGAGCTGAGCTGGAGGAGCTGGGAGAAGGCTGGTGTTGCCATGTTCTCTATTCTCTGAGCCATCGCCATGGAAACGGGAGGATGGGGCTGACCTTGTTAGTTTGCCACTGATCCTGCCAGGGCTCAGCCTTCCAGCTCACGGGAAGCTCCTCTGGGACTGGAGATGCACATCTGAGGCTAATAAATTGTAGGGGTGAAAGCCACAGAATTTTGGCAATGTGAACTGTAGGATCTGTTAACCTGCACTCCAGATGAGCTGGCTGGGAAGGGAACAGCTATTTCTGTGCAAATGCTGCACTGAGATATCAAAGAGGTTTGCTGTTAGGTTCAGTGTTAATTATACAATTCCCTGAGCTCTCCAGTGCCTTCCTGCACAGGTCTCTGAATGGGCAGATGCTAATCCCTGCTTCACAATCCCCTGTCCACCCTGGTGCCCTGGGCAGGGTCTGTGGCAGGGCTGGAGCTCTGCCCACCTCTCCATCCACATCCCCCTCACGGCAGCTTTTGTTACAGGCATGAGCCAGGCATGGACCTGAGGGGGAAACTGGGAAAACTCTGCCCCTCACATGGACAGGAGGCGCTGCTCCAGACACATCAATCCTGCCCTAGAGCTGCTCCAGACACATCAATCCTGCCCTAGAGCTGCTCCAGACACCTCAATCCTGCCCTAGAGCTCTCCAGACACATCAATCCTGCCCTAGAGCTCTCCAGACACATCAATCCTGCCCTAGAGCTGCTCCAGACACATCAATCCTGCCCTAGAGCTGCTCCAGACACATCAATCCTGCCCTAGAGCTGCTCCAGACACATCAATCCTGCCCTAGAGCTGCTCCAGACACATCAATCCTGCCCTAGAGCTCTCCAGACACATCAATCCTGCCCTAGAGCTGCTCCAGACACATCAATCCTGCCCTAGAGCTCTCCAGACACATCAATCCTGCCCTAGAGCTCTCCAGACACATCAATCCTGCCCAAGAGCTGCTCCAGACACATCAATCCTGCCCTAGAGCTGCTCCAGACACATCAATCCTGCCCTAGAGCTCTCCAGACACATCAATCCTGCCCTAGAGCTCTCCAGACACATCAATCCTGCCCGAGAGCTCTCCAGACACATCAATCCTGCCCTAGAGCTGCTCCAGACACATCAATCCTGCCCTAGAGCTCTCCAGACACATCAATCCTGCCCGAGAGCTCTTCCAGACACATCACTCCTGCCCTAGGGGCTGCTCCAGACACATCAATCCTGTCCTAGAGCTGCTCCAGACACGTTAATCCTGCCCTAGAGTGCTCCAGACAACATCAATCCTGCCCAAAAAAAAAAAAAAAAATAAGAGCCTCTTCCGACACCATCAATGCCGGCCCTAGAGCTCTCCAGACACTCAATCCTGCCCTAGAGCTGCCTACCAGACACACATCAATCCTGCCCAGAGCTCCTCCAAGCACATCCATCCTGCCGGAGCTCCCCAGACACATCAAGTCCTGCCCTAGATCTGCTCCAGAACATCTCCTGCCTAGAGCTGCTCTAGACAATCCACCCCACCCCCCCCCTGCCACCACGACCCCCCCCCCCCCGCTCCCCGCCCGACCCCGACCCCCCCCACCCCCCCATCCACCCCCCCCCCCCCCCCCCCCCCCCCCCCCCCCCACCCCCCCCCCCCCCCCCCCCCCCCCCCCCCCCCCCCCCACCCCCCCCCCCCCCCCCCCCCCCCCCCCCCCCCCCCCCCCCCCCCCCCCCCCCCCCCCCCCCCCCCCCCCCCCCCCCCCCCCCCCCCCCCCCCCCCCCCCCCCCCCCCCCCCCCCCCCCCCCCCCCCCCCCCCCCCCCCCCCCCCCCCCCCCCCCCCCCCCCCCCACCCCCCCCCCCCCCCCCCCCCCCCCCCCCCCCACCCCCCCCCCCCCCCCCCCCCCCCCCCCCCCCCACCCCCCCCCCCCCCCCCCCCCCCCCCCCCCCCCCCCCCCCCCCCCCCCCCCCCCCCCCCCCCCCCCCCCCCCCCCCCCCCCCCCCCCCCCCCCCCCCCCCCCCCCCCCCCCCCCCCCCCCCCCCCCCCCCCCCCCCCCCCCCCCCCCCCCCCCCCCCCCCCCCCCCCCCCCCCCCCCCCCCCCCCCCCCCCCCCCCCCCCCCCCCCCCCCCCCCCCCCCCCCCCCCCCCCCCCCCCCCCCCCCCCCCCCCCCCCCCCCCCCACCCCCCCCCCCCCCCCCCCCCCCCCCCCCCCCCCCCCCCCCCCCCCCCCCCCCCCCCCCCCCCCCCCCCCCCCCCCCCCCCCCCCCCCCCCCCACCCCCCCCCCCCCCCACCCCCCCCCCCCCCCCCCCCCCCCCCCCCCCCCCCCCCCCCCCCCCCCCCACCCCCCCCCCCCCCCCCCCCCCCCACCCCCCCCCCCCCCCCCCCCCCCCCCCCCCCCCCCCCCCCCCCCCCCCCCCCCCCCCCCCCCCCCCCCCCCCCCCCCCCCCCCCCCCCCCCCCCACCCCCCCCCCCCCCCCCCCCCCCCCCCCCCCCCC